>NC_092379.1:104308458-104615527 GCF_030028105.1 Mobula birostris | reverse complement strand
ATTAATTAGGTGCCTCTCGGCACGTAAACATCGGCCCGGATCAGAGGCGATTGCCAATTTTCTCAGGTGGTTATTCTTATAAGCAAGTGTTCAACTGTGACGAAACTGCAATTTGTTGGAGTCTTCCCGATTCCGGTAAGTGAAACTACACTGTACATACATTATTTCTACTTTATGTAGGCTGTGTATTTTTATGTGTTATTTGGTATGATTTGGCAGCTTCATAGCTTAAAGGTTACTGGAGAGAGTGTTTCTGCCGAGAGCGCTTCCACTGAGAGTGCTGCCGTGAGATTTTCGCTGTGCAGACAGTGCTGCAGAAAGGTATTTCTACTTTATATAGGTTGTGAATTTACCATACCATTCCTGCCTTTACTATATGTTACTGTTATTTTAAGTTTTATGTGTTACTTGGCATGATTTTGTAGGTTATTTTTTGGGTCTGGGAACGCTCAAAGATTTTTCCCATATTAATAAGTGGTAATTGCTTATTCACTTTACGACATTCTGGCTTACGAACCGTTTCATAGGAATGCCCTACCTTCAGATAGGAGGGGAAATCTGTAGAACCCATTAACAAAAGAAGGCTGTCAATATGCAGAAAAAATACACAGATTGTGCAAACAATAAAAGTAAGCAACTAATGTTCAGAATGAAGTATAAGAAAGTGCGTTCACAGTCACTACAGCTGATTCAGGAGCCCATAAGTTGCAGGCCACGGCCTCAGTTCAGCGCAGAGGTGAGTAAACCTCACAGAGTAGTGAGTTGAACCAGCCTGTCACTTGACCCTGGTACCAATACCATAACCTTTTCAATCTGGCTCCGCACTTAAATCATCTAAACCTTGGGTCATTCTTTGCTCTCAGACCCAGGTCCAGCTACTTTGATAAACTCTCAGGCCCAGGCTGTACTGCCTCAATTTGGCCCATACCCGACCTTTCCAATTTGGGCAGTGTTAAAATGATCAAACCTTGAGCCTTTCCTTACTCTCAGGCCTGGGGCCAAGCCCCACAGCCTTGATTCTGCCCCACCTCCACTTGCCTCCCTTCGGTTCTGCCACGTTGATTCACCTGCAAGTCTGCTCCAGTGATGGCCTGGTCCTCACCACCTCAATTTAGTCCATTAACACCACATCACAACTGACCTGCACCTTCGAAACTTCAGTCCACACCATACAAATGTCAGTTCGTACAGGTGGTTCAAAAACTCAACACCGAAAAGGAAGTTACAAGCCTTTGACTGCAGTGATCGTTTAACAGATAAAGTGTGATTAATAAAGTAGTTAATAGTTTTATTTGTAACCAGAAAGTAGTTATTGTGATTCACCAGTACTATCTTAAACTGGAATTGCACCCATGTTTAAATAATTACTAATTATGACACAAAGATAATGCAAACAGTGAAATCTTCGCTCTCTACTGGCAGTGAGAAAGCAAACACTTGCAGCCAAGATCTTTGATGTGACGTGTTAGTACAGAGAATTTATTTATTTTATTTAGATATACAGTGTGGAACAGGCCCTTCCGGCCCAATGAACCACACCACCCAGCAACCCACCTATCGAACCTTAGACTAATCACTGGACAGTTTACAATGACCGATTAACATACTAACTTGTATGCCTTTGGACTGTGGGACAAAATCAGAACATTCGAAGGAAACCCATGTGCTCATAAGGAGAACATACAAACTCCTTCAAGATAGCGCCTGAACTGCACCCTAAACTGCGGGGCCACGAGCTGTAATAGCGTCACACTAACTGCTGGGCTACTTGTGGTGCATTTCAACAGTTGAAGAAAATGCTGTAGGCACTTGGCCTAAACTATTCCTTTTTTTCCTCTTTCCAGAGATACGAACTAAGGTATTGAGTGTTTTCAGCATTTTCAGTTTCTATTTCAGAATTTTGACATCTGCAGTAAATTTTATTATCAATGTACATGTATATAACCATATACAACACTGAGATTCATTTTCTTGTGGGCATTCTCAGCAAAACTATAGAGTAATAGGATCAATAAAAAATCAACCACAGTGCAGAGGGCAACAAACTATGCAAATGCAAATATAAATAAATAGCAATAAATAACCAAAACATGAGATAATGAGATAAAAGAGTCCTTGAAAATGAGGTAATTTGTTGCGGGAACATTTCAATGATGCAGCAAGTGAAGATTAGTGTAGTTACCCCCTTTTGTTTAAGAGTCTGATGGTTGAGGGGTAGTAACTGTTCTTGAACCTGTGGTATGAGTCCTGAGGCACAAGTACCTTCTATGATTATGTTTATGATTATGAGGACATGCAGTCCCCTTTTATTGTCATTTAGTAATGCGTGCATTAAGAAATGATAAAAATGTTTTTCCAGAATGATATCACAAAAACACATGACAAACCGACTTAAAAACTAACAAAAACCACATAATTATAACGTATAGTTACAACAGTGCAAAGCAATACCGTAATTTGATAGAACAGACCATGGCGCAGTAAAAGTCTCAGAGTCTCTCTACCTGATGACAGCAGCGATAAGGGAGCATGGCCTGGGTGGTGGGGATCTCTGATGATGGATATTGCTTTCCTATAACAGCATTTCATGTAGATGTGCTCAAAGGTTGGGGGAGGGCTTCATCTAAGATGCACTGGGCTGAATCCATTAACTTTTGTAGGATTTTCCATTCAAAGCATTGGTGTTTCCATACCAGGCTGTAATGCAGCCAGTCAATATGCTCTCCACTACATACCTATCGAAGTTTGTCAACACTCTAGACGTCATCCCAAGTCTCTACAAACTCCTAAGGAAGTAGAAGTGCTGCCATGCTTTCTTCGCAGTTGCACTTACATGCTGGGCGCGGGACAGGTTATCTGAAATAATAGCAACCACAAATTTAAAGCTGCTTACCCTCTCTGCCTCTGATCCTCCGATGAGGACTGGCTCATAGACCTCTGGTTTCCCTCTCCTGAAGTCTGTAATCAGTTCCTTGGTCTTGCTGATATTGAGTGAGAGGTTGGTGTTATGACATACTCAAACAGATTTTCAATATGTTGATTCATCACTATGTTTGATTTGGCCAACAACAGTGGTGTTGTCAGCAAACTTGAATGTGGTATTGGAGCTGTGCTCAGCAGCACAGTCATAAGAGTAAAGTGAGTAGAGCAGGGAACTAAGCACACAGCCCAGTAGTGCACTTGAGCTGATGGAGACCATGGAGATGTTTTTACCAATCTGAACTGACTGGAGTTGACAAGTGAGGAAGTCCAGGATCCAGTTGTACAAGGAGGTATTGAGGCCATCGTCTTGAAATGTATTGATTAGTTTTGAGGAGAAGATGGTATTGAATATTGAGCTTTAGATGGTAAAGTGCATCTGGATGTATGCATTTTTCGTGTTTAGTTGTTCAAGGATTGAGTGAAGAGCCAATGAGGTGATACCTGTTGTGGACCTGTTGTTCTGGTAAGCAAACAGGAGCAGATCCAAGTCGCCTCTCAGGCAGGAGCTGATATGTTTCATCACCAACCTCTCAAAGCATTTCATCACTGCAGATATAAGCACAATTGGGAAATAGTCATTGAAGTAGGTCACCAACGATGTTCCCTCTAAATTTTAGTAGTCAGTGTGCGCAAAAATCTGATGTTGTCCAAATTTTTTCCTGTGACAAAAGTATGTGCTCACTGAATGCACGCACTGCACAGTTTATGTAGGTTTACAAAATATTCAACATAAAACTGCACAGAATAACAACAAAATAACATACATATTTAAGTCACTCAGTTGTTTTTTCTCTTTCCTGTCTTTGACATTTACCCATTCTCTTTATCTAGACTAGTAGAACTTCCATCCAATTGATAGCTTTTGATTCTTATTAACATATCCAAATGACATTCACCTAAACGGTTTCTCAGCTTGCTTTCGAGTTGATTCATTAGGCTAAAACCTCGCTCACAGTCCGCACTAGACGCAAGAAAGGTTCCTCCAATGGCCATCAACTGTGCAAGGTCACAAAACTGTTGATTTTGAAGTACAAATTCCACCATTTGAGCAAAGTTTGAAATCAGTTTGGGATTTAATTTTTTTCTTGCATGGAAAACTTGAAATCATTAAACTGTCTAACTATTACAGTATTTTCAGCTAGAAAATCATGATATTTTAGTCATAAGGCATTAACTTGTTCATCACTAAATGTGAAGTCACAATCTGCAATTGCGGAGAAATCAAAAGCTGACCATCGTTCAGAAAACCTTCCTTCTAAATGAACATAAAGACTATTTATAAAAGTCAACAGTGAACTTGTATCTACTGTGACGTTTTCTTCACGTTGTTGGCTTAGCAAAACTTCAACATTGTCACTCCACGAAACATTGTCTCCCAGATACTGCTATCTTTGCTTGTTAATTTTGCCTCGCGCAAAATGAAGTGAATCAATCGGTGTCAGGCCACTCTTTTGCAGAATCTTGCACAGTGCAGCCAGTTCATCAAAGATATCACTTAAAATCTGTGAAGCTACTTTGTACGTGATGTTTACCAATATCTTGTGACAGTATTTAGCTACAAGGTCATTTGACTGATCTTCTTCAAAGTATGTGATCAGTGCATCTTAATCTTTTATTATTGCCTGCAATGCAAAGTGTCTAGATAACCATCTGACTTCATTAAGTGGTCTGAAAGCAACAGCTTCATTTTCAGAGGCCTCTGCAATTTTTTAAATTGGCATCTTTTAACTGCAGATCGAGAAAACATTGTATAGATTGTTCTCATCAAAGTTTCAATGTCTCTGATTAATTTGACTTCTTTCTATGTGTCACAAATCCCCAGATCTTCACGGTGTGCTACAGTGTTGCTGAACTATGTGTGGAATGTCCTGTTTAAGTCTTGCTGCAACACCATTAACTCTGCCCAACATTACTGACGCTCCATCAGGTGTAAACATTACAATTTTATGGAGGTAATTTTCTTCTCTTCATAAAACTGCTTGATCCCTGAAACAATAGAAGAGGCATCACATGTCTGCAGCTGAGCTATTCCGCCAAAAAACATTTTATAAAATAGTACAATCTTTAGATCTGAATTTGAAGTACAAAATGAGACATTTGTTGACAGATATGTCTGTGGTTTCATCAACTGCTAACATGTGAAAATCTGCTGATGCTATTTCTTCAAACATGTCTTTCTGAACAATATGGTTGATAATCTCCAGAAATTCGAACACATAATTTTTGCTTCGCCAGCTGTCTGGGAGTTGAACATCATTAATCTGTTGAACTGAATGTAAAGAGTTATTCATTTTAACAGCTAACAACACACTGTCGATAAGAACTTTGATCTCCTTTGGGTTTGATTGTTTTCACTCTTGCTGATCTGCACTCAACCGTAACATGTGTAGCACTCCTGTAACGGGTAATGACAGGTTCTGTTGCCTGAGCTTTTGTACACCATCCAAATGCGATTTACTTGCCAAATGATGCTTCAAAAAGTCAAGTTTCCAAGTTTCCAAATACCATCCCACTTCTTTCCACTAGCAAATTCTCTAGCAACTTTCGCACCACGACAAAACAAACAGATAACTCCAGTTTCCAAATAAAACATAAATATTTCTCGTAGCTGAACGTTCATGACCTCATGAGCTTTCGGTGCAGTAGTTTCTACTATTTTGTTAAGCCATTCAACTTTAAACAAATTTTCAGTTCTTTTGCGCTTCACACCCTTCGCTTCTTTTGAATTCGACATAGTGAATCAATATTTTTATCAATAAAAACTTAGTAAACTATCTACAGGATTTGAAACAGATCTTTGAACACTGTCTGCCAAACATGGCTGCCGTCGTGATGCAGCTGTACAATCCGGAACAGCAAAGGTGAGGTAATGTAAATTAGTGACGTGCATTGTGGTATTTGAAAAGCCGACTGACTAATTAACAGGAACAGTTAGTTAAAAGATTATTTTCAATAAGTATAGTTATTAATTACTACATTATTTTAGGTAACTAACCTTTTGTGCGCACATTAATTTCCTTTGTGCTCTGGTTGATAAACGTGTGTGTGCATGCACACGCGCACAGCTTAGAGGGAACAGTGGTCCCCACACTCTTCTTGGCCAATGGTAATTGAAGCCTGCTTGAGACAGATGGGTACCACACACTGTAGAATAGAGAGATTAAAGATATCAGTGAACACACCAGCTTGTTGATCAGCCCAGGTCTTTAGTATGTGGCCAGGTACCCTGTAAAGTCCGGATGTTTTCCATGGATTCACTCTCCTGAAGACAGCCCACACATCAGCTTCAGAGACTGAGATTATGTTCTGACAGTCAAAGTGAGCATAGATAGCATTGAGTTCAAGTGCAAGTGTCTCTATTTGGTTTCAGTTTTGTCTGATTTGGGGAGTAACTAATTTGAATCTCATATCCGTGTAGGTTTTCCTCCTTGTACTGTCTTTAGTGTATCAGTGCTAATTCAATACAGCACTCAATAAAACATACCCTATAACAACTTTGCCTATGCCTCGTTATCAAGCGTGATTAGTTCAAACAACTCAAAAACTCATTCTGAAATTTAATACAATTCTTTAAACTTTTTTAGTTTCTTGTCTTACTAGTTACATTCACAATTCCAAGACCTAGTACTTGTAGTCGGGTATTACCCGCTCTTGATGAGCCTGACTGGGGTTCAAATAAGTGAATTCTCTGAGTCCTGACTCAGTGTCATCTTATTTTCCAGAGTCACTGCTGCTGATCATTGGTAGGGTACCCCTTTTATTCATTTCTTCTTATACCTTCCAAATACTGCTTTGTTCTTTATTGACATTTATATAGTTAAAACCCCAAACATTGTCCATAAGACTATATGTTTCTGTAACTTCTACAAAGTTCCCTCTGGCGACATCCCACAATTAATCAAAACTATTTATAGAACATAGAAGAGTACATTAGACCATAAGACCATAGGAGCAGTAGCAGGCCATTCGGCCCATCGAGTCTGCTCCGCCATTCAATCGTGGGCTGATCCAATTTTCCCAGTCATCCCCACTCCCCTGTCTTCTCCCCATACCCTTTGATGCCCTGGCTAAACAAGAACCTATCTATCTCTGCCTTAAATACACCCAATGTCTTAGCCTCCATAGCCGCTCGTGGCAACAAATTCCACAGATTTACCATCCTCTGACCAAAGTAATTTCTCCGCATCTCTGTTCTAAATGGACTTCCTTCAATCCTGAAGTCATGTCCTAGACTCCCCTACCATGAGAAATAACTTTGCTATATCTAATCTGTTCAGGCCTTTTAACATTTGGAATGTTTCTATGAGATCCCCCCTCATTCTCCTGAACTTCAGGGAATACAGCCCAAGAGCTGCCAAACGCTCCTTATACAATAACCCTTTCATTCCTGGAATTATTCTTGTGAATATTCTCTGAACCCTCTGCAATGTCAGCACATCCTTTCTAAAATAAGTAGCCCAAAACTGCACACAATACTCCAAGTGTGGTCTCACAAGTGCCTTATAGAGCCTCAATATCACATCCTTGTTCTCATATTCTATACCTCTAGAAATGAATGCCAACATTGCATTCGCCTTCTTCACCACCAACTCAATCTTGAGGTTAATCTTTAGGGTATCCTGCACAGGAACTCCCAAGTCCCTTTGCGTCTCTACATTTTGATTTCTCTCCCCATCTAAATAATAGTCTGCCCATTTATTTCTTCCACCAAAGTGCATGACCATACACTTTCCAACATTGTATTTCATTTGCCATCTCTTTGCCCATTCCCCTAAACTATCTCAGAATCAGAATCAGAATCAGGTTTATTATCACCGGCATGTGACATGAAATTTATTAACTTGGCAGCAGAGGTTCAATGCAATAAATAATCTAGCAGAAAGAGAAAAATAATAATAATAATAAATAAAATAAAACATAATAAATAAACAAGTAAATCAATTATGTATATTGAATAGATTATTAAAAATGTGCCAAAACAGAAATACTGTACATTAAAAATCTAAGGTAGTGTCCAAAGCTTCAAAGACCATTCAAGAATCGGATGACAGAGTGGTAGAAGCTGTTCCTGAATCACTGAGTGTGTGCCTTCAGGCTTCTGTATCTCCTACCTGATGGTAACAGTGAGAAAAGGGCATGCCTTGGGTGCTGGAGGTCTTTAATAATGGACACTGCCTTTCTGAGATACCGCTCCCTAAAGATGTCCTGGGTACTTTGTAGGCTAGTGCCCAAAATGGAGCTGACTAGATTTACAACTTTCTGCGGCTTCTTTCGGCCCTGTGCAGTAGCCCCTCCATACCAGACAGTGATGCAGCCTGTCAGGATGCTCTCCACGGTACAACTGTAGAAGTTTTTGAGTGTATTTGTTGACATGCTAAATCACTTCAAACTCCTAATGAAGTATAACTGCTGTCTTGCCTTCTTTATGACTACATCAATGTGTTGGGATCAGGTTAGATCCTCAGAGATCTTGACCCCCAGGAACTTGAAGCTGCTCACTCTCTCCACTTCTGATCCCTCTATGAGGATTTGTATGTGTTTCTTCATTTTACCCTTCCTGAAGTCCACAATCAGCCCTTCCGTCTTACTGACGTTGAGTGCCAGGTTGTTGCTGTGGCACCATTCCACTAGTTGCCATATCTCACTCCTGTACGCCCTCTCCTCACCACCTGAGATTCTACCAACAATGGTTGTATCATCAGCAAATTTATAGATGGTATTTGAGCTCTGCCTAGCCACACAGCCACACAGTTATGTGTATACAGAGAGTAAAGCAGTGGGCAAAGCACACACCCGAGGTGCGCCAGTGTTGATCGTCAGCGAAGAGGATAATTGACTTATCTCTATATTCATGTGAGGAAAATATGGGCTGTGTGTTTAATATTAAATTCGTTAGATAAACCCTTTTAGAAACAAAATTGAGTATATTAGCCACTTATCACCTATATTCCGGTCGTGATTAACACCCCCCCCCGCCCCACCGAGCAGAATTGCCAAAAACAATTTGTAGAAAAAAGTCGGCACGTACGTGCATGCACACTGGTGCCCGCACAGGGCTTCATGGTCATTGTAGTCTCTCTCGGGGTAAACCCAACAGGCAACCCTACCCACCCACCGCCTCCCCGCGGGGTTGGCCGGTCTGCAAGAATATTGTCAATATTAAACCGAACCTATACCATAGCCTTTGAAAGGGACAGGAGCAGACAGTATGGGAAAGTATTTGATTGGAGGAGGAGGAATAATGATGCCGTTAGGCAGGAACTTGGGAGCATAAGTTGAGAACAGATGTACTCATAGAAATGTAGATTTCAACAGATAAGGTTGTTATGTAGCACTTGCATGGGGCTCTGGATAGGTTTGTCCCATTGAGGAAGGACTAAGCAACCATAATTGCAAAAGAAGTGAGGCATCTAGTCAAGAAAACAAAGCAGTATGCGAGGTTTGGGAAGCAAAGGTTGAATAGGATTCTTGACATAAAATGACTATGAAAAGCTTAAGAATAGACTTGGGAGAGCTAGAAAGAGCCCCAAGAAGGCCTTGGACGGTAGGATAAAGAATACCCCAAGGGATTCTATGAGCATGTGAAGAACAGGAGGGAAACTAGGGTTGGGGTAATCACAGAGGAAACATGCACCAGAGCTGAAGGTAGGGGTGGTCCTTTAAGAATACTTTGAGAAGTACCTTTGAGAGATGGCTGCATGGATTCAGTATTTGATTGCTTAGAGGTGGCAGAGTATGGTAGTAGATAGAGCATATTCCGCCTGGAGAATGGTGACTGGACGTGGTCTGCTAGGATCCAGTCTGAGACCCTCGCTACTTTTTACTTTTATAAATGATTTTGATGAGGAAGTGGGAGATTTGGTTAGTAAGTTTGCAGACAACACAAAGGTTGGTGGTGTTGTGGATAGTGTAGAAGTTTGGTGTATGTTACGAAGGGACATTGATAGGTCGCAGAGCTGGGATGAGATGTGGCAGATGGAGTTCAATCCGGAAAAGTTGGAGGTGATTCACTTTGGCAGGTCAAACTTGAAGGCAGAGTACAGGGTTAATAGCAGGATTCTTAGCAATTTTGAGGAACAAAGGGATCTTGAGCTACATGTCCACAGAGTCCTCAAAATTGCTGTGCAAGTTGATAGGGTAGTTTTGAAAACATACAGTACGTGCAAAAGTCTTCAGCGCATACAGTAAATATAACTAGCATGCCTAAGACTCTTGCACACTACTGCTGTTGGCGATGTAGAGTGGAGAGCGAGTTTGAAAATCTGGTGGGAGCAAAGGTTGGAAATCATGAGGGTGGAGTGCCGTAGGAGGGATTTGTGTGACAGGTAGCAGAGAAGGAGTGCCGGGGTGGGGTGTTGGTGTGGGTTCAGACATATCCAATCCTGAGACACCAGACCAGGTCATCTCATTCCAAACAATTGGTTTATTTATCATTACAGAATGTCTCTCTGGTGCATCCCTTCTCCCAACCAATGATTTCCCTCTCTATCCCTTCTTTCCACTCTCAGGCCACAACAAAGACTCATATCAAAATCACGGTTATTATCACTCACATATGTTATGAATTTTTTTTTTTTTTGCGGCAGCAGTACAGTGCAATACATAAAATTACTACACTACTGTGTAAAAGACTTAGGTACCTTAGCTATATATATATGTGTGCTGAAGACTTTTGCACAGTACTGTATTGTGGGTTGGCCTTCATGAGTCGGGGAATTGAGTTGAAGGGCTGCGAAGTAATGTGGCAACTCTGTAAAACACTGGCTAGACCATACTTGGGATATTGTATTTAGTTCTGGTTGCCATTATAAGAAGGACTTGGAAGCTTTAGAGAGAATGCAAAGGAGATTTACCAGAATGCAGCCAGTATTAAAGAGTTTGTCTCATAACGACAGGTTGAGTCAGCTAGGCTTTTCCATTTCCAGCAAAGTTTGTGAGGTAACTTGATAGAGGTGTTCAAGATGATAAGAGGCATAGATCGAGTGGATAGTCAAAGATGTTTTCCCAGGGTAGAAATGCCTAATATGAATGTTCATAATTCTAAGATAATTGTAGGAAAGTGTATGGGGATGTCAGAGGTATTTTTTCTACAGCGAGTGGTAAAGGCATGGAACACACAGCTAGGGGAGGTGGTAGAGGCAAATATACTAAAGACATTTAAGAGTCTCTGGGTCACATGGATAAAAGAAAAAAAATGGAGTTCCAAATGAGAAGGAAGTGTTAGAATGATCTCTAAAGTGGGTTTAAAAAGTCAGCACATCGTGAGCTGAAGAGTCTATACTGTGCTATTCTGTTTTATGTTCTATGCTCATTTATCAATTTGTTCATATGCTGGCTAAGCTCCAGCTACAATACTGGATATGTGGATATATCAGCTTCACCATCCTGTAACTCCTGTAACAATATTTTGGCAGTGATTTTTTTTTCCATCAGCTGCTTATCCTATCTGTTTTCTTTGAACAGCAGCATCTATTTGTGCTCTTCAGAAGTAGGAACTCATCAAGTGAACAAGAAGACATATCCATCTCATTTTGGTTTGGTAAAACACGGTTACATTTAGACAAAATGCTCACTTGGTTTTCTTACAACATATTGTAACGTTGGGCTAAGTTCTGTTGAAATAGCATTAGGGTGATTATCATTCAGAATCAAGTGCAGTAACAGGATCTGTAGGTTCCCAATAGGTCTAGTTTCAATTGAAAGTAGTTGTCAACACTTCACTGCACTGGAATCATGGAAGGGCATCAGATACAACATCTATCCTTTTACCCCTTCACTTCTCATCATTCAGGAACCGAAGCTGTCCTTCTAAATGAAGCAGTAGTTTACTACCAATCTAGTTAAGGTCAGAACTTAGTGTTCACAATGTAGTGTCCTCTCTTTTGGAGAAACCAGATGCAGATTGGCTGATCTGTTTGCAGGGACAATGAGTGCCCGGTTGTTTGTCATTTAATTCTCTATCTCACTCTCTCATGATTCTCCACTGTAACAACAAGGCTCAGTGCAAGCTATCAGACAATGGCTCATCTTATATATGGGCACATTGCAAACTTCTCGGTTCAGTATAAAATTTTTCAGTTTCTTTGCCCGACCTGCTTAGATTTGATCAAGTCAAGTCGCTTTTACTGTCACTTCAACCATAACTGCTGGTACAGTATACAGTAAAAACAAAACAATGATCCTCCAGTGCCATGGTTCTACATGAAACAACACAAAACTACATGAAACTATATTCCACTTCCTGAAATTTGCACTGCATCCAGTTTTGACACAACTTCATGATGGAGTGATTCAACATCAGATTCGGTTCATCTCTAGCAAAAACTATACAATCTAACTTCATTGTGCTTCTTTGGTCTGTGGTTCCCAACATCTCTTCCGAGCCAGTAGAATATTGTCCTGAAGTCTGTTGGGATACTTAACTTCTTTCTCAATGGTACAACTTTGTCTTTTTCTCCAGGTGGATCGGAATGCCTATACAGTCTTTTTAGTTGTATAGTCTAGCCTGCTAGGCGTGCCCACAACCTCTTTATTAGTAATACCTTGTACAGACAAAGAAGCTTAATGTGTGGGTAACTGGTCTACTATCCCACTTATACTCACCCTATCAAAGATGTACCCTGCATTCTAGCCATCCTTCCCCACCCATTCTCCTACTAGAATCAAATTTGTTTTTCTCTCTTTCCCAATTTTGACACAAGCTCATGGTGGAGTTATCCAACATTTAGAATTGATTCATCTCTGGAAGAAATTATTTTGATCTGCTTGAGCACTTCTTATTCTATCACCAATTTCAACTAAGTGTCTCTTGGTACTACATGTTCTAAAACAGTTCCTTTCTCCCAACTGCACGACTTATTCTTGTTGCTTGAACTGAGAACATAAACATGCTCATTTTGCTTGAAACTGCACTTCTTCTAATTTGTGTCAAGGTAACATCTGTTCTACTCTAGAATCTAAATTTAGTTGAAAAAGACTCAGAACTGTTCTCTATTCTATCTACTGTTCTGTTGTCAACAGAAGGTGGATATATGCAGAGCTGTTCTGACTTCAAGTAATTAGACAAATGATATTTCAAGGAGACACAAGGAGGTGGAGGTGCTGGAATCTGGAGTGAAAATGCAAACTGCTGAGGAACTTAGTGGATCTAGCAGCATCTATGAAGGCAAAGGAAAAAAGTTGGTGTTTGGATCCTGCATCAGGACTGGATATTTCATGCAGATTTTTGAATATTACTCCATCAATTATTTCTTGAGAACTTAACACTTGGTTGACCCTTTCACTGCTCCATTTGAAACCGAAGGGCAGTAGATTATACTGTTCTGTTCCATAAAGTTTCTGAAAACATTGTGTTATTATTTGATAACCATGTCATGTAAATACAGATCTCAGTGGGCTGTGATGCATGAACCTATGTTTTATATTTTGATCCGCGTTTACCTTGTTGTTCCCTTTCTCATAAAAGCTTACATGTATTCTTTGCAAAGTTCTAATAGGACATTTCAAAAGTGTTGTTGGTGGCTCTTTCATACAACATTGGCAATTACTGCTTTTGGTTAACAGTGATCTGAGGTTCTTGTCTAAATTGACTGAAAAACTATACTATTTTCAGTTGCTTTCAATTTCATTTATCTATGTGAAATTTGGCTAAGGTCTATTCTATCAATTGAGATAGTATTACCACATTGTAATCCCTATTTTTGTTTTCCTGCTCTCACAACAACTCATAATAGAGTCATAGAGTACTGTAGTATAGGAACAGGCCCTTTGGCCCATCTAGTCAATGCTTACTGACTTTATTGCCTTGCCCAATTACCCACATGTAGATCATATCTTCTATATCCCTTCTTTTAAATGCTGCAGTTGAACCCACATACACCATCTCCACTGGCAGCTCATTCTATACTTGCACCACCCTCTGAATAAAGAAATTTACCGTTAGGTTTCACCTTTCGTCTGAAACCTGGGACAACTACTTCTAGTCTTACCCATCCTAAGGAGAAAAAAGCATGCATTTACTTACCCTATCTATACCCCTCATAATTTGTATATCTCTAAAAGATATAATCATATAACCATATAACAATTACAGCACAGAAACAGGCCATCTTGACCCTTCTAGTCCGTGCCGAACTCTTACTCTCACCTAGTCTCACTCAATGACTACAGACATTGACTGTAGTTGATATATATACATACACACACACACACACACACACACACACACACACACACACACACACACATATATATATACTGAAGACCCTAGAGAGACTTGTTCTGGAGCTGCTCCGGCCTATGGTTAGGCCACACTTAGATCCCCTCCAGTTCACCTACCAGCCCCGACTAGGAGTTGAGGCTGCTATCGTCTACCCGCTGAACCGTGTCTACACCCACCTGGACAAGCCAGCGAGCACTGTGAGGGTCATGTTTTTTGACTTCTCCAGTGCGTTCAACACCATCCGCCCTGCTCTGCCGGGGGAGAAGCTGACAGCGATGCAGGTGGATGCTTCCCTGGTGTCATGGATTCTTGATTACCTGACTGGCAGACCACAGTACGTGTGCTTGCAACACTGTGTGTCTGACAGAGTGATCAGCAGCACTGGGGCTCCACAGGGGACTGTCTTGTCTCCCTTTCTCTTCACCATTTACACCTCGGACTTCAACTGCTGCACAGAGTCTTGTCATCTTCAGAAGTTTTCTGATGACTCTGCCATAGTTGGATGCATCAGCAAGGGAGATGAGACTGAGTACAGGGCTACGGTAGGAAACTTCATCACATGGTGTGAGCAGAATTATCTGCAGCTTAATGTGAAAAAGACTAAGGAGCTGGTGGTAGACCTGAGGAGAGCTAAGTTACCGGTGACCCCTGTTTCCATCCAGGGGGTCAGTGTGGACATGATGGAGGATTACAAATACCTGGGGATACGAATTGACAATAAACTGGACTGGCCAAAGAACACTGAGGCTGTCTACAAGAAGGGTCAGAGCCGTCTCTATTTCATGAGGAGACTGAGGTCCTTTAACATCTGTTGGACAATGCTGAGGATGTTCTACGAGTCTGTGGTGGCCAGTGCGATCATGTTTGCTGTTGTGTGCTGGGGCAGAAGGCTGAGGGTGGCAGACACCAACAGAATCAACAAACTCATTCATAAGGCCAGTGATGTTGTGGGGATGGAACTGGACTCTCTCACGGTGGTGTCTGAAAAGAGGATGCTGTCGAAGGTGCATGCCATCTTGGACAATGTCTCCCATCCACTACATAATGGAAACAACAGGAATTCTGCAGATGCTGGAAATTCAAGCAACACACATGAAAGTTGCTGGTGAACGCAGCAGGCCAGGCAGCATCTCTAGGAAGAGGTACAGTCGACGTTTCAGACCGAGACCCTTCGTCAGGACTAACTGAAGGAAAAAATAGTAAGAGATTTGGAAGTGGGAGGGGGAGGGGGAGATCCAAAATGATAGGAGAAGACAGGAGGGGGAGGGATGGAGCCAAGAGCTGGACAGGTGATTGGCAAAGGGGATATGAGAGGATCATGGGACAGGAGGCCCAGGGAGAAAGACAAGAGGGGGGAACCCAGAGGATAGGCAAGGGGTATAGTCAGAGGGACAGAAGGAGAAAAAGGAGAGTGAGAGAAAGAATGTGTGTATAAGAATAAATAATGGATGGGGTACGTGGGGGAGGTGGGGCATTAGCGCAAGTTAGAGAAGTCAATATTCATGCCATCAGGTTGGAGGCTACCCAGACGGAATATAAGGTGTTGTTCCTCCAACCTGAGTGTGGCTTCATCTTTACAGTAGAGGAGGCCGTGGATAGACATGTCAGAATGGGAATGGGATGTGGAATTAAAATGTGTGGCCACTGGGAGATCCTGCTTTCTCTGGTGGACAGAGTGTAGGTGTTCAGCAAAGCGGTCTCCCAGTCTGCGTCAGGTCTCGCCAATATATAGAAGGCCACGTCAGGAGCACCAGACGCAGTATATCACCCCAGCCGACTCACAGGTGAAGTGTCGCCTCACCTGGAGGGACTGTTTGGGGCCCTGAATGGTGGTAAGGGAGGAAGTGTAAGGGCATGTGTAGCACTTGTTCCGCTTACAAGGATAAGTGCCAGGAGGGAGATCAGTGGGGAGGGATGGGGGGGACGAATGGGCAAGGCAGTCGCGTAGGGAGCGATCCCTGTGGAACGCGGGGGGGGGGGAGGGAAAGATGTGCTAAGTGGTGGGATCCCGTTGGAGGTGGCTGAAGTTTCGGAGAATAGTATGTTGGACCCGGAGGCTGGTGGCGTGGTAGGTGAGGACTAGGGGAACCCTATTCCTAGTGGGGTGGCGGGAGGATGGAGTGAGAGCAGATGTGCGTGAAATGGAGGAGATGTGTTTGAGAGCAGAGTTGATGGTGGAGGAAGGGAAGCCCCTTCCTTTAAAAAAGGAGGACATCTCCCTCGTCCTGGAATGAAAAGCCTCATCCTGAGAGCAGATGCGGCAGAGATGGAGGAATTGTGAGAAGGAGATGGCATTTTTGCTAGAGACAGGATGAGAAGAGGAATAGTCCAGATAGCTGTGAGAGTCAGTAGGCTTATAGTAGACATCAGTGGATAAGCTGTCTCCAGAGATAGAGATAGAAAGATCTAGAAAGGGGAGAGAGGTGTCGGAAATGGACCAGGTAAACTTGAGGGCACATTCTTTCTCTCACTTTCCTTTTTCTCTCTCTGTCCCTCTGACTATACCCCTTGCCCATCCTCTGGGTCCCGTCCCCCTTCTCTTTCTCCCTGGGCCTCCTGTCCCATGATCCTCTCATATCCCCTTTGCCAATCACCTGTCCAGATCTTGGATACATCCCTCCCCCTCCTGTCTTATCCTATCATTTTGGATCTCCCCCTCCCCCTCCCACTTTCAAATCTCTTACTAACTTTTCCTTCAGTTAGTCCTGATGAAGGGTCTCGGGCTGAAACGTCAACTGTACCTCTTCCTAGAGATGCTGCCTGGCCTGCTGCATTCACCAGCAACTTTGATGTGTGTCACTGCATAATGTACTGGTTGGGCACAGGAGTACATTCAGCCAGAGACTCATTCCTCCGAGATGCAACACAGAGCATCATAGGAAGTCATTCATGCCTGTGGCCACCAAACTTTACAACTCCTCCCTTGGAGGGTCAGACACCCTGAGCCAATAGGCTGGTTCTGGACATTTCCTGGTATAATTTACATATTACTATTTAATTATTTATGGTTTTATCATTATTTAATTATTTAAGGCGCAACTGTAACGGAAACCAATTTCCCTCGGGATCAATAAAGTATGACTATGACTATGAGATACCTCTACTTCCTTAGCAGTTTGTGGAGATTTAGGCATGACACCTAAAACTTTGACAAAACACCACAGATGTTTGGTGGAGACTGTATGACTGGCTGCATCATGGCCTGGTATGGAAACACCAATGCCTTTAAACAGAACATCCTCCAAAAACTGATGGATTCGACACAGTCCTTCATGGGTAAAGGCCTTCCAACCAGTGAGTACATCTACATGAAATGCTGCCATAGGAACACAGCATCTATCATCAGGGATCTCAACTAAGCCAAATTCTTTTCTCGCTACTGCTATCAGGTAGAATTTTTACCTGATAGAGCCTCAGGACTCGCACCACCATGTTCAAGAACAGTTATATAACCATATAACAATTACAGCACGGAAACAGCCCATCTCGGCCCTTCTAGTCCATGCTGAACTCTTACTCTCACCTAGTCCCATTGACCTGCACTCAGCCCATAACCCTCCATTCCTTTCCTGTCCATATACCTATCCAATTTAACTTTAAATGACAACATCGAACCTGCCTCAACCACCTCTTCTGGAAGCCCGTTTCACACAGCTACCACTCTTTGAGTAAACAAGTTCCCCCTCATATTTCCCCTAAACTTTTGCCCTTTAACTCTCAACTCATGTCCTCTTGTTTGAATCTCCCCCATTCTCAATGGAAAAAGCCTATCCACGTCAACTCTATCAATCCCCCTCATAATTTTAAACACCTCTATCAAGGCCCCCCTCAACCTTCTACAATTCAAAGAATAAAGATCTAAGTTGTTCAACCTTTCTCTGTAACTTAGGAGATGAAATCCTGGCAACATTTTAGTAAACCTCCTCTGTGCTCTCTGAATTTTATTGACATCATTCCTATAATTCGGTGACCAGAACTGTACACAATACTCCAAAATTTGGCCTTACCAATGCCTTATACAATTTCAACATTACATCCCAACTCCTATACTCAATGCTCTGATTACTAAAGGCCAACATACCAAAAGCTTTCTTTGCCGCCCTATCCGCATGAGATTCCACCTTCAGGCGACTATGAACTATTATTCCTAGATCTCTCTGTTCTACAGCATTCTTCAATGCCCTACCATTTACCATGTATGTCCTATTTTGATTAGTCCTACCAAAATGTAGCACCTCACATTTTTCAGCATTAAACTCCGTCTGCCATCTTTCAGCCCACTCTTCTAACTGGCCTAAATCTCTCTGCAAGCTTTGAAAACCTACTTCATTATCCACAACGCCACCTATCTTAGTGTCATCTGCATACTTACTAATCCAATTCACCACCCCATCATCCAGATCATTAATATATATGACAAACAACACTGGACCCAGTACAGATCCCTGAGGCACACCGCTACACACCATCCTCCAATCTGACACACAGTTATCCACAGCTACTCTCTGGTGTCTCCCATCTAGCCACTGCTGAATCCATTTTACTACTTCAATATTAATGCCTCCGATTGAACCTTCCTAATAACCTTCCTTGTGGAACATTGTCAACGGCCTTACTGAAGTCCATATATACAATATCCACCGCTTTACCCTCGTCAAATTTCTTAGTAACCTCATCAAAAAATTCAATAAGATTTGTCAAACGTGACCTCCCACGCACATGTTGACTGTTCCTAATCAGACCCTGTCTATCCAGATAATTATATATACCATCTCTAAGAATACTTTCCATCAATTTACCCACCACTGACGTCAAACTCACAGGCCGATAATTGCTAGGTTTACTCTTAGAACCCTTTTTAAACAATGGAACAGCATGAGCAACATGCCAATCCTCTGGCACCATCCCCATTTCTAATGGCATTTGAAATATATCTTTCAGAGCCTCTCCTATTTCCACACTAACTTCCCTCAAGGTCCTAGGGAATATCTTGTCCGGACCTGGAGACTTATCCACTTTTATATTCCTTAAAAGCGCCAGTACTTCCTCTTCTTTAATCGTCATACTTTCCATAACGACCCTTCTTGCTCCTTTACCTTATACAATTCAATATCCTTCTCCTTAGTGAATACCGAAGAAAAGAAATTGTTCAAAAACTCCCCCATCTCTTTTGGCTCCGCACATAGTGGAGATCTCTCCTTATTCTGCTGTGTTCTAGGGAATAAATTCCTAACCTATTCAACTTTTCCCTATAACTCAGGTCCTCAAGACCCAGCAACATCATGTAACTTTTCTCTGCACTCATTCAAGCTTATTGATATATTTCCTCTAAACTTGGGCTCACCAATGTCTTTTACATCTTCAACATAACATAATATCCGAACTCCTGTACTCAATGCTCTGATTTATGAAGGCCAGTGCACCAAAGCTCTTTTTATGATCCTTTTTATCTGAGATGCAACTTTTGTAGAATTATAGATCTGTATTCCCAGATCCCTTTGTTCTACTGTTCATCACAGTGTCCTATCATTCACCCTCTCATTGCTACGGTCAGAAGTTTCCACCTGCTTCAAAGGGCAACAGTTATACCAGTGCCCAAGAAGAGTAGTCTGAGCTGCCTTAATGACTATCTTCCAGTAGCACTCACATCTATGGTGATACATAGAACATACATAGAATAGAATAGTACAGCACAGTACAGGCCCTTCGGCCCACAATGTTGTGCCAACCCTCAAACCCTGCCTCCCATATAACCCTCCACGTTAAATTCCTCCATATACCCGTCTAGTAGTCTCTTAAATTTCACTAGTGTATCTGCCTCCACCACTGACTCAGACAGTGCATTCCAAGCACCAACCACTCTCTGAGTAAAAAACCTTCCTCTAATATCCCCTTTGAACTTCCCACCCCTTACCTTAAAGCCATGTCCTCTTGTATTGAGCAGTGGTGCCCTGGGGAAGAGGCGCTGGCTATCCATGCTATCTATTCCTCTTAATATCTTGCATACCTCTATCATGTCTCCTTTCGTCCTCCTTCTCTCCAAAGAGTAAATCCCTAGGTCCCTTAATCTCTGATCATAATCCATAACCTCTAAACCAGGCAGAAACTTGGTAAATCTCCTCTGTACCCTTTCCAATGCTTCCACATCCTTCCTATAGTGAGGCGACCAGAACTGGACACCGTACTCCAAGTGTGGCCTAACCAGAGTTTTATAGAACATCATTACATCACGACTCTTAAACTCTATCCCTCGACTTATGAAAGCTAACATCCCATAAGCTTTCTTAACTACCCTATCTACCTGTGAGGCAACTTTCAGGGGTCTGTGGACATGTACCACCAGATCCTGCCATTTACTTTGTACTCTGCCTTGGAGTTTGTCCTTCCAAAGTGTACCACCTCACACGTCTCTGGGTTGAACTCCATCTGCCACTTCTCAGCCCACTTCTGCATCCTATCAATTCTGTCTGCAATCTTCGACAATCCTCTACACTAGCTGCAACACCACCAACCTTTGTGTCATCTGCAAACTTGCCAACCCACCGTTCTACCCCCACATCCAGGTCATTAATAAAAATCACGAAAAATAGAGGTCCCAGAACTGATCTTTGTGGGACACCACTAGTCACAACCCTCCAATCCGAATGTACTCCCTCCACCACGACCCTCTGCCTTCTGCAGGCAAGCCAATTCTGAATCCACCTGGCCAAAGTTCCCTCGATCCCATGCCTTCTGACTTTCTGCATAAGCCTACCATGTGGAACCTTGTCAAATGCCTTACTAAAATCCATATAGATCACATCCACTGCACTACCCTCATCTATATGGCTGGTCACCTCCTCAAAGAACTCTATCAGGCTTGTTAGACACGATCTGCCCTTCACAAAGCCATGCTGACTGTCCCTGATTGGACCACAATTCTCTAAATGCCCATAGATCCTATCTCTAAGGATCTTTTCCAACAGCTTTCCCACCACAGAGGTAAGGCTCACTGGTCTATGATTACCCAGACTATCCCTACTACCTTTTTTGAACAAGGGGACAACATTCGCCTCCCTCCAATCCTCCAGTACGATTCCCATGGACAATGAGATCCTAGAGACAGCCAGATGAAATTCTTTGAGAGATTATGCCTAGCTAGAATCAGTTCCTACCTCTGCAATGTCCTGGACCCACTGCAATTTGTCTATCATCACAATAGGTCTAAGGTCGACATAATCTCGATGGTTCTTCACCTGGACAATACAAACATCTATGCCAGGATGCTGTTTATTGACTATAGCTAAATGATTAACTCCATCATTCTTACAATCTTGATCAATAAGCCACAGAACCTAGGTCTCTGTACCTCCCTCTGCAACTGTATCCTCAACTTCCTAACCAGAAGACCACAGTCTGTGTGGATTGCAAATAATATTTCCTCCTTGTTGACGATCAACACTGGCACATCTCAGTGTTTAGCCTACTGCTCTACTCTCTCTTTACCCATGACTGTGTGGCTAAGTATAGCTCAAATTCCATCTATCAATTTGCTGATGATACAACCACTGTTGGCTGAATCTCAGATAGAGAGGAGAGGGTGTATAGAAGCGAGATATACCAGCTAGTTGAGTGGTGTCACAGCAACAACCTTGTACTCAACATCACGAAGACCAAAGAGCTGATTGTGGACATCAGAAAGGGTAGGATAGGGGAACATGAACCAATCCTCATCGTAGGATCAGAAGAGGAGAGAGTGAGCAATTTCAAGTTCCCAGGTGTGAAGATCTCTGAGGAACTAACCTGGTCTCAACATATCATTGCTGCTATGAAGAAGGTAAGACAGTGGCTATATTTCATTAAGAGTTTGAGGAGATTTGGTTTATCACCTAAAACACTCGACAGCTTCGCCAGCTGTACTATGGAGAGCATTCTGACAGGCTGCATTACTGTCTAGTATTGCGGGGGGGGGGGGTTGCTGCTACACAGGATCAAAAGAAGCCATCTTGGGTACTAGCCTCATTAGTATCGGAGACATCTTCAAGGATCGGTGACTCAGGAAGGTGGCGTCCATTATTAAGGACCCCCTTCGCCTAGGACATGCTATCTTCTCATTGTTACCATCAGGAAGAGGGTACAGAAGCCTGAAGGCACACACTCAGGAATAGCTTGTAATGTTTTTATTACTAGTCAGGGGAATGACAACAATGCCTCTCTCTTGAGCATGTTAAAAATCTTTGGTCTATGCAATGCCCTAAAGATATGTGTGAAGATACTGATTTAAAACACAGTATTGACATACTGAGCACATCCATGTACCATGGACAGCATTCGAACTAGTGGCATCACTATGGAGGGGCCACTGCACAGGATCAGAAAAAGCTACGGAGGGTTGAAAACTCAGCCTGCTCCATCATGTGCACTAACCTCCCCACCATCCAGGACATCGTCAAAAGGTGGATGCCTGAAGAAGGTGGCATCCATCATTATGGACTCCCACCATGCAGGACATATCCTCCTCTCATTACAACCATCAGGGAGGAGGTACAGGAGCCTGAATTCGCACACTCAACAGTTTATGAACAGTTTCTTCCCCTCTACCATCCGATTCCTAAATGAACATTGAACCCCTGAACGCTACCTCACTTTTTTATATAATTCCTGTTTTTGCACTATTTTCAATTTAACTATATAAACATACCGTCATCGTTTTACTTCATTTTTCTCTATATTTGTCATGTATTGCAATGTACTGCTGCTGCTGTTAACAAATTTCATGACATATGCCAGTGATACTAAACAAGATTATGATTCTGATTCACCAAGTATGGCATTCATTCTGATGGCTGTGGAGTATTTTCTTTGTTGGTGTTGTTCCTCTCCATGTTTGTGCTGCATCGGGCAGCAAGCTTGCCATTTCTTTAGTGTTTGCCTGTTTTTTTACGAATTCGAGTTGTTGGATCAATGCTCAACCCAGCACAGATGGAAAGCATGTAAGGAGCTGGCCGGATTTGAACCCGCGCCCACTCGCCTCAAAGTCCGGTGCTGGTGCCACTACACCACCAGTTGGCACATTCCTCGTTTGCATACTAATCAAATTCTGCCTATTCTTTCAGTGTCTATTCATGGATTCTTTTCAACATTAGGGTTTACTGGGTTTTATCTATGAGTTTCATCACAATCACTAGCGAGTCTTCATTGACTGCATTTCACATGTAGATCCCAATTTCACTTCGAGGGTCAACATCCTCATGTATTCACCATAACAGAGCAGCTGGAATGAAGTTCTACTGGAACCTCTTGTACTTGATTGCAGTACAGTATATAAGGAATATCCGTGTTTGCATCATTGATGCTTCTCAGTAGGTGTCGCTAATGTGATCTATTATCTGTAGTGGTGGCATTTACTTCATACTTAGGGTAAAGGATCTGCCTCATAAGAAACGTATGGAATTTATTATTTACAATATATTCCAAGTGCTCTTTTTCAGTTTTTGTAAGTGTGTGTTTGTTCTTTGTAAATGTGCAAATTAAATCGGGGGGTTTGTCCTTGCTAATCACGAAGTTTAATATTGCACTGGCTCCAAAACTTGACACATCATTTGCCAATTATTTGCTAAAATTTACTTGCTAGACTTTTCTTGTATTCATCATGTCCAATTCATTATTTCCTGCTCTAGTTTAATTTCTCAAACTTTTTCAACAAGCGCACTCTGGTCTAAACATAGTTGCAAGAGGTGGAAGGAATTATATACAATGCTGTCCCCTCCCTGGATGCACCTTAGCTCGATTGTGCTTTCATGATTTGTTTCCGTGGTGGCAGCCCAACTTTATCCTTCACTTGTTATAAGCCATTGGCATCAGCCTCAAATCAGTGAACACAACTTTGCTACCTTTGTGTCTACTTCATATTCTGCTCATGTAATTTCTTGAATACTTACTCCAAAATCAGATGGTTTCCTGCTTCTGTGCTTATGGAAACTAACAAATGATTTTGCCTATAAATTCCATTCCTTGATTCTTGATCCATTCCTTGTAAGATTTTAGCCATAAAAGCTCAGAAAATTGTGGGTGAAGATTTGATAACTTAGTATAAACCTGTGTATTAGTAAATCCCCATGTGTGTATTTATTAGGAGATACTTGATGACTTTCAGCTGTGCTTTGTTATGAGTGGCATGGAATTTTCTGAAGTTAAAGATACAGAAAGTGCAGAGGAAGAAGCAAGACAAATGGGCAGGATGAAGGAGAGGGTAAGGTTTGAGTAAAAGGGAAAAGAAGAAAGGCAAGGAAAATGCTAGTGTATGAGAGAAGTACAGAAGGGCTGTTACTCAGTAGATTTTGCTTCTGACTGCAAGGATGGAGGGATTCCAATGATATGGAGATTCAGAGCATAGAATAGTGATAGTTATTTAGGAGGGGGAATATACTGTAAAGTGTAGGAGACCTGAAGCATGGATAGCCTGCTGTATGAGAAAGTGAAATGGGGAAGGGTAATTTTAACACACACAGATCGGGGGAGAGAATTACTTGCTGAAGATTAACTGGGTTGTAATATTCAACCTCAACTATTGGTTTATGATTATTATTATTGCCACATGTATCAAGATGTAGTGAAAAGCTTGTCTTGCATATTATTCATATGGATCAAATAATTGCACAGTGCAATGAGGTGGAACAAAATAAAACAAAAATAGCACAGAATTAAATGTAAGAGCTACAGAGAAAGTGCAGTGCAGGTACATAATAAAGTGCAAGATCAAATGAGTTAGATTTGAGGATCAGTCCACCTTACCATACTAGGGAATCGTTTAATTGTCTTATAATCTTGTAACAGCAGGGTAGATGTTGTCCTTGAGTCTAGTAGTATGTGCTTTCAGGCTTTTGTATCTTCTGCGCAGTGGAAGTGGAGAGTAAACAGAATATCTGTGGTGTGTGGGGTCTTTGATTATGCTGGCTGCTTCACAAGAAGTACAGACGGAGTCTTTGGATGGGCAGCTTGCTTTTGTGAAGTGCTGAGCTGGGTGTACAACTCTCTGCAATTTGTGGTTGCCACATGCAGAGCAGTTGCATACCCCAAGCTGTCATAGGATGCACAAAATTCAAAGTACGTTTATTATCAAACTATGTACAGTATACCAGATACAACCTTGAGATTCATCTTCTTGCAGACAGTTGCAAAACAAAGAAATACAGTAGAATTAATTTAAAAACTCATGGACAAATATCAGCAAATATCCAATGTGCGAAAAGAGAACAAATTGTATAAACAATAAAAAATGTGAACAAGTAGTACACAGAGCATGAACTATAGAATATAGAGCTGCGGAGCCAGTTCAGTGCTGCAGCTGATCCTGGAGTCAGATGGTTGCAGGCCACAGCCACAGAGCCAGGTTCAGTGTTGAGGTGAGTGCCGATGGCTTCAGGCTACAGCTGCAAAGCCAGGTTCAGTGTTGAGGTGAGTGCCGATGGCTTCAGGCCACAGCCACAGAGCCAGGTTCAATGCTGAGGTGAGTACCGATGGCTTCAGGCCACAGCCACAGAGCCAGGTTCAGTGCTGAGGTGAGTGCCGATGGCTTCAGGCTACAGCTGCAAAGCCAGGTTCAGTGTTGAGGTGAGTGCCGATGGCTTCAGGCCACAGCCACAGAGCCAGGTTCAGTGCTGAGGTGAGTACCGATGGCTTCAGGCCACAGCCACAGAGCCAGGTTCAGTGCTGAGGTGAGTGCCGATGGCTTCAGGCTACAGCTGCAAAGCCAGGTTCAGTGTTGAGGTGAGTGCCGATGGCTTCAGGCCACAGCCACAGAGCCAGGTTCAGTGCTGAGGTGAGTACCGATGGTTGCAGGCTGCAGCCACAAAGCCAGGTTCAGTGCTGAGGTGAGTACCAATGGCTGCAGGCCGCAGCCACAGAGCCAAGTTCAGTGTTGAGGTGAGTACCGATGGCTTCAGGCCACAGCCACAGAGCCAGGTTCAGTGCTGAGGTGAGTGCTGATGGCTGCGGGCCGCAGCCACAGAGCCAGGTTCAGTGCTGAGGTGAGTGCTGATGGCTTCAGGCTACAGCTGCAAAGCCAGGTTCAATGCTGAGGTGAGTACCGATGGCTGCAGGCCGCAGCCACAGAGCCAGGTTCAGTGCTGAGGTGAGTACCGATGGCTGCAGGCCGTAGCCACAAAGCCTGGTTCAGTGTTGAGGTGAGTGCTGATGGCTTCAGGCTACAGCTGCAAAGCCAGGTTCAGTGTTGAGGTGAGTGCCGATGGTTGCAGGCCGCAGTTGCAAAGTCGGTTCAGCGCTGAGGTAAGTAAAGTTTCATGGAGTAGTGAGCTGAACACCGGTTCACGCTTTGCCCTCAGCCTCAACACCTTCATCTATTTAACCTGGCTCAGCACTTTAATCAGCAAAACATCGATTCATTTTCCACCCTTGTGCCTGGGCCACACCACTACAATGTGGTCCAAAATTTCAATCTGGCTCCAAAGTCCACTCCAGCAAAGGGCGCAGTGACCTTACTTGCATTCTCAAGAGTTCAGATCACTGAATTCTTTAAGATACCACAAAAATGCAGGGTTATGCAGACTGTTCAAAATAGACAACTCCCAAAGAGAAATTACAGTTGATGGATTGGAGTGATCATAGTCCAGAAAAAGTAATATTAATAAAATAGTTAGTAGTTTCCTTTGCTGCCTGCAGAACATCACAGTATCTCGCCAGTGCCATCTTGAAGTGCATCAATGGTGCAATAATAAAAAAAGGGTCAATGGGGACAAACCAAGTATATTTATAGCCTCCTGAGAAAGCAGAGACATTGGTAAGCTTTGTTGGCTATGGCATCTATGTGGCTGGACCAGGGTGAGCTATTGGTGTGCTTAAAGTTCTCAACCCTTTCAGCCTCAGTTCCGTTGATATAGATAGGAACATGTGCACTGCCCCTTTCTGAAGTCAATGAGCAGCTCTTTTGTTTTGCTAACATTGACAAAAAGGTTGTTGTCATGACACCATGTTAGTAAGCTCTATATCTCCTTCCTCTTATCTGGCTCATCAATATTTGGGATACAGTCTACTATAGTGGTATCACCTACAAATTTGGAGGTGGAATTCGAGAGAATCTTCCCATGGAGCCATGAATGTACAGGGAGAAGAGTAGGTTAGGAGGCTGAGGAAACAACCTTGTGAAGCATCAATGTTTAGAATAATTGTAGCAGAGGTGTTTAAGCCTATCTTTACCGATTGCAGTCTGTTGTGCAGGACGTCAAGGATGCAGTTCCAGTGGGAGGTACTGATCTCAGGATCCAGAGTTTAGTGATGAGTTTTCTTTGAATTGTAGAATTGAAGATAGAGCTACAGTCAATAAACAATGGTCTGACATAGGTATCATTAGTGTCCAGCTACTGCAGAGATGAGTGTAGTGCCAGGAAGAAGTATTTGCTGAAGACCTGTTTTGACAGTAAGGAAACTGCAGCGGGTCATGGATGTCTGGAACATTTATGTTAATGCATGCCGTCACTTCATGATGGTCGACAACAGAGCCTCTGGATGGTAGTTGTTAAGGCACGTATCTGGCTATCCACATGATCAATGTCTCTCATCATCTTATACACCTATATCAGGTCACCTTTCGTCCTCCGTCACTTCAAGGAGAAAGGACCAAATTCACTCAACTTTTTCTCATGAGGCATGCTCTCCAATCCAGGCAAGATCCTTGTAAATCTTCTCTTCAATCTCTTTATAGTATCCACATCCTTCCTGTAGTTAGGTGACCAGAACTGAACACCGTACTCCCAAGTGGGGTCTAACTAGGTCTTATATAGCTGTAGCATTACCTCATGGCTCTTGAACTGAATCCCATGGTTGATGAAGGCCAACACACCATATGGCTTCTTAACAACACTGTCAACCTGTGCAGGGCCCAAAGATCGCTCTGATCTTCCACACTGCCAAGAGTCTTACCATTAATACTATATTCTTCAAATTTGACCTACCAAGTGAACCACCTCATACTTACCTGAGTTGAACTCCATCTAACACTTCTCAGCCCAGTTCTGCATCCTATCAATGTCCCGCTGTAACCTCTAACAACTCTCCAGATTATCCACAACACCCCCAACCCTTGTGTCATCAGCAAACTTACTAACCCACCTTTCTACTTCCTTATCCAGATCATTTATAAAAATCACAACGAGGAGGGGTCCCAGAACAGATGCCTGCAGAACACCTCTGGTCACTGACCTTCATGCAGAATACAAACCATCTACAACCACCCTTTGCAACTGTGGGCAAGCCAGTTCTGGATCCACAAAGCAAAGTCTCCTTGGATCCCATGCCGCTTTACTTTCTGAATGATCCTTGCATGGGGAACCTTATCAAATGCCTTACTGAAATCTATGTACACTACATCCACTGTTCTACCTTCATCCATGTGACTTGTTACATCCTTAAAGAATCCAATCAGGCTAATAAGACATGACCTGCCCTTGACAAAGCCATGCTGACTATCCCTAATCAGATATTCCTCTCTAAGTACAAGAAAATTAGGTACCAGAATGATAGTTGTCTTCTTAAGGCAGGTGGAAACAACATACAGTAGATGGGAAGCAGAGAGAGGTTAAAGATGTCTGCAAATCAGCCATGTTATCTGCACAGGATCGCCGGACACACCAGGGACTCATCCAGGCCTGGTATTTTTCCACAGGTTGACTCTCTGGAAGACTAATTTTACATTTGTAATGGTGGCTGTGGGCTCAGGTGCTCTGGAGGATGCCGGGGTGAGTGGTGAGATACTCATTCCCTTCTGTTGAACTGACTGAGAGCATGCCTACTTTGGGTGATAAGGTCCATGTGATAAGCCAATGCTCAATGATAATCAGCACAAATGTCCTTTGCTACTTCAGCTTGCTGAGTTAATTAGTCTTGTCAATACACACTAGAGCCTTGGAGGAAGGAAATTCTGTGTGAGTAATCACAGGAAAATCTTTCAATTTTGTTTAGTATATTTAAATTGAAAGTTAATAACACAATAAGCAACAGTTTGTAATAATTTTGTATTTCCTGACACAAAGCACAATGATGGATGTATAATCTATAGCCGGCAGAGCACCAACTCATGGAGGAACCACTTGTCCATGAGGACTTATTGGAAATGTATCCACTCACAGCCAGCACAGCACTGACCACTTTCCTGTGGGCTCCAACCACACCAGCTGTAGGCAGATGAAATGAGAGTCACTAAGGTAATAATATCATTTGGGTAGGTGCCATTGACTACAAACGGCATGGAAATGTCATCATTATCTACTACATGTTCTACAAACATGCCAGTGTAAAATGTTTTTTTTTAAGAAAATCTCTGAAGGTAGGTCCAGAAAACTGAGCAATGAAGTAGAGTCTAGAGAGCAGCTGAAACTAGAGGAACAGGAGGGAGAAGATGGTCTCTTCTCCATAGTACTGTCAATAACTCCAAAACAGTACACCCAAAATCAGGTGAAGGAGCACAGACGACATATAAAGATTCCTCACATCCTTCTGGGTGAGTCTAAGTAGTTAGATTCTCTTCACTCTGCATCTATAGAGATTTGTCAAAGTTTTTTTTTTGACATGCTGAATCAGTGCAAACTACTAAGAAAGTAGAGGTGTTGAATTTGCAATGATTAAGTCCCTCATGAGATGCCAATTGTGGTTCATTTTAAGCCATTATCACAATTGACCATTTTGATGTACACAATGGGCCATAACTGACTAAGTATCAACAGCAGAGGCAATGCAATTCACTCAGCCTGCAATGATTGGTTCTGATCAATGTGGTGTCACACTTTCCTACACAAGCCATTATTTCGCACTAATGCTCTCCCAATAGTCCTGATCATTTCACTTGACTGTATAACAGGGGTTCCAAGAGTGTGTGTTCTGAAGGAGAGGTTCCCTCAAAATCTTCTGCCTCTCATGGGAGCCTCTCATTCAGAGTTCATCATGATCATGACTGTAGGCATATTAAGTGAGAGAGGAACGACTGTAGGATAGTATTCCAAAACCCTGAAGGTCAGATGCAATTATTGCCGGGATAACATGGCATAATGTAATTACTTTACAATCACATAGTCTACTACAATGAGTCTTTAATTTTAAAGCAGAAAACTTAACTCATTATCTAGCTACAGTGGAGGATTACCTTGAGCATATTTATTCAAGTCAATAGTAATTTTTCTAAGTGAGGTCTGGCAATGCAGGTGACATACATGTGTGGCTTTTCCTGGTATAATCAAGAATGCCAATTGGACTAAATAAGAATGCAGCTCAACAGTACTTGTGACACGAGAATACTTTATTATAATGCCAAATCTTGTGATATATCAATGGAAAATTGTCCCCTGTGTGACAGCCTGAGCACACTTCAAATCAATGAGAACCTCTTGCTCTGATGGGCTAACTTCAAACTGCTGCCCAGAGCAAATTATGGAAGCAGGCTGATATAGTCCACATGCAGCTTTAGAGATCTGATGAGGAACAACATCAATGTCCTGAACTTAAACAGCAAGTGAACTCTTAGGAGGCGGGGTAGAGAATTATCCAATGACATGCTAGTACTCAGAACACATTACATCTGCTTTAAGTTCCAGAAAAGGACCTGAGCAGCTGACAGACTCCACATTACAGTCTTCACTCTACCCCTCAGAGTTAGGTCTCTGCACAAGTTTGAACAGCACTCTGCTCATCATGAAAAGGGGTGAGAGTGGAGCATTGGGTGCCCTTTTACCGTTGGAATCTGGATCTCTCCCAGGGTAAAGTGGAACTGGTCGGCCACTCTTCCCTTCTTCAGGACCAGAGACCTGGACTTGGCTGGTTTAAAGCTCATCCTTGCCCATGAGATGAGCCTTTCCAGCCCTTGAAGGAGCCATCTGCACCCAGGGACGGATGTTGCCTGTCAGGTCGTCCATGAGTGCTCATATGGGGGGCTGCCTAGTACCAGATCTAGACATGGGGCCTCTACATTCTACCTCGGCTGACTTGACAATCAACAGTTTGTGGTAGGGCTTGAATGCTGTTACCTCTTACAAAGTGAGATCAAGCAACAGATGTGAAAACAGGGCTTCACTTCCAAATGAACTCAACATCTTTTATGTTTGCTTTGACTATCAAAACATGGAGGAACCATCACAAAGTCCCACAGCCCCTGATGGCCCTGTGATTTCAGTCTCTGAGGCCAACATGAGAGCATCCTTCAGGAGGGTGAACCCATGGAAAACATCCGACCTAGATGGGGTACCTGGCCAAGTACTAAAGACTTGTGCTAATCAACTGACTTGAATGTTGACTGATATCTTTAACCTCTCCCTTTTGCAATCTGAGGAACCAACCTGCTTCAAGCAGGCTTCAGTTACAGTGTGTCAAAGAAGAACGTAGTAACCTTCCTTAATGACTATCATCCAGTGGCACTTACATCCACAGTGATGAAGTGCTTTGAGAGATTGGTGATGAAACATATCAACTCCTGCCTGAGAAGCGATTTGGATCTGCTCCAATTTGCCTACCAACACAACATGTCCACAGTTATTGTTATTTCATTGGCTCTTCACTCAACCCTGGAACAGAAGTTCAAAGTTCGAAGTTTTATTATCAAAGTACATATATGTCACCACATACAACCCAGAGATTCATTTCCCTGTGGGCATACTCAGCAAATCTATAGACTTGTATTTGTTACATACACCTGTTAGGGTGCATTCTCCAGTTACCTTATAAGGTAACCGTAGCCTTCAGCAAGGAGCAGATGTCATCAGGTGGTTCCCAACCTTCACTGAGTGTTTCAACCATTAACCACAACACTCTCCAGTTGGTGGGCCGGCAGTGGTGGCCAAATCACTGCTCATCTGCTCTTGGCTTCCAGCTTTCCTCCTCTCGCCTACTCCAAATCCAACAAGAAGCTCGTTCTGCCTCTTCCCCCATCCTACGAGCTGCTTGTTTTTTGTTCCTTTCGTTCAGGCCCAGATCTGACAACAACCGCCATGCTGATTTGGCTGGGAAACCTCTGCAGCTGATCTCCACAGGGAACAACCTTGCCTGCCATCCCTTGTCTTTACACTCCTGTGGTAAGGGCTGGTACTTCAAGGCCTTTCTCTCGTGGGCTTCTTCCCATCCCTCCTCCCACGCACAGTCAACTCAACCAGAATTATTTTCTTGTCTTCAGCTGACCACAGTACAATGTCTGGGCGTAGAGTTGTGTGCACCACATCCAGGAACTGCAGCCTCCTTCCCACATCAACCCTCATCTCCCAGGACCTGGCTGTTAGTGGCAGATTGGGCTTTGGTTGTTTGGTTACAAAAGGCCTAGCTCCCTCTTTGATGAAGGTGATGGCCTTCCTCAAATCTGTGCCAGCCGTCCTCTTCTTGCATCTCTCCAGCTCTAGTGTGTCAGCAAGAGCCAGAAGCACCTTATCATGGCGCCACCTATACCGTCCTTGAGTTAGAGTTGTTTTACACCCGGACAGTATATGGGCCAGTGTCCCCTATTGACCACAGAGCTCACAGTTCGGGTCCTCTCTCATCCCCCACGTGTACAGATGTAATGGTGAAGAAAGGGTGTCATACACGGATCGCAAGAGGAAGGAAATACGGAAGAACTCCAGTCTCCATAACTCTGCCCATGAGATCTTGTGCTTAGGCAGATTCCATTTTGTCCAGGCACCCTGGGACCCTTGTTCCACTGCCTTTGAAATCCGCTTCTCTTCCTCACGGATCCATACTTCTGCCTGTATCATGTCTCGCCTGTTCCTTATGCTTACGTTTCCCCACTTCTGGAAGTGAACTGAGCCGAGGCCTTGCCGCCCAACGCAGGGGTTGCCGATGCTATCTCGCAGCTTCAGAGAACACACTGCCTCCTCCACAGCTGCCCACTTGCTCCCAGATCTGGTTGTAATGCCTGCTTGCTTTACCAAGACATCATTAGAATCTCTCAAGCTTAATAAAGAATAGTAACTATAACAGGATCAGTGAAAGATCAACTAGAGTGCAGAAGACAACAAGCTGTGCAAATACAAATATAAATAAATAGTAATAAATAATGAGAACATGAGATAATAAGATAGAGTCTTAAAGTGAGATAATTGCTTGTGGGAACATCTCAATGGATGGGCAAATGAGTATAGTTATCCCCTTTGCTCAGGAGTCTGATTTTGAGGGGTAGTAACTTTTTTGTAAGGAGATAGCAGATATTTATAAGGAGATAGCAGATATTTGTAGTAAGCACATGGTTGTGATTGTAGGAGATTTTTATTTTCCACACATTGACTGGGAAGCCCATTCCGTAAAAGGGCTGGATGGTTTGGAGTTTGTAAAATGTGTGCAAGATAGTTTTTTGCAGCAATACATAGAGGTACCAACTAGAGAAGGGACAGTGTTGGATCTCCTGTTAGGGAATGAGATAGGGCAGGTGACGGAGGTATGTGTTGGGGAGCACTTCGGGTCCAGTGATCACAATACCATTAGTTTCAATATAATTATGGAGAAGGATAGGACTGGACCCAGGGTTGAGATTTTTGATTGGAGAAAGGCTAACTTTGAGGAGATGCGAAAGGATTTAGAAGGAGTGGATTGGGACAATTTATTTTATGGGAAGGATGTAATAGAGAAATAGAGGTCATTTCAAAGTGAAATTTTGAGGGTACAGAATCTTTATTTTCCTGTTAGGTTGAAAGGAAAAGTTAAAAGTTTGAGAGCCATGGTTTTCAAGGGATATTGGAAACTTGGTTCGGAAAAAGAGAGGGATCTACAATAATATAGGCAGCTTGGAGTAAATGAGGTGCTCAAGGAATATAAAGAACGTAAAAAGAATCTTAAGAAAGATATTAGAAAAGCTAAAAGAAGATATGAGGCTGCTTTGACAAGTAAGGTGAAAATAAATCCGAAGGGTTTCTACAGTTATATTAATAGCAAAAGAATAGTGAGGGATAAAATTGGACCCTTGGAGAATCAGAGTGGATGGCTATATGAGGAGCCAAAAGAGATGGGGGAGATTTTGAACAATTTCTTTTCTTCGATATTCACTAAGGAGAAGGATATTAAATTGTGTAAGGTAAGGGAAACAAGAAGGGTAGTTATGGAAAGTATGATTAAAGAAGAGGAAGTACTGGCGCTTTTAAAGACTATAAAAATGGGTAAGTCTCCAGGTCCGGACAGGATATTCCCTAGGACCTTGAGGGAAGTTAGTGTGGAAATAGCAGGGCCTCTGACAGAAATATTTCAAATGTCATTGGAAATGGGGATGGTGCCAGAGGATTGGCATATTGCTCATGTTGTTCCATTGTTAAAAAAGGGTTCTAAGAGTAAACCTAGCAATTATCGGTCTGTGAGTTTGATGTTAGTGGTGGATAAATTGATGGAAAGTATTCTTAGAGATGGTATATATAATTATCTGGATAGACAGGGTCTGATTAGGAACAGTCAACATGGATTTGTGCGTGGAAGGTCATGTTTGACAAATATTGAACTTTTTGACGAGGTTACTAGGAAAATTGACGAGGGTAAAGCGGTGGATGTTGTCTATATGGACTTCAGTAAGGCCTTTGACAAGGTTCCACACGGAAGGTTAGTTAGGAAGGTTCAATCGTTAGGTATTAATATCAAAGTAGTAAAGTGGATTCAGCAGTGGCTGGATGGGAGACGCCAGAGAGTAGCTGTGCATAACTGTTTGTCAAGTTGGAGGCCGGTGTCTAGTGGTGTGCCTCAGGGATCTGTACTGGGTCCAATGTTGTTTGTCGTATACATTAATGATCTGGATGATGGGGTGGTAAATTGGATTAGTAAGTATGCAGATGATACTAAGATAGGTGGAGTTGTGGATAATGAAGTAGGTTTTCAAAGCTTGCAGAGAGATTTAGGCCACTTAGAAGAGTGGGCTGAAAGGTGGCAGATGGAGTTTAATGCTGAAAAATATGAGGTGCTACATTTTGGTAGGACTAATCAAAGTAGGAGATATGTGGTAAATGGTAGGGCATTGAAGAATGCAGTAGAACAGAGAGATCTAGGAATAATGGTGCATAGTTCCCTGAAGGTGGAATCTCATGTGGATAGGGTGGTGAAGAAAGCTTTTGGTATGCTGGCCTTTATAAATCAGAGCATTGAGTATAGGGGGTTGGGATGTAATGTTGAAATTGTATAAGGCATTGGTAAGGCCAAATATGGAGTATTGTGTACAGTTCTGGTCACCAAATTATAGGAAAGATATCAATAAAATTGAAAGAGTAGAGTGGAGATTTACTAGAATGTTGCCTGGGTTTCATTTCCTAAGTTATAGAGAAAGGTTGAACAAGTTGGGTCTTTATTCTTCGGAGCATAGAAGGTTGAGGAGGGACTTGGTAGAGATATTTAAAATTATGAGGGGGATAGATAGAGTTGACGTGGATAGGCTTTTTCCATTGAGAGTGGGGGAGATTCAAACAAGAGGACATGAGTTGAGAGTTAAAGGGCAGAAGTTTAGGGGAAACATGAGAGGGAACTTCTTTACTCAGAAAGTGGTAGCTGTGTGGAACGAACTTCCAGCAGAAGTGGTTGAGGCAGGTTCAATGTTGTCATTTAAAGTTAAATTGGATAGATATATGGACAGGAAAGGAATGGTGGGTTATGGGCTGAGTGCAGCTCGGTGGACTAGGTGGGAGTAAGAGTTCAGCATGGACTAGAAGGGCCGAGATGGCCTGTTTCCATGCTGTAATTGTTATATGGTTATATAACTGTTCTTGAACATGGTGGTGCGAGTCCTGAGGCTCTATCAGGTAAAAATTCTACCTGATAGCAGTAGCGAGAAAAGAACTTGGCTTAGTTGAGATCCCTGATGATAGATGCTGTGTTCCTATGGCAGCATTTCATGTAGATGTACTCACTGGTTGGAAGGCATTTACCCACGAAGGACTGTGTTGAATCCACCAGTTTTTGGAGGATGTTCTGTTTAAAGGCATTGGTGTTTCCATACCAGGCCATGATGCAGCCAGTCATACAGTCTCCACCAAACATCTGTGGTGTTCTGTCAAAGTTTTAGGTGTCATGCCTAAATCTCCACAAACTGCTAAGGAAGTAGAGGTGCAGCCGTGCTTTATTCACAATTGTAGTTACGTACTGGGTCCAGGACACATCCTCTGGAATAGTAACATGCATGAATTTAATGTTGCTAGCCCTCTCCACCTCTGATCCTCGAATGAGGATTGGCTCATGAACCACCTGCTTCCCTCTCCTGACATCTATAATCAGTTCCTTGGTCTTGCTGACATTTGTGAAAGGTTGTTGTTATGACAACACTCAGCCAAATTTTCAATCTACCTTTTGTATACTGATTCATCACCACCTTTGTCCCACCATAACAGTGGTGTCATCAGCAAACTTGTGTATTGTCTTGGAACTGTGATTATCCACACAGGTGTAAAGTGTGTGGAGCAAGGGCTAAGCACACAGCCCTGAGGTGTACTGTGCTGTTGGAGATCGTGGAGGAGATGTTGTCGCCAATCTGAACTGACTGAGGTCTAAAAGTGAGGAAATCCAGAATCTAATTGCAAGAAACCATACCTCAGGATGGTCTTTATTTACTATAGCCCGGCATTCAATACCGTCATCCCCTCAAAACTAGTCAATGTGCTTCAAGACCATGGCCTCAATACCTCCTGGTGCAATTAGATTCTCGATTTCCTCACTCAAAGACCCTAATCAGTTCTGTTTGGCAACAACATCTTTTCCACAATCTCCTGCAACGCCATAAGGTTGTGCGCTTCAACTGTGCTGGACTCACTTTACAATTATGGCTGTGTGGCTAAGCACTGCTCCAATGCCCTTTGCAAGATTGCGGATGAAACCCCTGTCATAGGCCAAATCAAAGGTGATGATGAATCAGCATACAGGAGGAAGATGAAAAATCTGGCTGAGTGGCGCCACAAGAAAGAAAATAAGAAAAAAAATGTGATAACCTCTTACTCAATGTCAGTAAGACCAAAGAGCAGATAATTGACTAAAGGAGGAAGAGACTGGAGGTCCACAAGTGAGTGCTCATCACGGGATCAGAGATGGAGTGAATCAACCACTTCTGTGTTATCATTTCAGAGGATCCGTCCTAGGCCCATCACTTAAGTGCAATTACAAAGAAAATACTTCTATTTCCTTGGAAGTTTGCGAAGATTTGGCATGACATCTAAAACTTTGACAAACTTTTATAGAGTGGAGAGTATATTTTCTGGCAGCATCACAGCTTCGTATGGAAACACCAATGCCTCTGAATGGAAAATCTTGCAAAAAGTAGTGGATATGCCCCAGTCCATCATGGATAAAGCCCTCCACACCATTTGGTATATCTACATGGAGTGTTGTCGCAGGAAATCCATCATCATGGACCACTACCACCCAAGTCATACTCTCTTCTCACTGTTGCCATCAGGAAAATGCTACAGGAGCCTCAGGACTCACACCACCAGTTTCAGGAACAGTTATTATCCCTGAATCATCAGGCTCTTAAACCATACGGGATAACTTCACTCAGCTTCACTTACCCTATCATTGAACTGTTCCAACAACCTATGGTCTCACTTTCAAGGACTCTTCATCTCATGTTCTCGATATAAGAACATAAGACCTTAAGATTTAGGAGCAGAATTAGGCCATTTGCCCAATAAGTCTCCTCTGCCATTTCATCATGACTAATCAAATTTTCCTCTCAACGCCAGTCTCTTGCCGTCTCTCTGTATCCCTTCATGCCCTGGCTGATCAAGAATCAATTGACCTCAGCTTTAAATATACATATAGACTTTGCTTCTGCAGCTGCCTGTGGCAAAGAATTCCACAGATTTACCAATCCATGGCTAGAAGGACATCCCTGTATTCTGAGGCTGTGTTCTCTGGTCGTAGAATCTCCTACCAAAGGAAACATCCTCTCCACATCCTCTTTACCAAGGCCTTTCACTATTCAATAGGTTTCAATGAGGTCAACTCTCATTCTTCTGAACTTCAGCGAATACAGGCCCAGAGCCATCAAATGCTCTTTGTATGCCAAGCCATTCAATCCTGGAATCATTTTTCTGAACCTCCTTTGGACCCTCTGAGGTTTTAGAATATCCTTACTAGGAAAAGTGGCCAGAACTTGCTCGCAATACTCCAAGTGAGGCCTCACCAGTGCTTTATAAAGTCTGAACATTACATCCTTGCTTTTATATTCTAGTCTTCTTGAAATAAATGCTAACATTTCACTTGCCTTCCTCACCACAAACTCAAGACAAAAATTAATATTTAGGGAATCCTGTTATTTCTGCAAAGATTTCCAACAGATTTGTCAGGCAAGCTTTTCCCTTGAAGGAACTATGCTGACAATGGCCTATTTTATCATATGCCTCTAAGTACCCTGAGAGGTCATCCTTAATAATGAACTCAAACATCTTCCCAACCACTGAAGTCAAACTAACTGGCCTATTGTTTCCTTTCCTCTGCCTCTCACCCTCCTTGAAGGATGGAGTGATATTTGCAATTTTCCAGTTTACAGAGACCATTACCGAATCTAGTGATTCTTGAAAGATCATTACTAATGCCAATATGATCTCTTCAGTCACCTCTTTCAGAACTCTGGGGGTGTACACCATCTGGCCCAGGTGACTTATCCAACTTCAGACTTCTCAGTTTCCCAAGAACCATCTCTCTATTTATGGTAAATTCATAACCTTCATGACCCCTGGCACCTGGAACTCCTACTATCCTGCTAGTGTCTTCCACTATGAAGACTGATGCAAACTACTTATTCAGTATGTCTGCCATTTTATTGTCTTCCATTACTGCCTCTCCAGCATCATTTTCCAGCAGACTGATATCCACTCTCACCTCTCTTTTACACTCGGTGTATCTGAAGAAACTTTTGGTATCTTCTTTAATATTACTGGCTAGCTTACCTTTGTATTCCTTCTTTGCCTTAATTTAATCTTTTTTAGTTATGTTCTGTTGGTTTTTAAAAAACTTCCCAATCATTTAACTTCCCATTAACTTTTGCTCTATCGTATGCCCTCTCTCTGGCTTTTATTTTGGCTTCAACTTCTCTTGGTAGGCACAATTGTGTCATCTTTCTTTTAGAGTACTTCTTCTTTGGGATGTATCTATCTTGTGCCTTTCAACTTGCTTCCAGATATTCCAGCCATTGCTGCTCTGCCATCATCCCTGCCAGTGTTCTTTTCAAATCAATTCTGGCCAAGTCCTCTCTCATGCCTCTTTAATTCCCTTTATTCCACTGTAATCCTGATACATATGATTTTAGCTTCTCCTTTTCAAATTTCAGAGTGAATTTAATGATACTACGGTCACTTGCCCCTAAGGTTTTTTTTTTACCTGAAGGTCTCTAATCAATTCTGGTTCATTGGATAATACCCAATTCAGAATGGTTGTATCGTGGGCTCAACAATGATTCAAAACCAAGATTCGAAAATGCTCAAGGTTTTGATTCCTAACATTGTCAGAGGTCTTACCAACATCCACATCAACCTCTCCACTAGCTGCTCTGGCACTTTGGTTCCTATTCCCCTGCAATTCTCGCTTAATCCCCACCACGCAGCATTAACAAACCTTCCCGCTATGATATTATTGCCCTTCTAGTTCAAGTGCAAACTGTCTCTTCTGTCCAGGTCCCACCTACCCTGGAAGAGAGCCCGATGATCCAAAAATCTTATGTCCTCCTTCCTACATGAACTCCTTAGCCACACATTAAACTGTATAATCTCTCTAGTTCTAGCCGCACTAGCACGTGCCATGGGTAGCACTCCTGAGATAGCAGTCCTGGAGGTCCTCCCCTTTAATTTAGCACCTAACTCCCTGAAATCCCTATGCAGAACCTCGTCACTCATCCTAGCCATGTCATTGGTACCTTCATGGAACATGACTTCTGGCTGTTCACCCTCCCACTTAAGAATGCTGAGGACTTGATCTGAGATATCTTGGACCCCGGCATCCGGATGGCAATATACAAACCAGGAATCTTGTGCTCGCCCACAGAACTTCTTGTCCTTTCCCGTAACTAACAAGTACGCGATCACCACAGTGCGCCTCTTTCCCCCTTCCCTTCTGAGTCACAGTGGCCGACTCAGTGCCAGAGACTCAACCTCTGCAACTTTCCTCGGTTAGGACATCACCCCCAACAGTATCCAAAGTGACGTACCTGCTGTTCAGGAGCATGGCACAGGGGTACTCTGCACTGGTTCTTAAATCCAGTGTGTGGACAGCCAGCACCTCTTCCCCAAGGCACCACTGCTCAATACAAGAAGGCATGACTTTAAGGTAAGGGGTGGGAAGTTCAAGGGGGATATTAGAGGAAGGTTTTTTACTCAGAGAGTGGTTGGTGCGTGGAATGCACTGCCTGAGTCAGTGGTGGAGGCAGATACACTAGTGAAGTTTAAGAGACTACTAGACAGATATATGGAGGAATTTAAGATGGGGGGTTGTATGGGAGGCAGGATTTAAGGGTCGGCACAACATTGTGGGCTGAAAGATCTGTACTGTGCTGTACTATTCTATGTTCTATGTTCTATCCCGTTCCCCTTCTTGACTGTCAACCATTTTCCTGGGTCCTGCACCTTGGGTGTAACTACCTCTCTATATGTCCTATCTATCAGCCTCCCAAGTGATCCAGAGTTCATCCAGATCGAGCTCCAACTCATTAACACGGTTTGTTAGAAGTCGCAGCTGGATGCACTTCTCATAGTTGTAATCATCAGGGACACTGGAGGTCTCCCTGCCTTCCCACATCTCGCAAGAGGAGCATTCCTTTAGCCTGCCTGTCATCCCTACTGTCCTAGCTGTGCAGATATAAAGAAGAGAACGAAAAAATGAGCATTCCTTTCCTTTGTTTTCTCTGACTGAAACCTCGAAGGGCTAAAACTTCAAGATCACCACTCTGACTCTGTCTGGTCAGACGATGGCTGCTGTGATGATGACCACTGCACTTGATCCCTGCCTTCCTTTAATTTGGTTTGCTAATCAATCCTAAACGCCGATTGGTCCCTGGTGAAAGCTCTTTTTCACTGTACTGACACGCTGCTGCCTTTTGATCCTCGGGCAGTGGACCTGATTGAAGTCCCCTCCTCTGAAATTTTTCAGTATCCGGATTGGCTGCTGGTCAAAACTGTTTGTTTGCTTATTGCTTATTTATTTTTTTTTCCCCTTTCTTTTTGTATTTGAGCAGTTTGTTGTCTTTTGCACACTGGTTGTCTGCCCTGCAGGTATAGTCTTTTAACACACATCAAGGTTGCTGGTGAATGCAGCAGGCCAGACAGCATCTCTAGGAAGAGGTACAGTCGACGTTTCAGGCCGAGACCCTTCGTCAGGACTAAGCTGCGTTCACCAGAAACTTTGATGTGTGTTGCTTGAATTTCCAGTATCTGCAGAATTCCTGTTGTTGGTGCAGTCTTTCATTGATTCTATTATAGTTATAAGATTTATTGAGTATGCCCACAAGAATATGTATCTCAGGGTTGTATATGGTGACATATATTGTATGTACTTTTGATAATAAATTTACATTGAACTTGATTTTGACTGTTCCTGCCATACATTAACATTGGCTCTCCTCCAGCACTTCTTTTTGTTAACTGTTCTTCAAGTGTGTACCCAAGCAGTGAATGTCTTCAGACTGCAGTGGATGTCAGTAAGTAGTCAATCTTGGTTTTGTATATGCACATTCCACCAGGAGTTCCTACATAGCAATGAGCAGCAGGAACACCAACTAATCTTTATCCCCCTTTGCAATCCAACCTTGCTGCCACTAATCTCCATCCCTGACTGTGGATTAAATGTTACTGATTTTGGGTGTGAGTACCCTTCTGTAGATAACCCAGTCTTGCACATACTTCCCTTTAATGTCTGCCATCTTGATATATGATAATGCAATTAGGAAGTCATAATATAGTACAACAGTTGTTGAATTTAACTTTTGCACATGCTCCCATTGCATTTTTCCTAATTTCCAGAAGATAAAGGGAAAAAAATCTGTTTGATGACATGCTCTATATTGGGCTTATTCACAGCATGGATATTCGTTGGATGAATGAAGCTTGGTTTAGATTTGGCTAAAAAATAGATGCTGGGAATTCATTTGCACTAATCGAAGGTATACAGTTAGCATACCCTAGATTCAGTATTGCATTTATCATTCTCGTTAATATATCAATGGAGTGGATTACTTACAATAATTTTGTAAATTTCAAATTATATAATACTTATGTAAAAAGTGGGAGAAATAGAAATAGTCTTGAAAATGACTTAAATCAGCTAGCGCTGTACAGTGGAAGGGTACATGGTAGATGAAAATAAATGCTAAAAAGTATGTAGCTACTGCCCAGTGGCACTGATGCCAAGCATCATGAAATGCTTTGAATGGCTGATAATGGCACAGATCAAAAACTCCATTCCTGCCACATTGGACACTCACCAATATGCTTTCCAACAGAATCGTTCAACGACAGATGCTATAGCATCTGTCATACACCTGGCCTGACACACTCAGGAAACAAGGACACTTACAGTTCATCATGATGCTTTTTTTGGATGTCAGTTCAGTGTACAACACTATTGTTCCTCAGTCCTTGGTGAACAAACTCCTCCTCATTCTAAATACTCCACTGTGCAACTTGGCGATGGGCTTCCAAACAAACAGATCTCAGATAGTCAGGATGCACAACTGCTCCTCCCTCCCCATCATCCTCAATGTGGCTGCCCTTCCAGCTGAGCCCATTGCTGTACACTCTGACCCTGATTTATCTTGCAGGAAGATTGTATGTGATCTGATTGCAATGACATCTCGGCATTCCTACTTAATGTTTGGCGGCCACCCATAAGTACTTATAAAAATGTACTTCTGTCATAAAAATATGAGACCTCTGCTTCTTCTATCCTATGAGGAAGTGACTTCCAAAGCTGCAACATTCTGATAGAAAAATAAAGTCCTCATCTGTTTAAATTAGCAAACCCCATTTTTGAACAGTGACACCCTCATTCTATGTTCCGCCACAAGAGGAGGTATTCTTTCTTCATCCAGCTAAAACTAATAAAAGCCAATAACAGGTTGATTTGTTGTCAATAGGGACTTCTCAAGCTGTTGATTAAATTAGTGGAATAATGTTATAGTGAGTTCTGTTCCCTCCAAAATATTGTGGCATGCTTTGACACAATTACAAAGTGCTCTTTTTACTTTGGCAAGTCTGTGTTGTCACAGTTCACATAAACAGTATTTACCCTTGTGACAGTTTGCATGACATTTGTTATGCTCCATTTATAAAGAAAGATTTGCATTAACATTCATGAACTGGCAACATCCTGAAATGCTTTATAGCTAATGAAGTACATTTTGAAGACAATTTTTTCATTGAAGAACTCCCAGAGCTGAATACTATAAGCAACAAATATATTCTACTGAATTAAAATAGAAAATGTTGAAAATGATTAGCAGGTCAGGCACTACGGATAGAGAAACAATCTTAACATTACAGGTCAACGATCCATCATCGGAATTGGGACAGCAATCCACCGTCTGCAGTTCTTTACCATTCAATTAATATTTTATTGATACTATTTTAGGAAAAGTATCTCTGCACTTTTTTGAAAATGCCGTAGGATTTTTTACGTCCAGCAAAGTTTGGGCCTTGGTTTAATATCTCATCCTAAAGGTTCCATCTCATATAATGTATCATATTAAGAGTCATTTTATGGCTTTCTTGTAGGACCATGAAATCGAAATCAGAATTAGAATCAGGTTTATTAACATTAATATGTGGCATAAAATACCTCTATGACCCACTCTGACCTTTTACCTCTTCTCGCTTGCCTGTCACTTCTTGCTGGGCACTGTCCTCTTCCCCTTTCTCCTCTGGTCCACTCTACTGTCCTCTCCTCTCAGATTCCTTCTTCTCTGGCCCTTAATCTTTCCCACCCACCTGGCTTTACCTATCAGATTATCGCAAGCCTCCTTCCCCTCCCCCCACCTTTTTCTTCTGGTGTCTTCCCCCTTCCTTCTCTTCCCTGAAGATGGGTCACAGCCCAAAATGTCAACTGTTTATTCATTTCCATGGATGTGGCCTTACCTGCTGAGTTCCTCCAGCATTTTGCGTGTGTTGCTTTGGATTTCCACCATTTGCAGACTTTCTTGACCCGTGAGATATATTGTTTTGCAACAGCAGTAAGGTGCAATACATAAAATATGCAATAAATTATAATAGGACATATACCTATATAAAAAATAAGATTAATAAGTAGTGCAAAAGGAGAGCAAACATAGTGAGGTAGAGTTAGTAGGTTCATTGACCATTCAGAAATCTGACAGCAGATGTGTTCATAAACTGTTGAGTGTGTGTCTTCAGGTTCCTGTACCTCTTCCCTGATGGTTGTAATGAGAAGGGGGTACTTCCTGCATGGTGGGAGTCCTTAATGATGGATGCCGCCTTCTTGAAGTATCATCTTTTGACGATGTCATGGATGGTGGGGAGGTTAGTGCACATGATGGAGCAGGCTGAGCTTTCAACCCTCCGTAGCTTTTTCTGATCCTGTGCAGTAGCCCCTCCGTATCAGGCAGTGATGCAACTAGTTCAAATGCTGTCCACGGTACATGGATGTGCTGAGTATGTCAATACTGTGTTTAAAATCAGTATCTTCACACATATCTTTAGGGCAGTGCATAGACCAAAGATTTTTAACATGCACAAGAGGGAGGCATTGTTGTCATTTCCCTGACTAGTATTAAATACATTTCTCATGGATTGTATTGGGAAGAAAGAGCATTCAACCTAATGCTTTGCATGGCTGTGGTCTTCATCTCTAATGGTGAGCATGGAGCTAAAATCAGTAATGAAGCATAGTTTGTTGAATACAAAAAACAGAGTTTTTCTTTGAGCACAAATCTGGTGTTCTGACTCTTCTGAATTGTTGCTCTGTCATTCCAGGATGAAAGAAGCACATTTTCTTGTTGGATGAGGAGTATTAACACTGCTTGCGTTTACATGGGTTGTGAGCAAAGAAGGCCCTGCTTGGGGCAATTACGTCGATAATTGCTGTAGCTTACACTTGCTGAATGCTTTTTGGTACTTTGATTGTCTCTTGCATGAGGAAACATGATGGTCTAAGGGAATCATTCATCTAGTCCTTGTCAATGATCCATAAACCCCTGCAGGAAAATACACTGTCAACTTCATCCTTTTCTGTGTGTAAGTTGAACAGAGTTGTCTGTGGTATTAATAGATCTTTGCCATGACATTGTCTGAACTTGCTCAGGAAGTATATGAAGTCCTGCTAAGAAAGCAATGTACGTGACAGCTTTCATTTCCTCCATACGTGAGGTTTGGACAATAATGAGCTATTCCTGTTCTACAAATAGCAGAGGAGCTCATGTTTCAAAGCAGGTATAGTGAAGATAATATTCCAACTATGATTGCACAAGTTGAATTCTTTTCTTGTGGTAAGTCATTTTTGTGGCTGTTTGTGCTTAATTTGTATTCTTTTGCCGCAAAGAGGCCTTGCTTGGTCTGAATCTCCAGATGATGAAGCAGTGCATGGTTCCGTGCCTAGCAGTTCTTCACATTTGAATAGTCAACCAACCTTCCGTTTCTCATCTTTGTTTATTTACTCAACTTCTGCGCCACTTACTTATCGAACTGCATCCTCCGCTTTATAGTTCTCTGTAGAATAGTGGAATAGGTATTTGTTTCATAGAGTCCGCTGCACTCTCAGCTACTGGTGACCACGTGAAAGAACTACATTCCATTCCTCAGTTATGTAAGAAAAATAGCAGACTTGTGTATTTAATATTTCAGTAATATTTGAGTAACGTTGTAAGTATATTGCTCGACTAAGCGTTCTTTGTTGTTTACAAAATTATTTATGAGTTATCTGTTAAAGTAAGTAAATGGAATCCGTCACCACATGATATGTGGCACCTTGCTTCAAGTAAAATAAAGGTAAACTAAGACAAGTTCTCCTGGTCTTCCATCTTCTTGCTTTCAATTAGTTTAATGCTTTGGAGTAACAAAATCTAACAGCGGTAAAGAGGTATTTTTAAAACAAACCTGAGATGACCACCTACCTGTTGAAACGCAGCGAAAAATGAATTGAATTGACTTTATTACTTACAGCCTTCATATACAAGAGTAAAAATCTTTACACTACATCTCTGTCTAAATGTGCAATTATAGTAATTTATAATAAATATTATGTACAACAGGATAGCCAATATAACATAGAAATACAGTTGTGTCAGCATGAATTAAACAGTCTGGTGGAAGAAGCTGTCCTGGAGCCTGGTCCTGGCTTTTATACTGCGGTACCACTTCCAGATGGTAGCAGTTAAAAAATTTGTGTTTGGGGTGACTCAGGTCCCCAGTGATCCTTTAGGCCATTTTTACACACCTGTCTTTGTAAATGTCCTGAATATTGGGAAGTTCACATCTCCAGACTCTCTGCAGAGTCCTGCGATTGATGGAAGTATTGCTCTCATACCAGGCAGTGATGCAGCCAGTCAGGATGCTCTCAATTGTGCCCCAGATGGTGGCAGCTAGAAAGTTTGTGGTTGGGGTGACTCAGGTCCCCAATGATCCTTTAGGCCATTTTTACATGCCTGTCTTTGTAAATGTCCTGAATAGTGGGAAGTTCACATCTACAGATGTGATGGGCTGTCCGCATCACTCTCTGCAGAGTCCTGTGATTAAGGGAGGTACAGTTCCCATACCAGGCAGTGATGCAGCCAGTCAGGATGCTCTCAATTGTGCCCCTGTAGAAAGTTCTTTGAATAAAGGGGCCCCATACCAGCCTTCTTCAATCGTCTGAAATGAAAGAGGCGCTGTTGTGCCTTTTTCACCACACAGCCAGTATGTACAGACCATGTGAGGTCCTCAGTGATGTGTATTCTGAGGACGTTAAACCTGTTCACCCTTTCAACCCCAGATCCATTGATGTCAATAGGGGTTAGCCTGTCTCCATTCCTCCCGTAATCCACAGACAGCTCCTTTGTTTTTGTGACATTCAGGGAGAGGTTGTTTTCCTGACACTGTTGAGTTAAAAAAAAAGGGCAACATTTTTTTTGGAGCAGTATGCTTTCTTTGTAAGAGACAAACAGTTGAGTAAATAAAGCAGTGCAGAACTTTTCTTTCTTCTTTGCACGGAGAGAAAATTGGTCAAGTTTTAAAAAGGCAGAAACCAGCAGAGTTCTCAAGTTCATAAACAGTGAGTACTGGGTGATAATAATCATAAAAAAACCCAGCAGAAATGGCTGTCTGCATCAGAAAGATTGATGCACTTTATTACACAACAGATAACTGGATATTATATACTGAGTGGATGAAGCAGTATTTTAAAGCAAATGGAATAGCCAATGAGAAGTAAGTGCCAATTTTGCTGAGTGCATTGGATTTAAAAGCATACAGTTTGCTTAGGAGTTTGACTGCTCCAGCCAAACCAGTTGAAATGAGCCTTGCTAATATTGTGAAAGTAATTCAGAAACATTTAGAACCAACACCATTGTTGATTGCAGAATGCTTTAGGTTTCATAAGCAGAATCAAAAGGAGGGGGAGTATATTTCAGTTTACATGGCTGAATTGAAGAGATTGTCTGAGCATTGTCATTTCAGTGATGGGCTTAATGATGCATTGAGAGATTGTTTACTTCGTGAAATCTTACAAGAAAGCATTCAAAAATGGCTCCAAACTGAAGCACTACTCACATTTAGAAGAGCAGTTGAAATCTCTATATCACGGGAAGCAGCAGACAGAGATGCAATTCAGCTGTAGTCAGAAATAAAATTGGACATCAACAGAATGTTATTGTTCTATGGCTTAAAAAAAGGTTGGGAACCCCTGGCCTAAATGGAAACCAGCTTAACCAAACAAATTGTGTTACCTTTGTGGCCAGGGCTCACATAAACCAGATAAATGCAGACTTAAGATAGGACAAATACAAAGACCATGTTGGGCAAACAAAAATAAATGGATGGTCCAGGGAAGAGAAAAAGATAAAAAGTCAAATTGCAGTTTCAAAACGCGTGCTGATCTGCATGCTGTTGATGAAATATCTGATAATGATGAGAATGACATAGGACTGCATAGCCTTTAGATTTACAGTGTGAAAACCAATAATAGACAAGCAATATGACTTAAACCAGAAGTGAACAGCAAGTTAATTTAAATGGAATTGGACACTAGCTCAGCTGTTTTAGTCATTCCACAAAATGTGTTTGAATGGCATTTCAAAGATACTGAACTGAAGCCTGCAGATAGCCAACTAGGAGAAAAGAGAACCCCTGTGAGACTGACATTCATAACAGTGAAATACAACAACCACAAGCCACAGTGGGCTCTTATGTGATAAAAACAGGAGGGCCACTATTTTTGGGATGTGATTGATGGAGACGACTACAACTTGTTAGGAGATTTATCCACAATTTGCATGCCACACCCCCTACAATTGCATCGACTGAAAGTGAATGAAGAAGGACACTGGATGATGCCATAACTGTCTCCATGCTGAACACCATGAACCATTGCCAAACAGAGAACAAACAAGTGTTGGTACCAACTTCTGGGCCTATGTTTAGAAAGCATATTGGACCAGTAATGAACATGCTACTTAGAGGAAGTGTGAAAGTGATGAAGGCAATGGCCTGTTATGTTCAATATTGAGGAATTGTGCAGAGTGCACACCAGAAGGCCAGCATGCTGGATATTCAACTGACCTTTATTTATAACGTTGCTTGTACAACATGTAAACTCCCATGTGGGAGTGGCTAACTGAGTGGCATAGGAATAATACTATTAACTACCAGAACATCCAGCAAAGTGAGAGGATTGGTCTGCCTCTTTAGTCACTTACCCTAAGCTATTAGGCTATGGAGTATATCTCTGTGGCGAGACAGATAAACAACACTGGTATAGGTTCCTGGAAGTGTTGTAGTGGATGGAGATTCTTGAACAGGTGCATGCAACTCAGGTAAGTGGTCCTTGTCATAAAGATTAGCCACTCTATTTCTTTCTTTACCTTTTATGGAGGCAGACGAGTACACACCTGTTCCACCTGATTTTATCTTCTGATCACAAACGATCATGGTACATGCTGCCAGACTATTGTTCCTTTGGTGAATTGGTCTGAAATCTAAACAGCTTCACCACTCCTGAGCGGCAACACTAGATTTCGCTCTGTGCCTGAGATCATGCATGCTCTTCATTTTCTCACGCTGTGTTGTCTCAGAATTTCTCACTTTGCCTAAGTCCGGTGAGTGAGGTTGAAGAAGGGAAGGAAGAATAGGTAGGCTTGTTCTCAGTCTCTGGCCCATTAACAGCTCTGATGGACATTCACAAGAGGTGTGCAACGATAAGCTAGCCATGCTTTGTAGGAGTCTTTTGCCTTTAGAAGGAGACCCTTGACAGTTTGCTCTGCTCTATCCACTTCTCCATTTGTCTCTGGGTACCATAGACTGCTTGTCTGGTGTTTGATCTCATAGTCTCTAGCAAAGGCTTTGAATTTTGAGCAGCTGCATTGTGGACCGTTGTCTGACACAAGTATCTGTGGTATTCCGTGGTGACTAAATACATCTTTCAGGTGCTGTGTAACTGTTGCTGAGGATGTAGCGGACAGCTTGGACTCCTCAACATTCCATGAGTAGTAATCCACAGTGAAAAGGTATTTGTCTTTTTTCAGCTCAAAATGTCTATGCTTGTAATTTGCCATGGAAAGTCTGGGAATTCTGTGGGACAGCGGGGTTCAGCGTGGTTTTGGTGCAGTTTTCTGCATGCTTCACTTTTCTTTAGTTAGTCTTCCAGCTGTGTGCTCAGACCAGGCCACCATATGGATTATCTTGCTCTTAGGTGACATTTTTCGATGCCTTTACTTTACTTTATTGGCGCCAAACAATTGATACTAGTGCGTACAATCATCACAGCAATATTTGATTCTGCACTTCACACTCCCTGGAGTACAAACCGATAGTAAATAGTAAAAATTTAAAATATAAATCATAAATAGAAAATAGAAAAGGGAAAGTAAGGTAGTGCAAAAAAACCGAGAGGCGGGTCCGGATATTTGGAGGGTATGGCCCAGATGTGGGTCAGGATCTGTTCAGCAGTCTTATCACAGTTGGAAAGAAGCTGTTCCCAAATCTGGCCGTACAAGTCTTCAAGCTCCTGAGCCTTCTCCCAGAGGGAAGAGGGATGAAAAGTGTGTTGGGGGGGGGGGTCGTGTCCTTGATTATCCTGGCAGCACTGCTCCGACAGTGTGCGGTGTAAAGTGAGTCCAAGGATGGAAGATTGGTTTGTGTGATGTGCTGCGCCGTGTTCACGATCTTCTGCAACTTCTTCCGGTCTTGGACAGGACAACTTCCATACCAGGTTGTGATGCACCCTAGAAGAATGCTTTCTACAGTGCATCTATAAAAATTAGTGAGGGTTTTAGGGGACAGGCTAAATTTCTTTAGCTTTGCCAAAGTTATACCAACATGTCTCCTGCCCCACTAGAGGCCCGAATATACTTGACCACCGCTACACAGCAGTCAAGGATGCCTACCGTTCCATCCCACGACCTCACTTTGGAAAATCAGACCATCAGGCCGTACTGCTCCTCCCGGCTTACAAACAGAAACTGAAGCAGGAGGTCATGATGTCAAAAGTGGCGTCGCGTTGGACGGAGGAAACGGATGAGGTGCTCCGTGACTGCTTTGAATATTACCTTGCTTTTTCTTCAGGCCTTGATGTCCTTGGTAGACTTGACAGATGATTTTGGTGTGCATAGAAGCAGGAATCAGGAGTCTGGAACCCTTCAGCAGCAAACCTTTAAGAATGGTGAATGTGTTTCTTTCAAGCCAGTAGGGTCTGAGTTCATGAGTTCCTTTTGGAGCAGCTGGCCATCGATGCTCACAGTATTGCACCATCTTACTGCAGATTTGGTGCTTTTTCAACACTACACGAATATCATCCAGTTTACTCTGTGATGCAGGAAGGCTTTCACGTACCTGAGGTAAGTAAATGTTGGTATCTTCCATGAGGGTGGAGTCAGCTTGGCATCCTCTATAGAGTATCTGGTGTTGTGGAAGATATGCCAGTGACACATTACATGTCATAATAGTATTGCATAGATATCATAATGAATCTTTGCAGATGTGGAGGTAAATCATCCAAGTGTTTCGAGCTGAGGAGGCTGACAAGTGGCTTGTGGTCTGTTTCAAGTAGGAATTAAGTGCCTATCAAGTAGCAGCTGAAGCATTAACAAACCCATATAAGAGTAGGTGTCTCTTTTCCGATTTGGGTGTAAGCTGATCAGTAGGAGTCAGTGCTCCTGATACATATGCCACTGGTATCCATACACTACTGCAGTGTTGCATGAGCACTCCCCCTAGGCCAAATGAAGAGGCTTTCTGAGACCTGGTTGCTTTGTTCAGATTAAACGACGTCAATATTTGTGGAGCGATAAACCCTACTTTAAGTAATGAGAATGACTTTTCCTGTGGTGTGTCCCAGGTCCAAGTGTTTCTCAGAGAGGAGATCACAAAGTGGCTTTGTTTCCTCTAGCAAATCTTGAACTGACTTTCCCAGTTGATTTACCATGCCAAGGAAACTGCAGATCTCAAGATACTTCATAGGTTGTTCCATGTTCCGAACTCTGGCCAGTTATTCTAAATCAGGTTGTACTCCCTCTGAGGACAGTTTATGGCCTAATAACTTCACCTCCAACTTTGCAAATTCACATTTCTTTTTGTTTAAGGTGATTCTAACTTGCTTTGGTTTCTCCAAGGCAGCTTCCACTCTTTTGTCATGTCCCTCACTTGAGCCTCTGAAAATGAGTGTGTTGTCCATTTGGCAGACTACTCCTTCCTGTCCCTACAAGATTAGGTTCATCCTCATCTGAAAGAGTTCAGGGGCTGATGAGATGCCAAAAGGGAGTCTCTTGAAGGCATAGCATCCATATGGTGTGATTAAGGTTATGAGCTTCTGTGACTCAGGATCTAAGCAAATCTGCCAGAACCCTGAGTTTGGTAAAGAACTTTGCTCCACCCGGCATACCCAATGTGTGTTCAACAGATTGGGTATAATAAACTTCTCCCTCCTTACTGCACTATTCAATTTTGTCAGATCAGTGCAGATCCTCACTGTCCTATCCAGCTTGGGAACAGGAACAACGTCTGCATGTCAGTCATTAGGTCCATTCACTCTAGTTATGATGTTAAGCACCAAGTTCAGCTTTGACTTTGTTCATCAATAGGACTGGAATATGCCATGCTGTGGTCAGCAAGTAGGCTATCACTCCTGGCCTCAGCTGGATGAGATACTCTTCTTTCAATACCACCAGGCCTGTGAATAACTCCAGTATTTCTCCTGCCACTGAACATCGTTTAGCGAATCCAACCTTGCAATGTGGTTCAGCTTCTCGATGGCATGTCATCCCAGTAGCAGTAAGAAGATACTGAACACCATAGACAGTCTCTTTTAACTGTTTCTTATTTTTACAGATGGAATTAGTAAACATTCCTTTCACTCTGAGCTCAGAAACCTGGCCCCATGAACACATTCTTTGTTGGGTTTAGCGTAAGGCCTGTCTCCTTCACCATTTTTAACACATTTTCATGGATGGCTGTGACATCTGGCCCAGTGTCCATTATGAACATCACTGCCTCATTTTGCATCTGAACCATAGTACACCAGCCTTATCTATTTGAATCTAGAGCCCCAAGGAAAGCTTTATCTTTGTCTGAATCAAGATCTTCTTTGGCCTCCTGAAGAACTGTTTTTGAGTGAAAATGGTTTTTACAATGGCCAACTCTGTTGCATTGGTGGGGTTTCACTTCTTTTGCTGGACAGAGCCCTTTGATGTGGAATAGAGACCTGCTACATCTCCTGCAGTTGGACATTTTACCTGCTCTTTGTTTTCGTTTGTTTTATTTGAGCTGAGCTCCACTGTTATCTCTTCCTGTGGTGTTTCTGACTGCACCTTGTTTGTACCTTTTTGTACAGTTTCTAGCTTTACCTCAGCATTGTTTTCGTGCCTGAGTTCTGCCTGGTGCAGAAGGACACTTTCACTCTGCCTGACCATAGTAATACCTTTCTTTAGTGTGAGATTTGCCTGCAACTGATATCTCTGTGACTATTTGGTGTCTAGTACCTCAACAACAACCCTGCCTCTAATGAGCTCATCTCTCAGATTTCCATATGCACAGTTATCTGACAGGGCATATAATGCTGTGATGAAGTCATTGGCGCTTTCGCCTGGCTCCTGTTTTCTGGAGTTGAACTTTGCCCTCCCATATATCATAATTCACTTTCTTGTGCAATATTCTTTGAGTTTGTCCTGCACTCGTTGGTACTCCTTCTTTGAGTATCTGTCAGTCCAAAGATGTCATCTACTTTGTCACCCTTGCAGTATATCAGTACGCATCCTTGATGCTCTTCTGAAGCCTGAGTGAGATCCCTTGCTCCTAAATCTCTCAAAATGTCTGAGCCATCTCTCAGTCCTCTGGTTTAGAGACATCAAATGTCTCGGGGGCTTTATTAGGTGAGTGGATGTGGGTATTGTAGGTATTAGCTCCATTTTCCTGTTTGTTTGGTTTATTATTTTATTTTTTTGGACTCCAATTGACTTCTTTTCTCTCCCTGAGAGTTTGACTGACTTCTCTGATCTCTCAGCTGTGTCTTTATCTCCGTGCACTTCCCCAGTGGGATTATTGTAATGTATCCAATTTAGGTTATAGCTTGAAGGTGTTGCCTAGCAACCCTGACCAATTCTCAACTCCTGTCTCATGGTTAGCAAACTAGGATAGGCAGTTTAGGTTGATTAGTCTCCGGATGTCACTTGGTCTGTAGTACCAAGTCATCGACGATCAACCACTTCTGATGTGTTTGATATTGAGGGATAGTGCAGAGCACATACCAGGAGGCCAACATGCCAGATATTCAAATGAACGTTATTGATAATGCTGTTTGTACAATATGTGACCTCTTCCCTTGTGGGAATGGCTAACTGAGTGGCAAAGGAATAATGTTTAACTACCACAACACTGAACAGAGCAGCTTTTGTAAACAAAATATCTGAGAAAGCTCCTGATGTGTTAACCAGACAGGTACTTGCAAACTGTGACTTGGTTTTAAGCTGGAAGTGAGTTCAAGGATCTTCAGGTCAGTTGCAAACATTCAGTTTTTGAGTATGGAGATCCAGAATCTACTCTGCGTGCATTAAAGTTATTGCATGAACTTCAAGTGGGAGACAAAAAGCAGCTTGTAGAAGTAAATGCAAAGACCAAAACCACGGATGAACGGAAGTCCAAAAAGAAAGGAGTCGATGGGGATACAAAAACAGAAGATTTGTCAGATGATGTAGATGAGGAAACCAAGAAGAGAGATCAGATCATAAAGGGAGCAATAGAAGGATTAATTAGAGAATACTCCAGTGATCTAAGTGGATCCTCCCAAAATCAAGATGCACATCCTCAAAAGAAGAAAAAGGAGAAGAAAAGTGTCCAGAGCTGTCAGAACCACTTTCAGTAGCCTCAGGGTCAACTCCTGCAGCTACCACAGAGAGGCCCCAGAACCTGAGGTTGTTTTCACAGCCACAAGTCTCACCTGCCAAGCAGTGACCTCCTTTGTCAGGAAAGACGTTATCCCACCAGTGTAAGAAATCCTCCACAGTGATTAAGTTTTTAGGTCTGAATAGTAGGAGTGTTGTATATTTAACGTTTCTGTAATATTGTAATTATATTGTTTGGTTGATCATCCTTTGTTCTTTACATAATGCATTATGAGTTATCTGTAAAAGTACATAGAGGGCACACATCATCACCCTACCACATGATATGCATCCCTCACTTAAAGTGTAAAATGTGAAAACTAAGACAAGTTCTCCTGGGCTCCCGTCTTTTTGCTTTCAATTAATTTAATTTTTTGGAGTTACAAAACATGATAAGACACTTAGAATTTAATCCAAGATTTTTGTTATGAATTACTATATATTTTGCAAGTTGTGTATTGAATTAGTAGTCATTTTGTGGCTTCTTTCTGGCCAACAGCCACATCTGAAGAGTTATGAAAGTGAAACATGATTGCATTATCTTGATAAGTCCATTTGTATTTAAATAACAAATTTTGCTAAAATACTTATTGTATACAGTATGTCCTGCTGTTAATGCGATTAAAACATAGAATGCTGGAGTAGCTGAACACTGGACTGCTGGACGAAATGCATTCAAATATTGAGTGTAAAAAATGCCTACTCCCCTTCCTGCACATCCAAAGAAAATCTAATGGAACACATGGTGACTGAATGACTGATTTTGTGCTCATTTTCAGACAAATGTTAATATTTAGAATTTTAAATACACAGTTCTGCCTGACTTTGATCCGCTTTTTCTCTGATTCTAGAAACATCTACTTTCATCATTCCCATGAGGAAAATTCCTCGCAACAGATGGGGCAGCCTCAATTCCTAAACTGAGACAGCCTTGAGAATGTTTATTGAGATCAGTAGCAATATACTTTGAGGGGTTCTAACTCAAACTCTATTTATCTTACTCCAGGGTTCCAATGAAGCAAAATAATTCTGACTGAAACCCATTGCAGTCTGAATTACCTTGTAGAGTATTTATGAATACATGGAAGAATGTCAGTATACCACTGGCATTTAGTTATACAGAATTATTTGATATATTTGCAAAAAAGAATGGCTGTAAGCATAGGGTACTATCTACTCTCACTCTAGACTTCAGTTCAATTGTTGCCGGTCAACTTGTTGATGGAAGTCGGACTATATTCCCTATGTCTTCCACCATGTGCTTCTGCAGTCTCCTGCTTAGTGCTATTTTATGTATGTAGGGGTTAAAAGAGAGGGCCAAAAGCACTAACAGCATTAGAAGAATGAATAGTAAACACAAAATACTCTGCAGACGCTGGGGTCAAAGCAACACACACAACACACTGGAGGAACTCAGCAGGTCGGGCAGCATACATGGAAACGAACAGTCAACGTTTCGGGCCGAGACTCTTTGTCAGGACTGAAGAGGGAGGGGGCGGGCGCCCTATAAAGAAGGTGGGGGAGGGTGGGAAGGAGAAGGCTGGTAGGTTCCAGGTGAAAACCAGTAAGGGTGAAGATCAAGGGGTGGGAGAGGGGAAGCAGGAAGGTGATAGGCAGGAAAGGTGAAGAAGGAATAGGGGAAAGCACGATGGGTAGTAGAAGGAGGCAGAACCAAGAGGGAGGTGATAGGCAGCTGGAGGAGGGGACAAAGTAAAACTGGATTGGGAGAAGGGAGGGGGAGGGAATTACCGGAAGTTGGAGAATCCAATGTTCATACCAAGGGTCAGGAGACTACCCGAACAGTATATGAGGTGTTGCTCCTCCAACCTGAGTTTGGCCTCATCATGGCAGTAGAGGAGGCCATGTATGGACATATCCGAATGGGAATGTGAAGCAGAGTTGAATGGGTGGCAACTGGGAGATCCTGTCTGTTGTGGCGGATGGAGTGGAGGTGCTCGACGAAGCGGTCCCCCAACCTCCATCGGGTTTCACCGATGTAGAGGAGGCCGTACCGGGAGCACTGGATGCAATAGATGACCCCAACAGACTCACAAGTGAAGTGTTGCCTCACCTGGAAGGACTGTTTGGGGCCCTGAATAGTGGTGGGAGAGGAGGTGTAGGGACAGGTGTAGCACTTACGCTAGCAGGGATAAGTGCTGGGTGGGAGATCCGTGGGGAGGGACGCGTGGACCAGGGAGTCGTGGAGGGAACAATCCCTGTGGAAAGCGAAGCGGGGTAGAGAGGGAAAGATGTTCTTAGTGGTGGGGTCCTGTTGAAGGTGGCGGAAGCTGCAGAGGATAATGCGCTGGATCCAGAGGCTGGTGGAGTGGTAGGTGAGGACAAGGGGAACTCTGTCCTTGTTGTGGTGACAGGAGGATGGGGTGAGGGCATCATTGATGATGGCAGATGGGAAACCACGATCCTTAAAGAAAGAGGACATTTGAGGTGTCCTGGAATGGAAAGCCTCATCCTGGGAGCAGATGTGGCAGAGACGGAGGAACTGGGAATTGGGAATAGCATTTTTGCATGTGGCAGGGTGGGAAGAGGTATAGTCGAGGTAGTTATGAGAGTCAGTGGGCTTATAAAAGATGTCAGTGGACAGTCTGTCTCCAGAGATGGAGACTGAGAGATCGAGAAAGGGGAGTGAAGTGTCCGAGATAGACCAAGTGAATTTGAGGGCTGGATGGAAGTTAGAAGCAAAGTCGATGAAATTGATGAGCTCAGCATGGGTGCAGGAAGCAGCACTAATGTAGTTGTCAATGTAGCGAAGGAAAAGTTGCGGAGCAGTGCCAGTATAGGTTTGGAGCACAGACTGTTCCACATAACCAACGAAGAGGCAGGCATAGCTGGGGCCCATGCAAGTGCCCATAGCTACACCCTTGGTCTGAAGAAAGTGGGAAGAGCCAAAAGAGAAGTTATTAAGCATGAGAACCAGTTCCACCAACTGGAGGAGGGTGGTGGTGGTGGGGAACTGGTGAGGTCTATTGTCCAGAAAGTAGCGGAGGGCTTTGAAGCCTTCTTGATGGGGGACGGAGGTGTATAGGGACTGGACATCCATAGTGAAAGTGAAGCGGTCGGGACCGGGGCACTGGAAGTTATTGAAGAGGTGGAGGGCATAGGATGTATCCTGGATGTAGGTGGGGAGGGACTGAACTATGGGTGACAAAATGGAGTCCAGGAAGGCAGATACAAGTTTGGTGGGGCAGGAGCAGGCAGAAACTATAGGTCTACTGGGACAGTCAGGCTTGTGGATCTTGTGGAGGAGGTAAAACCGAGCAGTGCGGGGTGTGGGAATTATGAGTTTTGTGGCTGAGGATGGAAGGTCTCCGGAGTTGATAAGGGTGGTGATGGTATGGGAGACAATGGTTTGATGTTTTTTGCTGGGGTCCTGTTCCAGGGGTAAGTAAGAGGAGGTGTCAGAGAGCTACCGTTTGGCCTCAGTGAGGTAGAGGTCTGTCTGCCAGACTACTACGGCACCACCTTTGTCTGCAGGTTTGATGGTGAGGTTGGGATTAGTGCAGAGGAGTGGAGGGCAGTGCGTTCAGAGGGAGTGAGGTTGGAAAAGGAGAGAGTGAAGTTGAGACGGTTGTTGTCTCTGCGATAGCCCTGAATAATGGTAAGAGAGGAGGTGTAGGGACAGGTGTAGCACTTATGCTTGCAGGGATATGTGCCTCCTCAACATCGGTGAGACCGGACACAGTATTTGATGGTTGACATGGAGAAGTGAACTGAGAACCCATTTCTGTGCTATATCTCCCTATGATTGAACAATTCTTAATAACATTTTTCCTATTTAATTCAGTCTATGATAGTTCCTAGACTTCTATAAAACTATTGTTTCAGGTCTGTTGGTTGACAAGCAGCCTATTTATCTTTTAATTGATCTATTAAGCATGGAGAACGTTGGGCAATCTTCCAATCAAAAACAAATTACACTCCTCACAACACGCTGGAGGAAATCAGCAGGTCGAGCAGCATCCGTGGAAACGATCAGTCAACGTTTCAGCCCGAGACCCTTCATCAGGACTGAAGAGGGAAGGGGTAGAGGCCCTATAGAGAAGGTGGGGGGAGGGTGGGAAGGAGAAGGCTGGTAGGTTCCAGGTGAAAAACCAGTAAGGGGAAAGATAAAGGGCTGGGGGAAGGGAGGCAGGGAGGTGATGGGCTGGAAAGGTGAAGAAGGAATAGAGGAAAGCACAATGGGTAATAGAAGGAGGTGGAACCATGAAGGAGATAGTAGGCAGCTGGGGGAGGGGACAGAGTGAAACTGGCATAGGGGAAGGGAAGGGGAGGGAATTACGGGAAGCTGGAGAATTCTATGTTCATACCAAGGGGCTGGAGACTACCCAGACGGTACATGAGGTGTTGCCCCTCCAACCTGAGTTTAGCCTCATCATGGCAGTAGAGGAGACCATGTATGGACATATCCAAATGGGAATGTGAAGCAGAGTTGAAGTGGGTGGTAACCGGGAGATCCTGTCTGTTGTGACGGATGGAGCGGAGGTGTTCGACGAAGCAGTGCCCCATTCTGTATCGGGTTTCAACGATGTAGGCGAGGCCGCACCGGGAGCACCGGTTGTGAGTGTTGCTTTCACCCCAGCATCTGCAGAGTATTTTGTGTTTATGAAATTACATTCCTTTTTTCTCCATCAGCTCTTCATTTTCTTATATAGTTACTTTAGTTTTTATTAATGTGTATCTCTTATTTCCTTGCCTCTTCCATTTACCTGCTTTCCAGTTGAACTTTTGTGTGCACCTTGTATAAATTCACTTCAATCTGTTCTCTGATTGCTTTCCTATTTTTACCTCACAAGTAACTGAATTGCTCCAAATCGAGTGTGTGTCTATTGGACCCAATTTGCTTCTGGAAATGATCTTTGGCATGTCTGATTCCTTTAATTCTAAAATTAATCTTTGTGGAATGCAACCACTGTAGCAGAGCAAGTCGATGCTTTGAGGGCATATTAATAACCCTTAAAGATTATTTTATTTGTTTTTCATATCTGCTGTGATCCTGATTATATTTATGACCTGTAAATCGCAAAAAACCCAGTCATCTTTTAGATATTTTTATAACAAGTCTACTAAAATGGACATTCTGAAATTTTCCCATTCTACAATGTATGTCTTTGCTCCAGTCATTTGTAACTATGAGGTTCTGTCCATGAATGGTTTTGTCTTCTCCCAAATTGTCATAATCTGATTCTGATTTCAAAGGTATTTTAAAATGGCTGAAAGTGGCTCTTGATATTCTTGCTGAGCACAAGGGGGTTACATCGTCTATTTACCACCTTGCTGTGTCAATACTAAAGCAGTCAAATATTACATCTTCAAAAAAGGAAAAGCTATGGCTTTCCAGTGGTCACAAAACAAAATTAATTTCTTGTCAGAGCACAACCAATAACTTACATAGATGCTCTTTCCTTTCAATTGATGGGTAAAGATTTTACCCAATTTTTGTGGGACCCTTTTTAAATCTGTTTTCACTGCTTTCCTCCTGAGCTCATGATTGAGGTTGGGTTTCAGTCTTAAAACTACCTTCCAGTATCCCAGCTACTTTCTCAAATCCTATCTTTACCAGTCTATAACACCCCTTCCTGCTCAGTTGTGAAGGATTTTGCTGTCAGCAGCTGCAATTAATCTCCGGAGACTCTGTCTGTAACCTGCAGGTGAGGGGAGCGTTGGTACAAATGTCATCTGTTAACTAAACTGACCATGCTTGATGGAAATTTTTTATCACGAGTCTGCTATTCCTGCTTGATCACTGACAAAGGTCAAGCAAACATGATTTCAGGAACGAGTGTAACCATCACCACGATACATAATAAATCAGCATATCAACATACCTAACATCCACAATGGTCCCATTAATTACAGGGTGTTCAACGTCCAGGAGTCAGCCATTAATAATATAACCTCATAGTTATAAACTCAGCTGCTCCTCCTATAATCTGCTATAAAACAACTGTGTGTAACTTTGGGAGAAGTTTGACAGATAGGTAGATAGATACTTTATTAATCTCAAAGGAAATTACAGTGTCACAATAGCATTACAAGTGCACAGATATAAATATTAGAAGAGAAGTAGAAAGAATAAAAAATAAGTTACCTCAGTCAATCTAACAGGAGGGGGGTCATCACTTCCCCAGCTATAGGTTGACTCCTTATAGAACCTAATGGCCGAGGGTAAGAATGACCTGATACAGCACTCTTTGGAGCAGTGCAGTTGCCTTAGTCTATTACTAAAAGTGCTCCTTTGTTCAGCAAAGATGGCATGTAGAGTGTGAGAAACATTGTCCAGAACTGCCAGGATTTTCCGTAAGGTCCTCTGTTCTACTACAACCTCAGTGTGTCCAGTTTGACTCCTATAACAGAGGCAGCCTTTCTAATCAGTTTATTTAGCCTGTTGGCATCATCCATCTTGATGCCTTTGCCCCAGCACACCACCATATAGAAGATTGTACTGCCAGCAACAGACTGGTAGAACATTTATTATTAACAATTATTTATCAATTTTATGTTTCTCATATTGCTACACATAGGATTCTGACAGAAAAAGTGTCAGTCAAAGTACATGATTTATCACCCTCTCTTCATGGACTTCTTTATTGTAGCTTTTTATGGTAGTTCCTGATTCCCAGAACTAGTATTAATGATCAGTAAATTAGATAGTGGGCATCCTAATTCAGTGACTCTGATCCAACATAATCGTATCTGAATCTGAAAGATCATGGATATGAATTATCTATCCTTTAAATTTGATAATGTGGATTGAAATGTGCTTGGTGGAATAAGCAGGTGTGAAGTTCTCTCCTGCTTTCTGAGACTAAAACACTTGCATTGTTGTAGGATCTGTATTTTGGACGTTAGATTCTATTTAGATAGAAAAATAATGTCCTAGCCCCTGAGACATGAAGGGTCTGATTGCCATCATTCTTCTTCAATAGAATTGTCAAGATGTGCTTAAGTGGTTGATGGTTTCCCTGTAGGTGTGTCCATAAAAGCAGGAGTGTATCATGATCAGCCGGCAGGACTTTTTTCAATTGGAGGAATCATAAATATGATGTACTGAGGTTAAAAGCCCTAATTTATCTTATAGCTCTATCGCTCAACCATGACTTTTCATGGTTATATTATGGACACAGTTACTTTTGTGAAAAGGAATCTTCATTAATACAGTGCCTGCCAGAATTAAATTCATTGTATTTTAGAAGTATAACGTGTGGGTCGTAGCTGGATAGTTCATTGAACCATATGGAGTAAAAAAAAGCCTTTTGGTCAATATGTCTATGCCAACCATTGTTTTTATCTATACTAATCTCACTTGCCTACATTAATCCCATATCCTCCTAAGCTTTTCTCATTGAAGTACCTGCCAGATGCCTCTTAAGTGTAACTGTAACTGTAAGACATGATTCTTGTTTTACCTTGTACTAGCAAAGTGCACTGTTTAACAAAATAATCACTGTACCTTGGTACAGGTGACAATAGTAAACCAACTTACCAAAGGACCTGACAAAAGCACTATGATTAAGTAGAAAACTCAATAAGTGTAACTCTTCTTTCTCTACTTCAAAATATACAAAAGGCTCCCATCTTTTTTTAATTTCATCTTTATATCATGGGAAGTTTTATCGTTCCATCCACAAATCATTGTCACATCATTGTGTCATTTCATGGCACTGTGGGTGGCACAAATTCCAGCTGAACTCTTCAACAGTCAACAATTTGATATGAAGTTAAGTACATAAATTAGCATTGCCATTCTTCCAATTCCTCCATATGTATAACACTTTCTCTTCTCAGTCAGTGACAACATAGGGGCTATGGCAGATAGAGGACATTATTTGAGGTAATTGATGAAAGCGGCGTTGAAGAGTGGGAGCATAAGATGCCAGGTCAGTGATGTAGAAAGAAAAGTGTTTTCATGAACAAGTAAAAATCAAAAACACCACAGAAGCTGGAAATCTAAATAAAAAAATTTAAAAAATGCTGAAGTACTCAGCAGGTCAAGCTGCATCTGTTGGACGAGCAGCTATGTATCGGGTCAAAGATCCTTTGACTGACCTGTTGAGTATTTCCAACATTTTATGCTTTTTATCTCAATAAAGAACCTGGGAAACTATATTGAAGAGGCCTACTATTTAACAGAAGGACATTGCTGAGTTTTAAAGTTTTGTTCCAGCACTGGGTGTAGTGGCAGAGGGTGTACTTCTGAAAATGGTTCAGTTGAAGACTGCACTGCTTGTACCTGAATGAATTTGTTTAGAAGAAGCAGTCGCCCTTTGGTGTGTGTGACAGCTCTGAAAGAATTTGCAGCAGAAACTCTCCAAATAAGGATAGTTCAAAATTTCTCACAGTTGCAGTGTTTCCTTAGACTTTTTCAGTGGAGGGATTAATCTTTGTGGACCTGAGCGTTGAAAGAGCCATCATATTATTTTGTTCTCCGTACTTATTGCTGCCCCAAGAGATCCAGCTTTGTAATGACTTGATCTTCTTTCAGAAAATTACAGATACGTGTCAGTCATGGCTCAGTTGTACCATTCTTACATCTGACTCCAGATCATTTCATTTGAATCTTTCACTGTACCAAATCACTGCAAAGACATATGTATCTATTGGGTTAGAAGGGTGTTGATAATGATACTGAAGTTTATTGTTAGTTGTCCTGACCTGAGAAAGCATTTAAAAGTCAACCACAATGGTGGGTTTGGAGCCTCACATTGGCCAGACTAGGTAGGATAGCAAGTTCCTTTTCTGAAGGATTTTAAGGAACCAGATGCATTTTTTATGAAAAGCCAATCATTTCATGGTTAAATTTTGTGATGCTATGATTTAAAATAACTCATTTGTTCATCTGATGTGTACTGATGAACATGATGAGGTGAATGCTTGTTCTCTATGCTAAAAATGTGTTTAATTTTGCTTCTGAAATTGATATCAACAGAAGCAATTTTACATGGAATTTAACAGCTGTATATGACTGAATAATACAGTATGTTTAGTGGATGCAAGAGAGGGTGAAGTCTATGCCACTGAATTTTTGATGATCAGTGCTTTATCTGCTCATGCAAGTGCTTTCAAAGGATCCTGGGGAACTCTTTAAAAAATAGGACATTCTCCAAGTGTGTTAGCCTTAATTTGTCCCTGAATCATCAGCAGCTAAGTATTCCTGGATGGTACCAATTTCCTCTGTTGTTATGGATGACAATTGGCATTCAATTTCAATCATGAATCATGGGGGCAGTTTATACTGTTAGTCACATTATGTGGCAAACTGGAGAACAAAGGAAGATTTGCACCTCATGTGTATGCTGGTTGTATACAGAGTAGACAGCCGAAGAGAACAAATCTTGTGCAGCACTAATTTGACACCAACAGTGCCAAATTGGGCTGCAAAAATCCGGGCAATGCTATGTATTTATCATGCGTAATGGAAACAGTTATCACAAGTGATCAGAGCATCATCTTTAAGCACAGCTGTCTTTACTTTTTTTTTGTATTTTTGATCTTATGTGTTTGAAGTGCTTGAAATAAGAATTGTTATTAACAAAGAGGTTGGCTGAAAAGTGTTAAAAGCTCAAAGTTTAAAGTTCAAAATAAATTTATTATCTAAGTACGTATATGTCACCGTATACTACCCTGAGATTCATTTTCGTGCCGGCATTCACAGTAAATACAAAGAAACACAATGGAATTAATGGTAAACCAATGCAAGAAAGATGAGCAAACAGCCAATGTGCAAAAGAGAACAAACTACAAATACAAAAAAAGAATAAATAAGTCAATAAATAAATAAGCAATAAATAGAACCCTTAAGAGTTAATCTATAGATTTCAGAATCAGTTCACTGTTGGGATGAGTGAAGTTATCCTCTCTGGTTCAAGAGCCTGATGGTTAAGGGGTAATAACTGTTCCTGAACTTGCTGGCATGGGACTTGAAGTTCCTGTACCTTCCTGATGGTAGCAGTGAGAAGAGAGCATGGCTTGGCTGGTGGCAATCTTTAATGATGGATGCTACTTTCCTGTGAAGACACTCATTGTAAATGTGTTCAATGGTGGGGAGGACTTTACTTGTGATGGACTAGCTGTATTCACAATTTTTGTAGGTTTTTCCATTCAGGGACATTGGTGCTTCCATGCCAAGTATTGGTGCATCTAGTCAGTATACTCTCCACTGCGTATCTATAGAAGTTTGTCAATATTTTAGATGACCTACCAAATCTGTGCAAACTTCTAAGAACATTAGGCCACTGCCTTTTGGCTAATTCGTAATGGCAGTTACATGCTGCACCCCGACTGATCCTCTGAAGTGATAATGCCAAGAATTTAAAGTTGCTGACCCTTTCTGCCTCTGATCCCTTGATGAGCACTGGCTCATGGACCTTCGATCTCCTCCTCCTGTGGTCAATGATCATCTCTTTGGATTTGCTGACATTGAGTGAGACGTTGTCGCTGTGGCACCATTCAGCCAGATTTTCAAACTCCCTCACAGCCACTGTCACTCACGCAGTTCCATCTTTAGACTGGACAAATATTTAAACAAAAATTTCTTAATATGTCAAGCAGCATCTCTGGCGACAGGAGAACAATAATGTCAGATTTAACGCAGGGGAAGTGATGACTGTTCAACAGATGTAATGTGTTTTAAGGATTCGAAGACAAAGAAAGGTGAATAGGAAAGGAAAGCAAAAAAAGAAAATTAGTGTCAAGTTAGATGGCAGGTAGAAATGAATGAAGAATGATCCCCAGTTGTGCCATTGCCCAGACAGATTAATAAATGACATTGCCCTGCTGCTCAGGCTGTCTTTTCATTTTTCTGAACACTATATGTCACTACTGCTGGGCCAATGACTATTACATCCTTAGAAGAGATTGATCAGGGGTCCATATGCACATTTTGAAAGTGTCAGTACTCCATTATTGATGTTTAATGCTGAGACACAATTTAGTTTGTGAAACCAAAGATTTTCCCAAATAAGTCTTTGTGGGTATTTTGTCAGATTTATTGGTTATAACTATAAATTCAAGTTCTAGATATAAAACAATAGCTTATCATCCTTTCACTGGAACTGCTTAAACAGGCACAGAAATATACTGCTAATGCTTAACAAGGCATAATAATTTGAAGAAGGAAGTGGTATAGCTATCTGTTGGTAACAATCTATGCAAAGTCCTGGTCCTCAGAGACTCTCATGCAGAACAGTGGTGTCTGCTGCAAGGATACTTGTAGCCTTTATACAGTATCTAGTTAGCATATTTGATGATAGTTTGACACAAGTTACATGCTGTCCAGTCAGAGTGCAAACAGAGGCAACCCTCCCATTAATTCTCTCCATCTACTTAACTTCAGCCATATGTAACGTTCTACTTTCATCACATATCCAAATCTCCATCAGTACCTATGTTTAATTCAGATAATATTCTGACTTTGGAAAGTTAGATGAAAATAAATCACATTTCTATTCATGTCATTACAAATATATTTCTAATTCCCATCCACATCAAAAATATTGGTATTTCTGTTGCAATTTCCTGCATCAGTTTAAGTATTTTTGTACTATGGACCAGCTTCCATTTCAATTATGTTTCCATTTCAATTTCAACATGCTAGTTCAAATTTTTACATTTTTAGTGGTACATTGCATTTTAAATAGTTTGCAATAGTCTGGGTATCCTCCAACCTAATGGCATGAGTATCGATTTCTCAAACTTCCAGTAATTGTACCCCACCTCCCCCCTTCACCATTCCCCATTCCTGTTTTCCTCTCTTACCTTATCTCCTTACCTGCCCATCACCTCTCTCTGGTGCTCCTCCTCCTTCTCTTTCTTCCGTGGTCTCCTACCCTTTCCTATCAGATTCCCCCTTCTCCAGCCCTTTATCTCTTTCACCAATCAATTTCCCAGTTCTTTACTTCATCCCTTCCCCCTCCCAGTTTCACCTATCACCTACCACTTTGTATTTCTTCCTCCCCTCTCCCTACCTTCTTACTCTGCCTTATACTGTTTATTCATTTCCATACATGCTTCCTGGCCTGCTAAGTTTCTCCGGCATTTTGTGTGTGTTGCTTGAAAAGTCATGGGGCCTTGCTGCATGTGAATGAATCATTATTTATTGTTCTACAAACCCTATTGATCATACTGAAATGATGGGAATTAGAAGTGACCTTGCCCAATTTACCCATCCAAGATAAAGTAGTAACTTGCTGCCAAGTCTCATAGAGGCCACATATTCTCTTTTGTCTTTGTGCTCTATTTGCAGTTTCTCAATGCTCAAGATATTCAAAATAATTAAAAGCAAACTAGATCAATTGCCATTTTCTAATATGGGTTTGGGACGCATGCCAGGTCTTAAATGTTCTGAGATTCCGCAATGAATTTCATGGGCATAGAAGGAGAAATTTTTGTAATGGCTTACAAGCTCTCCATGTATTCCAGTTTGAAATACAAGGACAGATGGACAACTTGCCTTGTTCTTTCAATGAATAAAGTGGCGCCCCTGGACAAAGGAGTTAGTGAGGTTTACTCATTTGACATTTTTCCCGTGTCCTCTTTTAAAGATAACTTGGTGTCCATACTCACAATTTTGCTTCTCTTCATTACAGGAATTGGCTTGAAAACAGAAATGGAAGTGGAGAATTATTTGGAGAATGAGAAGAGCACTGTTCAGACCTGAAACTACAACCCTGTGATTAAGCTGCAGTATGGTTACTTGGCTGTATCTATCACCTGTGGATTGCTAGCAGAACAGCAAATAGAAGAAGCTCCCTCCCTATGAGCTTTGGATTTATCACTGGTATAGAACAGCACCAAGGGCTTTTGGAACTTACCCTGGTGAAGATCGGGTGATGTCATCGTGTACAATGCTTCTTTACTCAAGATGGAGTTGTCCTGCATCACTTTTGCGACGTGTACCTGCCATTTGCTTAAATGTAGATTGCAGTGTTGCTCTCTGGATATTTAGCTTTGCCATCAGGGTCATAGTGTTGGAAGGTCAAATCAATTACCCAACTGTGAATACGCATTATGGAAAACTACGGGGGATTCGAATTCCCTTGCCAAGTGAGATTCTTGGGCCCGTGGATCAGTACCTGGGAGTTCCATATGCTGCTGCTCCTGTTGGGGAGAAACGGTTTCAGCCACCGGAACCTCCACCTTCCTGGTCTGGGATACGCAATGTTACTCACTTTTCCCCTGTCTGCCCACAGAACATTCTTGGTATGGTACCGGAAATCATGTTACCAATCTGGTTCACGGCTAATTTGGATGTAGTTGCAACTTACATCCAGGATCAAAATGAAGACTGCTTGTATCTAAACATCTTTGTCCCCACAGAGGATGGTGAGTCAGTGGGGGACAAACCAATGCTTCTTTTGTCTGGTTCTTTGTTGTTATTTTGTCTGTGTGTTGCTGTTTAGCATGAAGTGATTCCGTATTACCTGTTCCTGCATGCAGATGTCATGTGGCTCATGTCGGGCTTCTCCTTGCCTTGATCTTTCCATTTCTTACTATCTCTGGCATTGTTAAGGTTCCTCTTTTGTTTCTTTGGCACAGTTTGACAGCCAAAAGCTAAGTGTCACCGCAGAAAATCTGAAGCCAGGTGCATTGTCCGCAGGATTAATCCTCAGATTTTGTGATTCACACTTTAATATATGAGGGCAGAAGTGGGAGGGAAGACTTACAAAGAAGTATTGCAGAAATATTCTCCCAGGACATGATTGGATTGTGACTGAATGTCTGATGCAAGATCACTCCCACATCCAGAGGACTGAAATGTCATTTGGCTTTTACTTCAATTCACTCTTTTGGATTTGTAAAATGAAGGGTCAGATGGTGTATTTGCTAAGATTCTAAAAACAATTACCCAATAATCAAAACAGATTATCCATCAATAAGTGCAAGTTACTTATGATGAATTATTATGAATATTCCATGACTAATGGCAGCCAATCTAACTGTGGGATCTAACCCAGTAATGCTCAGTTTTATATTATAAACATTTTCAGCAAAATTATCCTATTGAAGTTTTGGGATCAGTGCTAAATATTTGCTGAGAGACATACCCCACTATGGCCAGGGATGTTCTCCCAAATATAATGTGACTATTATAATGTATTCATTTGGGATAAACTGCCACTCATAGGTTTCAGTGGTATTGGTGCAGCTTGCTAATACTTCTTACTGATCAGTGTGAATGAAATCAGCACTGATCGAGTGCTATTCTGACATATTAAATTCATCTAATTCCACTTTATCCAGACTCGGATGATTTCCAGTGCATCTGCATAACATATCCATTTCTCATCCAATTCATCCCAATAATACCTTATTACTGTTTCAACTTGTGCTATGGATGTTTTACCACTTTTTCCATACTGCCATAAACTTCATTTGGATCCATCCAAGGCTATTAATTTCAGGGCTAAGGTTGGATTAAATGACATGTGGTAACTGGAACCACTGCTTACTGAACAGACGGATGTGATGATGGTTTATCCATCAGGGTGTTGCTTGCATGTTTGTCAGAGAACTGGAGAATGTCCATTGCATCAAGGAAGACTACTAATGTAGGAACTTACAACTTAGCATAATTAATGTGGAAATATTTAGAATTTTTAAGCCTGAAATTACAAAATATCAAAATCAATAAAACTACCAGAATCAGCTAGCCTGTATTTCAGAAAAAGACTCACACTCAACAAACTGCAAGGGCAATTTTTGAGGATATAACTAACATCTCAATGTATGTGAGAAATGTCCATGGATTTCCTCAAAACCTTTAGCAACAGCAGTGCAGGGGACTATTAAGAAAGTAAATGATGACAACTTGAATAAATATCTTCAATCTAATAATTATATACAAGGATGTGAGGAGTATGGAATTAGAGAAGAGGTTTAAAATTGGATTAAGTTTTTTTTTAAACAATGAAATATGAAGAACTAGTTAAGGACAGTTTTCCACAAGATTGGAAGAGGTAGCAGTGACCACTTCTGTGATCAATGACTTGATTACAGCAGCAGGAGTAATTTTTTTCTAAACTTCTATATGATACTAAGATTGCAAGAAGTGCACACTTGACCATTCCTTTCTGGCAGCAGGAGTAACTTTTTCTTGCTATTCATCTAGCCACTAGGTCTCTCCTTATATGAATCTTCACTCAGCAGCTATACCCACAATTCCGACACTGACCTTGTTAATGAAGTCCCATACTACACAAAGGATCTTCCAGTTGCAAATCACATGGTAGGATCTCAACAATCCACACTGACAAAACCGCTTTGATGGACAACCAAGCCTATGTCCCCAGACTGAACAAACAATGCAAAACATTAAAATCTAAACAAGATTATCACCGTCTTATTTGATGTGTAAATTATTCATTGGTGGATGTAGCTGGCATTTCCAAACATCCAAAACCTGTAGCATTTTTTAATTTGACCAAAGCTTTAGCATTTTTTATCTTCAAAAATGTTAAAGTGCTAAAATTATTTGAAGCAATAAAGACAAATCAAATCTGTAAAGAAAGGGAATTTTGCAAGTTGTACATCATTTTAATCTGCCCCTCTCCCATCCAGCTACGAAGTCTGAATTAATGCAGTTTCAGCATGCAGACTTCCTAGTGCAGGGAGATTAGACAGCTGCGAGGAAGTCAGAGACTTGTACACTACCACACATGTGCGAGAACCCTGAACAGCCTTAGAGTTACTAAGTTAATTGGTCATAGCTCAATGCAGAAAACTCAGGGCTGCTTTTGTCTAATCAATGAAAGTTGTTGAAGTATCCAATAAAGACATTTAGAACATTAAATAGATGGGAAGAGTAGGTAGAGACAGGCTATTTCAGTGGTGTGTATCTAGAATGATGATGAATATTTACCTGGACTGGTTGAATAGAGCAGCCTATTACCATGTTTAAATTGCTATGTAATTATAGCAACAGTGACAGTTGTGTGGACATTACAGTTGCCTTCAATTTATTCAACCATAAAAGGAGAAAAATCAGTGAGGATCCAGTTCCTGATCATCCCTAATAGAAAGCACCGATGTAGATTAAATCATCGTTATCATTGGTTAAGGTTAGCGGCTATTCAGACATGAAAGAGGATTCTGGTGTGATATACCTCCAACAAAATTATTTCTTACCCTGTGCAAGCCAACAATTGAAAAATGGCTCTTGGAAGAGGTTTTAGATAATACCCAACAACTGAGGAACTATACCTCAGCAAGTACTCACTGAGTTTGGGAGAAAAGTGGATTCTGAATCTGTCACACAGAACTTGACCTGGCTTCTGCCTATCTCAGAATATAGAAGAGAATAAGTTAATTGATAAAAATCAGTTTTGAGATTTCTAGTCATCATTTTCCTTTGCAAGGTAACTGTAAGACAGCAACAATCCTACACAATTTAGTCCCATACCCTACCACCAAAATAAGAATTGGTAAGTCAACATATTTGAGTCTATCACACAATGTAACCAATGAAGAAGGAGAGTTGCTTTGGTCTTTTAATGAAGCAGTTTCATAAAGCCATTTGTAAAGGCTTCTTCTATTTGAGTTACTACCAAAGTTGTCATCCTTCTGTGGAGCAAATAATAAATGCACCTATCTTGTAAAGATTGAACAACCAGTTCTGTTCTTCCCCAAGGAACTAGATGAGAAAACCCACTCAGCAGTGGAAATCGGAACTAAAAACAAGAAATTGTGTAAATGCATAGCAAACCATTCATGGAAGGAAAAGATAAAAGTCAGATTAGCATTACAGATAAGTCCCTTCATTGGACGTTTTAGGGGACATTAGGAGCTTACTCTTTCAGATGTGGAAATCTGAGAAGTGAGTTCTCTTTATCTGAAGCAGCTTATACATGAATTTCTTTTTTTAAAACGCTTACATTTGACCTACCTCATCACGTGAGTAGAAGAAATGGAGTGGTGTTGTGAGCTCATTTAAATTGTCTCTACTCTATGGTCGGAGTGGTGCTGGATTGGCAGCTCCAACAGCATGGGCCAGCTGTGCCCTGGGATGGTTGAATATTTCTGCAAAACAGGTCTCAAAGGCGTCTGTGTGTGTGTGTGTGTGTGTGTGTGTGTGTGTGTGTGTGTGTGTGTGTGTGCGCGCGCGCATGTACTTGTACAAGCGTGAGTGCGTGCGTGTGCGTACGTTTGTGTGTGTGTGTGTGAAAGTGTATGTGTCTGAAAGAGGGGTCAAGCGGTTGTGATTGCATGCTCCCCCTATGTTTGATGGAGCCTCATGTTATTTTGTAGTATTTTATTCATTTTACAGTAAAAAGAATATCGAAGGAATGCACAAGAAAACCCAACAAGAAAATATGTAGAAAAGGAGGTAGGTAGAAACCTGGTATCTGGGGAGGAGCGAGCATGCATTGTCAACGCAAGCAGCAAGCATCGACATCAAACTGCAGTTATCCAATTGAAAACACCAAGAAACTCAACATGTATGGATGCCTTTTGATGAGAGTTTGATGCATTTTGCACTGATTTCATGCATTTTGTTCATTAACCTTATCAGCAGGACAGCTGCAATTATGTAGCAGGGAATGGCCCTTTGGAGAATCTGATGAGCACACTGAAAGCAGCCGGAATATCTATAGAGAGCAAGAAAGAGAGAGAGAGTGTTTTGATTAACCATTGTGAAGATGTGGATTTGAGTATTTTTATGCTTAGTATAACAGAAATACACACAGAACTTCATCTCCAGTTATTAGTCCTAAATGTGCTATGTGGTAATGGCAGCAAGTTGTGCTCAGTTTCCAAAACACTGTTCCATTGCTTTTGAGGAGATTGAGTTACAGAGGCACACAATAGCACACTTACAGCAAAAACCTGGAAACGCATTCCTAGGGATCGGTTTCTGACTCTCTTGATTCAAGCATTCAGAAATTCAGGAAGTAATTAGATTAGGTATTAAGACTACATTTTAATGGACCTATATCCAATACCTTGATGGAGCCTCAAGTAGATTGATTCAGGAGAAAAGCCAATTAGTGCTGAAGATCAATTAAGAAATTTTGTCTGCGATTGGTTAATCAATAAGACTATGTGAGGTCTTGCCAACTTTTCAGAATCTGTAATGCCGAACCTTGGGTTCTTGGGGGCAGTCTCTGAAGACTGTAGCATTCAAGGTGAGTAAATCTCTTTTCCAGTTACCTTATCTGGTAACAGGAGTAAAGAAGTGACTGCAGTCTCAGCAGCAATGCAAGCAGTTACTGCCGGCCATTTATCCTTTTCTACCAGAGATCAAGGTGAGAGCTAATGTCATCATTGCAGGTGGCAGATCTTGCCTTGAATATAATTGACAAACCATTGGTAAAAAATTCCTGAGTACTAGTTTCACATCAAAGGCCTAAGAATCAAATGGTAATCATTATTTGGCTATTTCTTTAGGCCTGTGTTGCATCTGCAATGCAGTAAGTAATCAACTTCTCCCCATTAGTATCTATTGCCAGGAGCTGGGTGTGTATCCTTGTCAGGTAGGGAAAATAGAGAATTAAAAGCAGAATAGGCTGGAAACATTTCAAAGTTCAAAGTAAATATATTACCTATGTATGTACATATCGCAATATACTACCCTGAGGTTAATTTTCTTGCATGTATTCACAGGAAGAAAATTAAAGTAGGTCAGGAAGCAGTTGTGGAAAGAGAAATACAGATAACATTTCAATTCTGACAAAGGATCTCAAACCTGAAACATTTGTGTCTTTTTCCGCAAATACTGTCTGACTCGTTTCCACATTTTTCTTGTTGTTATTTCCAGATTTCTAGCATCTGCAGTTGTTTTTTTATTGTCAGGTGATTGAGCAATCAGGTTTTTTTCCTTTGCCCGTTCCCTTTCCATTGATGCAACTATTATCAGCCGTTGATCAGAAAAATCAACCTAACCTCTCCTTGCTCAAATACATCTCACTTCTGTACTCAAATCTTCTCCATTTCATGTTCAATTTACATTATTCTGGTTTACACCTCAAGACAGCTGAGGAACTGTAGTTCTGATGTTGCAACCATGGTGTGTTATCTATTCCTGTCCTCCTGGACCTCTATTGCATCAACACAGCTGATGGACACATTTAATCTGTTCATTCTGTTCATCTTCCTCAGCGTGACAAAGTTTCTTTTGCATTGTTTTCCTTTTCCCCCACCACATTGTGTCACTATCCATCCTCACTTACCTATCATGTCATTCATATGTTTCTACAACCCTCCATACCTCTTTCATTATCCCACCTCTTTCACTTCATTATTGAGATGGATGCATCTGTGCCTTTGAGTGCTTTGGTAAGCCCTTTTTTGGCAAAATCCATCCCATGTTAAAAGCCCTTAAGTTCAAAATTACCTTTGATTATCAATGTAATTCTTTTCTTTCTACTGTACAATGATCTTTTCACTCCATTGGTTGTTTACAGTTTTAAAGGTACAAGGAAAATGCCATTGCTTAGCATACACAATATTATAAATACAGTGTCAGAGACAGCTAGACTAACACACTGAAATGTTCATATCTACAACAACTCATCTTTACTTTTTATTGGACACAGAAAGAAATTTAGATTGAGAATAGAATTTGAGGTGCTCTGTTTCAGCTTTAGATGTTGGCAAGGCTGCATTTGAAATATTGTGTTCAGTTTTGGTCACCCTGTTAAAAGAAAGATGCCATTAATCCAGAAAGACATGTACAAGGATGTTGCTGGTTCTCGAGCGACTGAGTTACGGGGAGAGGTTGAGCAGTTTGGGACTTTTTTCAAAGGACAATAGGAAAATGAGAGGTGATCGTTATGGAGCTATATAAAATAATGGCAGTCATAGATAAAGAGAATGTGAAAAGTCTGTTTCCCAGTGTTAGGGAATTAAGAACTAGAGGTCATAGGTTTAATGTGAAAGGGTATGCTTTAATAGGAGCCTGAGAAGCAACTTTTGCATCCCGAGAGTGGTCAGACTAAGCTGCCAGAAGAAGTGGTCGACTCTGGTGCATTAACAGGAATATGGATAGGAAAGGTTTAGAGGGAAATGGCCAAACATGGGAAAATCAAATGGGAAAATCAAATGGGACAAGCTTGGACGGGAATCTTGTTTGGTATGGACCAGTAGGGCCAACGGGGCTGTTTACATGCTGTAAGGCTCTATGACTCCCAGATTACACTGTTAATTATAGCAGATGATAATATTTAAGTTATGTAATTCAATGTATGCAAGTGTTAATAACTTTATTCTGAACTACAGTTTATTAAAATTAATATTACGAATATTTTCAATCTAGTTGTAAATAATTTTATGCTAAAAGAAAATCCCTTTGAAATAACTGTATTGTGTGAGTACAGTTATGATCAGTACACGTTGAAGTTTTCCACTATATTTGAAACCCTTGTGCCATTGACTCTGGGTTCAACAAACAGCATTTGCTCAATAACTGAAGGAGAGTGGCTGGAGCATTTAGTCAGCATTCCAATGCAGGTGCGAGGTTACCAATTTGCCCACATGAGGGGAATTTCACCTTGACTTTGCTGTTAAAGTGAGGAGATCAAAAGAAAATGCATAACTTAAAGGAAATCTAAAGGAATGTAAGAAAGAGTATTTATCAGTGGTGACATGATTGGACTGGGTGGGGCTAGAATAAATTATTTTCTGATATAGATAGATATATGTGTGGGAACCTAAAAAAGGTAAACAAAAAAAGATTGTGTGACTTGCATTGAAGATAGATTTTCTTCCCAGAGGTCTGCACTACTTTGCCACATTTATTGAGGCTGTAGATTATGGGTTTTATGGTGTGTAGAATTCACCAGTTATTTCCATAATGGATGGCACTGAAAACAGCGCCATTAAGGAATCCTCATTTCCCACAAACTAGTGTATAATAGTCTCTAGGGATGTGACATTTTTAGCAATGTGAAATACCACTTTAATTAACTCACTAAGCCAATGGCTTGTGTGCATCCAGCATTTGAATGGTGGAAGAATGCTCTTTGTTGACTAAGCCCATAAACAAAATATTCCGCTCTTAAAAAGCTAGACTGCAGGGAAAAAAAATCCATGTTTGTAGATTTCACTTGATTACAGAGATTTAACTTGTATAATCTCAAATACAAAAAAAAACAGACATAACATTTTTACAATTCTCCCAGTAAAGCAGAGATTTGGAACTCGGAGTTCCTGGGCAGGGTTCCAATGTTATAGTCTTAGTGCTATCAGGCTGTTCACAGATTTACTGAACTCACTTTGATTTCAAGAAATCATTTGATTCATTTGGCAGCATGTGAGCAACTGCAGTCACGTTAATCCCTCAGAGTTACATGCTCATTTTTACCTTAAAGTTGGATTTGCTGCAAGAGTGTTGTATTCTGAAGCCACTTTCAAATTGTAGTACTGCAGCCATTCGTACATGCACTGATATCTCAATCTCAATTGAACTTAAAGATATATACTGCTTGACTGACATTGTTTGGATGGTAATGAGTCCTATAAGTTTTTTAATTTATTTTTTATTGAATTTCACCAAACAAGATGTATTTCAGACACTGTATATATATATATCATATAATCATATTTGTCACAAATCTCCACATAATACTTAACTGAGGTATACACTTATAGAAAGAAGAGGAAAGAAAGAACAATCAAAAGAAGAAAACTATGTACAGAGAAGGGAATGATTTTTTTACAACATATTCATTGACTTGTGAGAATAAAATCAGGCCTGTGAGGTATTATGTAGTTAAACCATTTTTGCCAGTATGAATAAAATTGTTCCAACTTATGGTTAACAGATGCTGTTATCTTCTCCATTTTGTAAATAGTCCTATAAGTGTTTTTAACTGCCATGAGTTTCCTAATTGTACCTTTGCCTGACGTCTGACAGAGTAGCATCAAATGTAAATGCATGTGAGGAAAGGAAAGGAATTAAGTTGCTATCTTGAAATCTTGAAATTAGCACTGCAATGTTAAAAGGTGTTGCAGATGACAATAATGGATTAACCCGACCTTCTTCTCAGGTATTGTGTCCCGGGCTGATGAGTGACAATCCCCTGTCCTGTTGTACAGATTCTTTGTAGGGAAACATTAATAAATAACGCTTAATATTCAACATTAGCAGTAGTTGGTTTTGCAAATTCTAATAAAGTCACTTGTCACATTCCCTTGATAAAAAGCAAAGTTGAAGACATAGTGGAAATTGTTTTCATATGCTTATATCAGACATATCCAATAAAAAGAATAGTATCTGTGCAGAAGGATGTTAAAAAAACATCTCTATGAATAATTATATTTTTAAAGGAGACAATTGTTTTCAGAAAACAATCCCAATTTTTCATATGCAATTGTCATATAAATGTATAGAGAATTAATGCTCCTAAGACAGAGGAATGGTATGATTTGGAAAAATTAAAGTTCAAAGTAAATTTATTTCAAATTACATACAGATTCATTTTTTGCATGCATTCACAGTAAATAGAAGGAACACAATAGAATCAATAAAAGGCCGCAGCCAACAGGACAGACAAACAATCAATGTACAAAAGACAGCAGCTGTGCAAATACAAAAAGAAAAAAGGAACTAGTAATAATAATGAACTCACTCTCTAACTTACTGAATCAGATGAAATCGGGTATCAAATCAGAGCCAACCAAATGAATTATGCCTTGACACACCTTCTATAGATGAACAATTTGCAGTTATATGCTCCTTCAGCAGTAAACATAAAGCAATTAATTCAAATAGTAGAACTATATTCTAAAGATATGAACATGAACTTTGGACTATATAAGTTACAGAACATTAAACATAAGGAAAGATGCAATAGAGCTCGTAGAATATAAAACAGAGTAGCTGGATACAACACAACCGATGAATGAATTTGAAATTTATAAGTATCTGGAATAACAACAAACAAAGAAAATAGATAATCAACATTCAAAGTACATTTATTATCAAAGTATGTATATAGTAAACAACCTTGAGATTCATCTTCTTGCAGACAGCCATAAAACAAAGAAACACCATAGAGCCTGCTTAAGGAAAACCCCACACAACAAGACCATCAGAAATGGAAAAAAAAGAACAAATCATGCAAGCAGCAAAAAGCAAACAAATAACACACAAGTTATATTACAACCGATCCATTATTACAGATAGGACAATCTATAATAACCATCTGGATATAAGAACATAAGAAATAGGAGCAGGAGAAGGCCATCCGGCCCGTCGAGCCTGCCCTGCCATTCAATGCTGATCTGTTCGTAAACTCAGCTCCATCTACCTGCCTTTCCCCATAACCCTCAATTCCCCTACTATGTAGAAATCTATCTAACTGTACCTTAAATATATTTAGTGAAGAAGCTTCAACTGCTTCCCTGGGCAGAGAATTCCACAGATTCAGCACTCTGGGAAAAACAGTTTCTCCTCATCTTCACGCTAAATCTTCTCCCCTGAATCTTGAGGCAATGTCCCCTAGTTCTAGTCTCACCTACCAATGGAAACAACTTTCCTAATTCTATCTTATCTATCCCTTTCAAAATTCTGTATGTTTCTATAAGATCCCCTCTCATTCTTCTGAATTCCAGAGAGTATAGTCCCAAGCAACTCAATCACCCCTCGTAGGTTAATCCCTTCATCCCTTTAATCAACCTGGTGAACCTCCTCTGCACTACCTCCAAAGCCAGTATATCCTTCCTCAAGTATGGAGACCAGAACTGCACACAGTACTCCAGGTGTGGCCTCACCAGTACCCTGTATAATTGCAGCATAACTTCCCTGCTCTTGAATTCAATCCCTCTAGCAATGAAGGCCAACATTCCATTTGCCTTCTTAATAACTTGTGGTACCTGCAAGCCAACTTTTTGCGATTCATGAACAAGCACTCCCAAGTCCCTCTGCACAATGGCACGCTGCAATTTTTCACGATTTAAATAATAATCTGCTCTTCTATTATTCCTTCCAAAGTGGATGATCTCACACTTTCCAACATTGTATTCCATCTGCCAGACCTTGGCCCACTCACTTAACCTATCCATTTCCCTCTGCAGACTCTCCACATCCTCGGTGGAATTTGCTTTTCTACTCAGCATAGTGTCATCAGCAAATTTTACTATGCTACACTCAGTCCCCTCTTCCAAATCATCAATGTAAATGGTAAACAGCCTCGGGCCCAACACCGACCCCTGCGGCACCCCACTCACCACTGACTGCAAACCGGAGAAACACCCATTGATACCAACTCTCTGCCTTCTATTGGTTAACCAATCCACTATCCATGCCAATACACTTCCACTGACTCCATGCATCCATATCTTATTTATAAGTCTCTTGTGCGGCACCTTATCAAATGCCTTCTGGAAATCCAAGTATACAACATCCACCTGTTCCTCTCTATCCACTGCACTCATTATGTCCTCAAAGAACTCCTGTAAGTTTGTCAAATAGGACCTGCCCTTTCTGAATCCATGCTGCATCTGTCTAATGGAACCACTCCTTTCTAAATGTTTTGCTAATTCTTTCTTATGACAGCTTCAAGCATTTTCCCGACTACAGATGTTAAGCTAACTGGTCTATAGTTGCCTGTCTTTTGCCTACATCAGTTTTTAAAAAAGTGTCATGAAATTTGCTGTCTTCCAATCCGCTGGAACCTGCCCAGAGTCTAGAGAGTTTTGGTAAATGATTACCAACGCGTCTACTATAACCTCCGCCAACTCCCTCAGCACCCTGGGATGCGTCCTATAAGGACCAGGGACTTATCTACCTTCGGGCCCTCTAGTTTGCTCATCACTATCTCTTTAGTGACAGTGGTTTTATCAAGGTCCTCACCTCCCATTTTGTCCATAACATCCTTTTTAGGTATATTAGACGTGTCCTCCACCATGAAGACCGACACAAAATAGTTGTTCAATGCCTCAGCCATTTCCTTATCACCCAATATCAATTTCCCCTTCTCGTCTTCCAAGGGACCTACATTGACTTTAGCCACCCTCTTCCGCTTAATATATTTGTAAAAACTTTTGCTATCTGTTTTTATATTTTGTGCTAATTTACTTTCATACTCTATCTTCCCCTTCCTTATTTCTTGTTTAGCTGTTCTTTGTTGCTTTTTAAAGTTTGCCCAATCCTCCAGTCTCCCACTACTCTTTGCAACTTTGTACACATGAGCTTTTAATTTGATACTGTATTTTATTTCCTTAGTTACCCAAGGCTCACTCTCCCCACACTTACTGTCCTTACTTGTGACTGGAATATACTTCTGTTGAGCACTGTGAAAAATCTCTTTGAAAGTATTCCACTGTTCCCCAACTGTTCTACCAAATAGCCTGTGCTCCCAATCCACATTAGCCAACTCCTCCCTCATCCCGTTGTAGTCTCCCTTGTTCAAGCATATTACACTGGTTTTAGATCTAACTATTTCATCCTTCATCTGTGTGTGAAATTCAATCATACTATGATCACTATTACAAGATAAATAAGCAAGAACTCCTTACATAATAAATAGATAGTCATCCAAACAAACATAACGTACAGAAAGTAGTTGTGTGAAAAACACCAGAAATATGCTGAATTAAAAGAAGAAATTGAAAGACTATAGAACATATTGTCCTGATTGCAATAACTACAAATGATATCATTCCAAAGTCACTGCCCAATAGCATTAAAAAATTAGGCCTACACTGCAATATTTATGTAAATCTCTAGAAAGCCACAATACTAAAAACCACTAGAATAGTCTAAAAGTTACTCGTAATTGAGAAATTAGTATGCTTGGCTATGCCTCTACTTCGGGCTTTACCAGTTTGACCTGAGAAAAAAGCTAAAAATACAATAACAATAATAAATCAGCTATAAATATTGAGCACATGAGATGAAGAGTACTTGAAAATGGGTCTATAGGTTGTGGGTTGAACTTTGAATGACGTTGAGTGATCCCCTCTGGTTCAATAGCCTGTTGGTTGTGGGGTAATAACTGTTCCTGAACTTGGTGGTATGGGTCCTGAGGCTTTTCTGAGACCGTGCTCCATATAGATGAGCTCATTGGTGGAGAGGGCTTTACCGTGATGGATTGGACTGTACACACTACGTTTTGTAGGCTTTTCCATTCAAGGGCATTGGTGTTTCCATACTAGGCCATGGTGCCACTGTCAATGTACTCTCCACTGCACATCTATAGAAGTTTGTCAAAGTTTTAGATGACATGCTGAAAGTAGAGGTGGTTTGCTGTTTTCTTCGTAAAAGTACTGGACCCAGGACAGACCCTCTGGAATGATAACACCAAGGAATTTAAAGTTTCAAACACTCTCCACCTCTGATCTGCCGATTTGGGCTGTCTCATGGACCTTCGGTTGCATTGCTGACATTGATTGAGAGGTTGTTGTTGTGGTGCCTCCCAACCAGATTCTCAGTCTCCCTCCAATGTATGCTGATTCATCATCACCTTTGATTCGGCTAATGACAACAGTTTCATCAACAACTTAAATATAGCTTTGGTGTTGTGCTTCGCCTGGTGGTCAAAAGTAAAAAGCAAGTGCCACAGGGCTACAGTGACCAAATCGGAGAAAGTAAGAATGGAAGGCAAGGCATGTGTAGGAGTTCTTGTTGGCTGTTCCATCTTCTCAGCTTCATCTTGGGCACTAGCCTACAAGTACCCAGGACATCTTTAGGGAACGGTGTCTCGGAAAGGCAGCGTCCATTGTTGAGGACCTCCAGCACCCACAGCATGCCCTTTTCTCGCTGTTACCAACGGGTAGGAGGTACAGAAGCCTGAAGGTACACACTCAGAGATTCAGGAGCAGCTTCTTCCCCTCTGCCATCCGATTCCTAAATGGACATTGAATCTTCGGACACTACTTCATTTTTTAAAAATATACAATATTTCTGTTTTTGCACGTTTTTTAATCTATTCAATATACGTAATTGATCTACTTGTTTATTTATTATTGTTATGTTTTATTTTATTTTTTTTTTCTCTGCTAGATTATGTATTGCATTGAACTGCTGCTGCTAAGTTAACAAATTTCACGTCACATGCCGGTGATATAAACCTGATTCTGATTCTGTTTTGTGCTGTGATTATGGGAGGAGTGATTATCACTGCTGTGATTAGCACTGCTTACATGATAGTATAATGGATTGAAGGAGCAGACTTGATGGGCCAAAAGACCGAGTACGGCTCATATGTGTTTTGGCCTTACAAAGCAAATTAATCTAAGAAGTCAGTCTGATAGAACAAGCATAGCACTGAGACTTATCCAGTTGGATGATTTGTTTATAATCAGCTGAGAAACCAGCTCAAAGATAGTCAATCATGCCCACTGCTACTGCTTTAGCAGTGACCGTGAAAGACACCACTGAACCTTACAATGCCACACAAACTTCTGCGATGCACAGTCAGAACATCCCACATATAAGATCATCACTTGCTTTAAACATTTTTTGAAGCCTTACATAACCATGCAAACACCAAGTGTTACTTACTCGAACAGAAGGGAGCTGCAGGTTACTGCTGAAAACTCAGTGGGCAAAGCAATGAAACTAATAATGTTTGAATAGTTAATTCATCCAATGAGGTGAGATGGTAAGGAAATTATCATTTGTCTCTGTTTAATCAAGTTCAAGTTTATTATCATCTGACTGCACATACAGTATACGAAACAACCTTCCCCAGACTACAGTGTAGCTACAAGACTAATATTACACACAGCACAGAAAACAAAATATTACCACAAATAAGTTAATAGAATGTAATTCAAGATGCATGTTGTATAGTAAACAGTAAATAGCTTTCTGTCCTAGTGAGGGGGCCGTGGTGTTGGCGGGTTACTCGTAAGTCTCACAGGCTGAGGGTAGAAGCTGTTACCCAGTGTGGAAGTCCTACTCCTGACCTTCTTCAGTGTGGTAGTGGGTCAAAGAGATTGGGGGATGGGTGATAGGGACCCTCAACAATGCTTCAGGACCATCATGTACAACACTTCCGGTGAATGTCACATATAAAGGGGAGGGAGATCCGAGTGATCCTCAAAGCAGGTTTCACTGTCCTCTGTAGGGTCTAGTGGCGCAATGCCTTGCAGCTCCCATGCCATACAATGATGCAGCCAGACAGGACACTCTTGATGATGTTCCTGTAGAAAGTTGTTAGAATGAGGGCAGGGAGTCTTGTGTGTCTCAATCTCCCCAGAAAGTGTGGACAAGCCCACTGACATTCGTCTGTGGAAGTGTGTAATGATAAAAATGTTCTTTGCTTTTCTGATCTAGATTTTTCAGAGCTGCATATACTGTACAATTCAGCTTCAGACAAGTGAGGTTTAGTATTCTGTTTAGAGATATTATTAAGATGTGTGAATTGGATTAAATTTGAAATATATGGCATGTTATAATCAGATAAAAATGGAAAGTTTTGGACGAACTCAAAAGGTCAAGTGGCATCTGTGGAAAGAGAAAAATTGAATTAATATTACAGGTGGTTATCTTGCATCAGAGCTGGACAGTTCAAACACAAACAAGAAATACTTCTGACCTGAAATTATTAAACACAATATTGAGTCCCATGAGCTGCATCCCACTCAGAAAGAAACTGAGGTAATGTTCTTTGAGCTTAAGTTGGGCTTTGCTAAGATAGTGTAGGAGGCCAAAAACTGAGAAATGGTGGCAGAGGAATGAAAAACTAAAGTCGGAGGGTCAGAGATGATCTGCAAAATAGTCACTCAATATGCATCTGATTTACTTTATCACAGACATTTCCTCTGTGCTTCCCACCCCTCCCCTTTATGCAAATTAAAGATAATTGTCTTCTCACTTTTCCAGGCCTGACATAGGATCATTGACCTGAAATATTGATTGTTTTTCTTTCCACAGATACTGTTTGAATTACTATTGTTTCCAGCACTTTCTGTTTCGGTTTCAGATTTCTAGCAACTGCAGCCTTATCTTTCAATATCAGTTACTCATCTGGAAAGAAACACGCTACAGTTGAAAGAACGTATAAAACGATAAATCAAGCGTGTTAACTTTGTGACTAATCTGACAGACGTGCATCTGTGTATTATTGTCAAGTGATGTAATAATTCTGAGTTCATCTGTCTGCGGCATAGTTGAATCCACTTGTGCGCCAGTGTGATTTGAGTGAATTTTGAATAGCATATGTATAAAATATGCTCAGATTTGTGAAGAAAGAACAAGTTAGTCATCTGAATTTCTTGTCCCTATCCCCAATCCCCACCATATGATTTTTACAATATTTCCCTAAGAAGAACTGACCATGATTCACTTACGTTTTAATTAGAAAATTTTCATTATCCCAGCGGAAGTATTCCTGAGAGATGCTACAAGTGTTTGCTAAAATGAAGCTATCATCAGAGCTAATAAAGGTTATTCAGGCAACAGCCACTGGGAGATAGCAATGGCTATTGAGTTTTTGAATTTGCTCTAAAACACTGTATAATATTATTAACTCTTCAGTAGTAAATTAAGGGTTATAATATACAGTGGTAAGCAAAAGTTTGGGCACCCTGGTCGAATTTTCTGTTACTGTGAATAGTTAGGTGAGTAGAAGATGAACTGATCTCCAAAAGTCATAAAGTTAAAGAAGAACCATTCTTTTCAACATTTTAAGCAAGATTAGTGTATTATTTTTGTTTTGTACAATTTTAGAATGAAAAAAAGGAAAGCAGCAGTATGCAGAAGTTTGGGCACCCCAAGAGATTTAAGCTCTCAGATAACTTTTACCAAGGTCTCAGACCTTAATTAGCTTATTAAGGCTATGGCTTGTTCACAATCATCGTTAGGAAAGGCCGGGTGATGCAAATTTCAAAGCTTTATAAATACCCTGACTCCTCAAACCTTGTCCCAACAATCAGCAGCCATGGGCTCCTCTAAGCAGCTGCCTAGCACTCTGAAAATTAAAATAAATGATGCCCACAAAGCAGGAGAAACCTATAAGAAGATAGCAAAGTATTTTCAGATAGCCGTTTCCTCAGATTGTAGTGTAATTAAGAAATGGCAGTTAACAGGAACGGTGGAGGTGAAGTTGAGGTCTGGCAGACCAGGAAAACTTTCTGAGAGAACTGCTCATAGGATTGCTAGAAAGGCAAATCAAGACCCCCGTTTGACTGCAAAAGACCTTCAGGAAGATTTAGAGGACTCTGGAGTGGTGGTGCACTGTTCTACCGTGCAGCGACACGTGCACAAATATGACCTTCATGGAAGAGTCATCAGAAGAAAACCTTTCCTACGTCCTCACCACAAAATTCAGCATCAGAAGTTTGCAAAGGGAAATCTAAACAACCCTGATGCATTTTGGAAACAAGTCCTGTGGACTGACGAAGTTAAAATAGAACTTTTTGGCCGCAATGAGCAAAGGTATGTTTGGAGAAAAAAAGGGTGCAGAATTTCATGAAAAGAACACCTCTCCAACTGCTAAGCACGGGGGTGGATGGATCATGCTTTGGGCTTGTGTTGCAGCCAGTGGCACGGGGAACATTTCACTGGTATTGGGAAGAATGAATTCAATTAAATACCTGCAAATTCTGGAAGCAAACATCACACCGTCTGTAAAAAAGCTGAAGATGAAAAGAGGATGGCTTCTACAACAGGATAATGATAGTAAATACACCTCAAAATCCACAATGGACTACCTCAAGAGACGCAAGCTGAAGGTTTTGCCATGGCCCGCACAGTCCCCTGACCTAAACATCATCGAAAATCTGTGGACAGACCTCAACAGAGCAGTACTTGCAAGACGGCCCAAACATCTCACAGAACTAGAAGCTTTTTGTAATGAAGAATGGGCAAAAATCCCCCAAACAAGAATTGAAAGACTCTTAGCTGGCTACAGAAAGTGTTTACAAGCTGTGATACTTGCCAAAGGGGGTGTTACTAAGTACTGATCATGCAGGGTGCCCAAACTTTTGCTTCAGGGCCTTTTCTTTTTTTGTTATTTTTAAACTGTAAAAGATGGAAATAAAGATGTAATCTTGCTTAAAATATTAAAGAAATGTGTCATCTTTAACTTTATGCCTTTTGGAAATCAGGTCATCTTTTACTCGCTTAGCTATTCATAGAAACAAATGCTGACCGGGGGCCCAAACTTTTGCATGCCACTGTACTTTGATTTTTAAAATACAGTACTCACATTTTTAATACTAGACAGTGAACGAGGTAAGCACTTCCAAACTCTCGGTTACTGCCATCTTACCTTCAATTGTTCAATGTGTTTGGTGATATGAATAGTTATTCCAGTATTGTATGGTGTCAAACTTTCTGATTTAGCTTAATGACAGTGATTTTGGAAGAGTGCCTTTCTTCTCTTTCTGGGAATGTGTATAGCTCCTCCTCGTTTCCATACAGACAAAATAAACTTAATATATCTTTAAAATGGAACTTTACTGGTTGCCATTCAATACAGTCAAGCCCTGTCTGCATAGTATTATATATGAAAAGACTTTTGAGAATTAAAAAGGCCACATCAAGCGTAGACTAAGAGGTGAACTAGTAAACATAAATTCCAAAGTTCTGCATAAAGAAACAAATGAAATTCATATTCATAAAGAGCAATAGAATCAAAATCTGTGGAATTATATAACACACCATGGGATAGGGTGCTATTGTGGGACAAACATAATAACCCTTAAATTTGAGTGAATGGTATTATTTATCAATCCTGCATATTTAATTATTTTTCTCTCTGAAGTACAATACAATTTGAATCACTACTGAATTGAATTACTCCACTCCAAATATTTGACCGGTCATTTTCAGCTGCAAGTCATCCTTCTTTTAGATTTGAATCAAACGGTGTCATTCCTTATGCAATATTCCTTATGGAGAATTGCACAAGTATTTAGTGACACTATTCTATCATTGAACACTCCCAGGATTAATAGTGGTACTCCTAAATGACACCTCTGTCAAATGTGCAATTAACGTACCCTTCACTTCAAACCTCGTCCTTCCAAAAAATAACATTTCCCTCCCATAATTGCATCCCATAGATACCACCTGCTTCGGTCTGGACCCTGAATGCTCTGACGTCCTAATAAACCCTACGGATTCAATAGTTTTTAAGGCCCCCACTTTCTGACAACCCACTAACCTGCGATTCCCATCAACCGCGCTCCATGACTAGGAATGCTATACCTGGCCTGGTGGCACAACAACATCCAACTTTCAACCATCAGCCAGATTCTCAGTCTCCCTCCGATGTATGCTGATTCATCACCACATTTGATTCGGCTAATGACAACAGTTTCATCAACAACTTAAATATAGCTTTGGTGTTGTGCTTTGAAATTTGCATCACCCGGCCTTTCCTAACTCTGACTGTGAACAAGCCATAGCCCTAACAAGTTAATTAAGGTCTGAGACCTTGGTAAAAGTTATCTGAGAGCTCAAATCTCTTGGGGTGCCCAAACTTTTGCATGGTTCTCCTTTCCTTTTTCTCACTCTAAAATTGTACATAACAAAAATAATACACTAATCTTGCTTAAAACGTTGAAAAGAATGTTTCATCTTTAACTTTATGACTTTTGGAGATCAGTTCATCTTCTACTCAATTATTCACAGTAACAGAAATTTTGACTAGGGGTGCCCAAACTTTTGCATGTCACTGTATGTGACCATATACAACTCTGAGATTCGATTTCTCACTGTACAGGGACTTCTACTGTTTGTGATATATATGTATGAATGACCTGAATGGGACTGTGGATAGGTGAGTTAGTGAATTTGCAGCTGGTACAATGATATGTGGTATTGTGGCTACTGTAGAAGATTGCCAAAGGATACGGCAAGATATACAAAGATCTGTTGCAGATAAGGGCAGAAAAATGGCAGATGGAGTTTAATCTGACCAAATGTGAGGTCTTACACTTTGAAAAGTCATATGTAAAGGAACAGTACACTGTTAATGGCAAGACACCTAGCGTGTTGATGTACAGAAGAGTCTTGGGATCCATGTCCATAGCTCCTTGAAAGTGACTGCACAGATTGATAGGGTAGTAAAGGAGGCTTAAGGTTTGCTTGCCTTTTTTTAATTGTGACATTGAGGGTTAAAAGTTATATTGCTGCTTCATAAAACCCTAATTAGTCCACATATGAGTATTGCATGCGGTTCTGTTGTAGGAAGGGTGTGAAAGCTTTGAGGAAGTTGCATAAGTTTACCAGAGTATGAGTTATGGAGGGAAGTTGGACAAACAAATATTGTTTTCTCTGCAACTGCAGAGGCCAAGCTGATAAGATTACGAGAGGCAACGATAGAGTACCCAGCCAATAACTTCTACCCATTGTGAAAATGTCTAATGCCAAAGGCTATGCATTTAAGATGGGGGAGGTGTAATTTGAAAGGAAATGTGTGGGACACTTTTTTTTTAATCAGAGCGTGCTGGGTGCATTGGTAGGGTTGGTACTAGAGGCAGATTCAATAACAGGAATTCAAGAGGCTGTTGGATAGGCACGTGAAAGTGCAGAAAATGGAGGGAAATATACATTGTGTAGGCATAATGGATTAGTAGTCATAATGGATTAGTTTAATTAAGCATTTAATTACTAGTTTAATACAACGTCAATATTTATCAATACAACATCATGGGCCAAATGACCTGCTGCTGCACTGTTCTATCCTCTATCTTACTTTGCTTGTAGTATCAATGGGATTCAAGCAGTTATTCCTGTGGCTCTAAAATTTTACCTTGTACGTGCAGTTTAGAATACAATTGAAACATTAAATCTGTGACATAGAAGTTGGCTCTGTCAAATCACTGCTGAATCACTGGGGCTATCACTACATAGTTGTCTTATTGGCTTTGATATCCTTATGTTGGTTAAGCAACTGTTCTGAAAAGTGAGTTGGCATTTTTGAAGCTTTGTAGTAATTGACCAGGAGGCTGGTTTTCCATCTTGTTACTCTCCATTTTCTCCTTTGTAAACAAAGTGTGTACCAGGACAATTGTACAAAAAGGAAATGGAGTGATTCAGTGCTGCTCCCATCCTGATAGAGAAAATTTGAAATTCTGCCTGGACCATATAAATTCCTAATTAAGATATTGAAATTATGGTCAGGTCATTCAATCCTTTTCATGTCAACCAATGCTGAAGTTGCCATTTCCTCAACTCACCCACAATCAAAGACTGAAGGATTGGCAGATGATCATTTCAGCACTGTTCAAAATAATGTGGATCCATTGTCACTTGAAACAGTGTGGTTGTAATTTTATGGTAGACTACTGTGGTTTTAAGCAAGTTGTTTGATTATTCAGAAAATAAATGGTTGTTATGACACTGAAATCATCTCAAATTCACAGACAACCAAGAGTTTTCAAAATAAATATTCTTCAAGGTACACACACAAGACACTAGAGGAACTCAGCAGGTCAGGTAGTACCTATGGAAAAGGGTAAACAGTCAACGTTTCGGGCCAAGACCCTTCTAAGATATTCTTCAAGATAGGCCATTTTAGCTAGAGAAAGAGAAACACATATATCTAAATCTAGAGATGTTATGGTACCAGGTACATTTTTCCTTCACATACATAGCTTCATATCTCAGAGGAACAATAAGGAGGCTGTGGCAATCGAGGTAGATTGTCAAAAATAATTGTCCTACTTACTACAAAAAGGTTTGTAGCCCATAATCTCAGTTGCCAGCCAATTCAGATATTGTCACTACAACCTTGAATTTTATTGCCATTGTTCCAACCAGACTGCTCTCAAAACAAAAGAAAAATGGCATATCTAAATTTGTTAATGAATTGGCTTTTGTGAATAACTAGGAGCTTCATGATAAGAGCTCTTCAGATTTGCACAGTTTGCAACCTTCTCCCAAGTTCAGAGCCATATTGGCTGTACCTGCAACACTGCAGGAGCCTGCATTAGCAGCTCTGGCAGGCTTGACTGATGCTTTGACTTGTGCAATTAATCTAAATTTTAATCTGAGTTCTCTTACAAGCTGCTGTTCTGCTGATCATTGGGATTGACAAACCACAGCCCAGCAGGAGAGATGATGATGCAGTGTAAGTAGCACATATTGCTCTTTCTGAAGATGACAACATGTCTGTTCTGGTCATACCCCATTGACTGATCCCAACAATGGTGCCAGAAAGCCAGCTGGGCAAAATATCGCAAGAGGAGCTGAGGTGTAACAGGTGTGAGTACAGTGAGTCTGGCGTCATGATATTCACAGTGCTGCTAAATGTCTTCACTCAATAGAGGTAATTAAACTCAGACTGAAAAGAATCATGTTATATTAAGCAGACTGTGAACTGTGCCAACTGGAGAAATCAGAATCAAAATCAGGCTTATTATCGCTGACTTACGTACATGACATAAAATTTGCTGATTTGTGGCAAAGACTTAAAAATTACTGCACTCCAGAAAAAGGAGACACCAAGAAATATGTGCATAATAAGAAGGTCCACTCATAGCAGCATGTAAAGTTCTGGGAATGTTGAAGATTGTATGAATTCTCTATGGTTATCAGCTTTCACAGTTAAAACCCCTTAGCACTACACAGCCAACACTGTCACTGGAATATTGTGAAACATATCGCACAGATAAGATGCTCCTTGCAGCAATTAGATATATCACCAAATGATCTACTTGAATGATTTTGATTGACAGATAATATTGGTCAAGGCAGCAGGGAAATCCCTTGCTGCCTTTCACTCAGTGCATTGGACTCCCTTGTATCATGTGGATGCAGGACCTCAGTTAGATTCTTCACCTGAAAGGCAACACTTCCTCACACCCTAAAAGCAATAATCCTTCAGTAGTGCACTGTTGCCTTCCCTGGGGTGTATTGTGCTCTAGAGGGAGGTTTAAACCCTTAATCTCCATTCTAAATTGCTGCCATGAAGCTAAGGTAGGCATTTTGTCAGTTAGCTTAAGCAATCAATCTTTACAAGTCAGTAAGCAATGAGGTACCAACAAAGGACATTAGTTTTCTTTCTTAGCTCTGTCTAACTTATGATGATTTATGGATAATGCATTACTCACCTAAAATTTCGAAGACCATGACTTCAAGTGCCAGTCTGTCAGTTTGAGGATTATATCTTCTCAAAATATAAAACACATAATATCAGTGTTGGAAATTATCAGCTGTTCAATTTTCATAATAACCCAAATGGTACATTATGTTGAAGAACAAAACCATAAGGCTATAGCCCTCAGCAAAGTGACTCTTTCGGTGGGCACCATCATTATATAAACAAATCTTACATTAGTTCAGGCCGTGGCACAGAAAGAGATAGTGCATTATATACAAAAAAGTTCTGAGATCACAATAATACCTCCTGGCTCTTGTGCGTGATCTAGAACCAGCAAACTTCAACTGAATTGTTTCAGTAGCAACTCATCAGTTGCCATGAAAAAAGGGTAGAACTAATACTGTGTAACTAATAATTACTCCAAGTTACTCTCTAAATCAGCTTTATAATGCTACGAAAAATAACAATCACCACCATCTTAATATTGGGCACTAAATGCTGGTCTTAAAACCAACACCCATAAACAGTACATACAAGCTAATAGTCCTTCTGAGGTGTTGGAACACAGATACTGCATGTCTGTAGTTATCAGCAATGCTGATATGCTTAAAGATTTTCTCTGTTATCTGTAATTCTTAGATTAAATCTACACTGAGTTAAGATGTACGCTCAGTGACCACTTTATTAGGTACATCTGTACGACTGCTCATCAATGCAAATATCTAATCAGCCGATCATGTGGCAGTAACTCAATGCATAACAGCATCCAGACATGTTCAAAAAGTTCAGTACCTGTTGTCATCAGAATGTAGAAGAAATACGATCTAAGCGACCTTGACCATGAAATGATTGTTAGTGCCAGACGGGGTAGTTGGAGTATTTCAGAAACAGATGGTCTCCTGGGATTTTCATGTACAATAATCTCTAGAGTTTACAGAGAATGGTGTGAAGAATGAAAAACATCCAGTGATCAGCAGTTCTGTGGACAAAACACCTTGTTAATGAGAGAGGTCAGAGGAGAATGGCCAGACTGGATCAAGCTGACAGAAAGTGACAGTAACTCAAATAACCACATGTCACAACAATGGTCTGCCGAAGAGTATCTCTGAATGTACCTTAAAGTGAACACATTGAACCTTAAAGTGGATGGGTGACACCTTACTGCTTCCTCACTCTGTAGGCAAACAAGAAGATGAATCAGTGATGCAAGTATCTGTTTAGACAATCTTTTACAGTTCAAGTGCCAACAAAAGAAAGATTTTATGTAGTAAAGATCCACTTTTACATTATAACACGGGTCTTGAGAAACAAGAGCTGTGCATGAGGCTTTACTAGAGGCTGTTGACTCTAAAGAAGGGAGGTAATTCATGTTGAGGAGAACAGCTGCAATACAAGAGTGATGTGTTTTTTTTTTCCCTATTACCACATAAATACCTGAAACTGAACTAATCTACGAAATTGATCTGGATATTCTCAAGGTGATATGAGAACATTTTCATTTAGAAGATATGTTGCAACGAATATTCAAGTGATCAGTTTTAATTCATGATAATTAGATCCTAACGTTACAATTATGTTAGAAACTGGCAATTAATTCAAAGCAATAATTTGATACATGATGTGATGACTGGTTGCTATGCTGATCTGCTGGGTGTTCTCCTGTAACTACGGAGTTTTTCTCCACTCACCTCACATGATGGGTGTCAAGGTATAGTACATGGAGCTGAATCTCCTTCAGTAGAAATACAGGGGCATTGATAGTCTATCACTCAGCACAATATTCTTCTGTGCTATGTGAGAGAATCACTTTAAAATGTTGTGGTCTGGTTTTCAGTGCGCCTTTATTTTTTATGCATCATGGGATGCCTGCATTCTTGGCAAGGCCAACTTTTATTGGCCATCCCCATTTGCCTTTGATGTGAATACGCAGGCACACTGTTGTTAAATTGTGTGTAGTAATTCTGTTGAATTGTAGTATGCCTTCAAGGTTCTTGAAAAATGTGGACTGAGACCCATAGGGCTGCTTTACAGCGATGCTACATATTCTAGGCTTGAGACTAGTTATCACCATAAAAATCATTTATTTATCCATTACTGCTCCACATCACTACATAAGAATTTCAACTACTATCTTTTTTTTATCTTCAGATATGGAGTTGGCTTTGCATGTTAGCATGTTGACTTCTTTGCATTCTCCCCTGTCTTCACAATTCTGTCTAGTTTTGTATCATTGGCAAGCTCTGCAAAGTGATAATGTGGGTAGTCGATGTCGTGGAGCTAAGCATTGATCCCAACTCATCACGTCCTGCCAAACTAAGAAGGCACCATTTATCCACATCCTTTACTTTCATTTTCAATCCATGTCAGTAATTACCCCTGTGATGTGTGCTCCGACCTAGTTCATAAACTTCTTGCGTGGGCCTTATTGAAAGTCTTCTAAAAAATTCAAATGTACCATGCAACACACACAAACTCTGGAGGAACTTAGCATCCACAGAAAAGAGTAAACAGTCAAAGTTCTGGGCCAAGACCCTTCTTCAGGATTGGAAAAAAAGGATGAGAAGTCAGAGCAAGAAGATGGGAGGAGGGGAGGAAGAAGTACAAGGTGGTAGGTGATAGGTGAAACAGGGAGGAAGGAGGGCTGAAGTAAAGAACTGATTGATGAGAGAGATAAAGGGCTGGAGAAAGAGGAATCTGATATGATAGGATAAAAGACTATGGAAGAAAGGGAAGGGGAAGGAGCACTACAGGGAGGTGATGGGCAAGTTAGAAGTTAAGGTGAGAGAGGGAAATGGGAATGGGGAATGGTGAAGGGAGGACAATCACTGGAAGTTCGAGAAATCAATGTTCATGGCATCAGGTTAGAAGTTACCCAGGCAGAAATTAGATGTTGCTCCTCCAACCTACCACCTTGTACATCTTCTGCCCTTCACACCACCTTCTTGCTCTGACCTCACCTTTTTTTCCAGTCCTGATGAAGGGTCTCGTCCTAAAGTGTCAACTGTTTACTCTTTCCCCTTGATCCTGCCTGGCCTGTCGAGGTCCTCTAGTACTTTGTGTGTGTTGCTTGGGATTTCCAGCATCTGAAGATTTTCTCATTTTTGCCAAATATACCATGGCCTTTGATTCCCTTTTATCTAGCCACATCTGCAAAGAATTATAGATGATTAGTAAAGTATAATTTTCCTTTATAAGTTTAAACTGATTTTCTCCATGGTATTCTTTTCTTACATCCTCCATCCAATTCAAAAAGAGGAGGGAAGCAAAAAGTGGGTGACTTTAGGCTTATTAGCCTAACATGTTTTACTGAACAAATATTAGAAATAGTCCCAATATGTTTCGAAGATCATACTGCAATCATAATACATAATGCGTTGTTAGCCGAGACTGAGGACGAGTTACTCAGAAGAGCAGATAAGATAAATGCTGAAGGAGAACGATTTGGAATGAAAGTAAATGCTGTAAAGACAAAGATGATGGTTGCATCACGGAAGAAAGAAGTCCCCAAAATCGGTATCAAAATTAATGGCGTTGGCATAGAGCAAGTCAAGAAGTTTGTGTACTTGGGACAGATGGTCACAGAGGATGGGAAATGTGATACAGAAATTAGACGAAGAATTGAGATTGCAAGATCAACATTCTGGAGCCTGAGTGACGTGCTGTGTGTCCTCCGGGTCCAACATATTATTCTCCGTAACTTCCACCACCTCCAACGGGATCCCACCACTAAACACACATCTTTCCCTCCCCCCCCCCCCCCGCTTTCCGCAGGGATCGTTCCCTACACGACCCCCTTGTCCATTCGTCCCCACCGATCTCCCTCCTGGCACTTATCCTTATAAGCGGAACAAGTGCTACACATGCCCTTACACTTCCTCCCTTACCACCATTCAGGGCCCCAGGCAGTCCTTCCAGGTGAGGCGACACTTCATCTGTGAGTCAGCTGGGGTGATATACTGCGTCTGATGCTCCCAATGTGGCCTTATATATATATTGGCGAGACCCGACCCAGACTGGGAGATGGTTTCACTGAACACCTGTGCTCTGTCTGCCAGAGAAAGCAGGATCTCCCAGTGGCCACACATTTTAATTCCACATCCCATTCCCATTCTGATATGTCTATCCACGGCCTCCTCTACTGTAAAGATGAAGCCACACTCAGGTTGGAGGAACAACACGATATATACCATCTGGGTAGCCTCCAACCTGATGGCATGAACATTGACTTCTCAAACTTCTGCTAATGCCCCACCTCCCCCTCGTACCCATCCATTATTTATATACACACATACTTTCTCTCTCTCTCTCTCCTTTTTCTCCCTCTGTCCCTCTCACTATACCCCTTGCTCATCCTCTGGGTTCCCCCCTCCTTTCTTTCTCCCTGGGCCTCCTGTCCCATGATCCTCTCATATCCCTTTTGCCAATCAACCGTCCAGCTCTTGGCTCCATCCCTCCCCCTCCTGTCTTCTCCTATCATTTTGGATCTTCCCCTCCCCCTCCCACTTTCAAATCCCTTACTAGCTCTTCTTTCAGTTAGTCCTGACGAAGGGACTCGGCCCGAAACGTCGACTGTACCTCTTCCTGGAGATGCTGCCTGGCCTGCTGCATTCACCAGCAACTTTGATGTGTGTTGCTTGAATTTCCAGCATCTGCAGAATTCCTCATCTCTGTGTGGCAAAAGGTTGGACTTTGGGCTGCGTTGTAGAATTTGGAAATGCTATGTCTGGAGCAGTCTGTTGTATGGAGTCGAATCGTGGACTTTATGCAAGGAAGCGCAACGACGACTGGAGGCATTTGAAATGTGGTGTTTAAGGAGAATGCAGAAAATTAGATGGGTGATGAAGGTCAGTAATATGGAAGTGTTGAAGAGAGTGAGGAGAGAAAAGGAGTTGCTGAAGAACGTGCAGAAAAGGAAGCTGGAATATGCCGGGCACTTGTTAAGAGGTGGTGGACTGCAGAAATTGTTATTGGAAGGGATGATAGAAGGAAAGAGGGAAAGAGGAAGACAGCGAACCACTTGGTACGATAATGTGAGGCAATGGACTGGGTTGAGTTATGCTGAGGCCAGAAAAAGAGCGCAAGATCGAAGAAGATGGAAGTGCATAGCCGCCAACCCTGTATTTGGGACAGCACCCACTCACTGACTGACTGAATGCAATCAAATTTCATGAAGGGGAAATTGTGTCTGAAAAATTAATGAAGTTTTAACCAGAGTGGGGAACCTACAGATGGATTGTATTTGGACCAGAAGATATTCAGCAAAGGTTAAGTTACAAGATAGAGCCCAAGATGTCAGAGACAAAATATTAACATTATTTAATGTCTAACAGGCAGGAAGCTGCAAGTAAGAATAAAGGATTCATTTTTTTAGGTTGGCACTCTGTGATCAGTGTGATGTCTCAGTGATAGGATTGTAACTGTTTACAACATATATTAATGACTTGGAAGAAAAAAATTAATTTATGGGGACCAGATTGTGGAACGGGTGAGGTGGAATATTTGCAGAAAAGTACTGATAGGCTAGGTGATTGAGCATTAAGATAGCAAGTGGAGTATAATGTGCGAATGTAAACTGATCTGGTGGAAGGAAGAACAAAAGAGCAGAGTACTATTTCAATGGAGTGATACTATAAAAGGTACAGTACCAGGGGACAGAGGAGTCGTTGTGCAAGAAACAGAGCTAGCTAGTGCACAGATGTTGAAATTAATAAGGAAAGCTAATGTAATATTGTGCCTGACGAAATTTGAAGTAAAAACACTATTGAAATCTTAGGCAAATGTATAAAGCAAGAGTGAGATAACATCATGAGTACTCGGAACAATTTTTGTTCCACCATTTAAGTGAAGATATTTTATTGGAGGGAGTTTAGAAAGGGCTTGGCGAAATTGTCCCATGAGGAATGAAGTTTCCACTCATTCGATTTTAGAAGAATGCGGAAGGATCTTTTGGAAATATGTAATTCCTGAGAATCAAAACAGGGCAAATGCTGAAGGACGTTTCCTCTTGTGGAAGAGTGCAGAGGCATAGATCATCATGTCAGAATAATGGAGTACCAATTTAAGACTGAGATGAGGAAGAATTTCTCCTTTCACAGAGTCCTGAGTATTAGAAGCTTCTTACCACAGACAGCTGTATGGGTTGAGTTTAGTTAAGACTAATTTCTGATCAGTAAGGTAATCCAGAGTTATGGGGAAAGGGGTGGAGAGTGAGCTTGAAGAACATAAGATCAGCCGTGATCCTTTCGAAAGTCAGAGCAGACTTGAGCGGCATAATCTCCTATCGCTATTTGTATTGCTTCTGGTTTTATATACAGTAACTTTCTCTCCAATACAGGTGTTTGGTGACCCCTTTGAGAACTCACTGTTTTCCTTCTTCCTCTTTTCTTAAATAGTTGGATCACATTTGCTACCTGTAATTCCACAGGAACAACTTCAAAATCTATAGGATTTTACAAGGTGATTACCAGAGCATTCACTATCTCAAAACCTAGGTACCCCTTTTGCAAATCTAATGTATATGTTCTTGGAATTAATCAGATTTTAGTCTGATCAGGCTCAAGTATACTTTTTTGATCAATTCTCATTTCCTTATGATCATTAGGCTCTTCATTATTGATAATTTTAACATTTTTATCCTGTGCTGTGAAGAAAAGCACAGAACAATCACTTTCTTCTTCCATCATTTTCCCATTATAATTCTCCCATCACCATTGTTCCCTGCCTTTAAGCTCCTGTACCTCATCCCTGATGCTAGCAATGAGAAGCAGGCATGTCTTGGGTGATGGGAATCCTTAAAGATAAATGCCATCTTTTTGAGTCATCGCCTTTCGAAGATGTACTGGACGCTGGAGAGGCCAGTGTCCATGATGGAACTGGCTGAATATGCAACTTTCTGCAGCTTTTTCCAAACCTGTGTCGAGTTAGTTTGCTCTCCATGTTACAATGTGCTAGGCATACCAAATCTCGTCAAACCCTCAATGAAATATAGCAGCTATCATGCCCTCTTTGTAATTGCATCAATATGTTTGAGCCCACAAAAGATCTTCAGTGATGTTAACACCCAGAAACCTGAAATTGCTCACCCTTTCCACTGCTGATTTCTTGATGAGAACTGGTCTCTGTTCCATCAACTTTCCCTTCTTGAAATTCACAATCAATTCCTTGGTCTTACTGACAGCAAATTATGCTGTTTGCCACCTTGGCAAAGAACAGAGACAGAGCTAAAAATCTGAATACCTTTTATTTAAAGCAATAACTACAAATGAACAACGTACAAAGGTTAAACTCCATTGTTTATTTAATTCTAAAAATATACTGTACCTACAGTTCTTATCTCTATATATATATATATATATATATATATATGGATAAATATATATTGCCTGTTTTTATGTTTTTTATATATGTATACACACACATATATAAGATCATATGTATAGAGAGAGAGAGAAAAAATGTACAAAGTCTTTGATCTACCTGATCAAATTTCTACACAAATAAGCTTTGCTACAATATACAAAGTTCAAAAGAAGGTTCAAATGTTCATTTATAACCAAAATATACAACTTGAAATTCTTCTTCGGGTGGCCACGAAACCAAGAAAGAAAAGAATGGCAGCCTGATCATCAACCCCCAAAGTCCCCCCTCCCGACATAAAAAATGAACAAGAACAGAACTGGTACATCAACCCCTAGATCCCTCCTCCTGCACAATAAAAATGAACGAGAACAGAACTGGTACATCGACCCCCAAATCCATCCTCTTGCACAAAAAAAACAAACAAATGGAACAAGCACATCAACCCCCAAATCCCACCTTCCTGCAGAAAATACCAAGACTGTGCGAAAAACACAGAATATAAAAAAACGATAAGACTGAAGAAGAAGTCTATAGTCCAAGTCCACATCCAAAATGCAGAAACCTGGGTTACACTCTCCAGGACCTGTAGTAGCATACCCCTCCCTCTCCGATACAGAACTATCAAAAGACAAGCAGACAGCGCTCACCCTGCACACTTCAGTGAGACTTTGTCTGGAGTAGAGGTATGGTTAATTCACCCTAGGAAGGACATCCGTGCCAGGTGCACTTCATTGATTCCTAAGGAATAAGAAGACTGTTGTATTAAATATGTTTTGTATAATAGACCTGGAATTTAGAAAGCTACAAGATCACCTCATTGAAACCTATAACATTTTGAGAGGGTGTCATTGATTAGACATTGTAATACATGGCTAAGGAAATGGTGCAGTGGGCAGGGCTTCAGATTTCTGGATCATTGGATCAGGTGATTTTGGATTGGACATTGTGTAATGAACTAGATTTTATTAGGGAGCTTAAGACAAAGGAAGCCTTGGAGTTCACTGGTAATAATATGATAGAGTTCACCCTACAGTTTGAGAGGGAGCAGTATTACAGTGGAGTAAAGTGCATTACAGAGGCATGAGAGAGGAGCTGGCCAAAGTTAATTGAAAGGCACACCAACAAGGATGAAGGTAGAACACTAATGGCTGGAAATTTTGGGAGCTATATGGAAGGCACAAGATAGATACATCATAAAGAAGTATTCTAAAGGGTAGATGAGGCAACCGTTGCTGACGAGGGACATCGAAGACAGCATAAAAGCAAAAGAGAGGGCATATATTCGAGCAAGTGAGTGTAGTTGCTATTACTAAGGAGAAGGTACTTGGAAAGCTGATTTTTCTGAAAGTAGATCTTTTGAGAATCACTAGAATCTGGAATGGTTCTGGAAAAATGACAAATTGCAAATTTCACTCTACTCTTTAAGAAAAGAGTGAGGCAAAAGACAGGAAATAACAGACAGGATAGACAAAGGAGAGTCCATGGATATTGTTTACATGGATCTTCAGAAAGCCTTTGAAAAGGTGCCACACATAAGGCTGCTTAACAAGATAAGAGCCCATAATATTACAGGCAAGATACTAGCATGGATAGAAATTTAACTAGCATAATACAAAGAGAAAGAATAAAAGGGACCTTTTCTGGTTGGCTGCCAGTGACTAGTGGTGTTCCACAGGGGTTAGTGTTAGGATCACTTCACTTCACATTATATGAAAATAATTTGGATGATGGAATTGATTGCTTTGTGTCCAGGTTTGATGATAATACAAAAATACGTGGAGGGGCAGTTAGTGTTGAGGAAGCAGGGAATCTGCAGAAGGACTTAGACAGATTAAGAGAATGGGTAAGGAAGTGGCAGGCAGAATATAGTGTAGGAAAGTACATGGTCATGCACTTTGATAGAGGAATAAACGTGTAGACTATTTTCTAAACTAAAAGAAAATTCAGTATTCAGAGTTGCAAGGGGACTTGGGAGTCGTCGTGTAGGATACCCTGAAAGTTAACGTGCAGGTTGAGGTGATGGTAAGAAAGGCAAATGAAATGTTAAAATTCATTTCAAGAGGACTAGAATATAAAAGTAAGGATGTAATGTTGAGGCTTTATAAGGCATTAGTCAGACCATGCTTGGAATATTGTGAGCAGTTTTATATTGTGGGGCAGTCTAGGACCAGAAGGCACAGCCTCCAAATAGAGGGATGTCTCATTAGAACAGAGCTGAGGAGGAGTTTCTTTAGCTGGAAGGTGGTGAATCTCTGGAATTCATTGCCACAGACAACTCTGGAGTGCAAGTAATTAAGTATACTTAAAGCAGAGATTGATAGGTTCCAGATTAGAAAGGGCATCAGAGGATACGAGGACAATGCATGGGAATGGGATTAAGAGGAATAGTAAATCAGCCATGATAGGATGGCAGAACAAACTTGATGGGCCAGTTGGCCTAGACCTGTTCCTTTGTCTTATGGTCTTATGGCTCTTTTCCCTAGCTGGATTGGCTTCAACAAGCTCATTCCTGGATAAGTGATTGACATCATTAGTTCTGGGATAAGGAGAAAATTTTTCATCCAAAGTGCTATCATCTATCAATTCTTTCTCTCAGTAGCCTGTGAATGTTCTGTCACTTAGTAGAATCAGAATTGAGCCCGATAGATAGCGAAATATTGAGAAAGTTAAAGAGCATGAGACTCGGTTGAGAGAAGGAAAATGGTGATAATATTGTACTGTGGGTAAGCTCTTGGGACTTTTAGTGTACTCTGGGATTTAATTCTTAGATTCTTATGTTTCCATTCTATATCAGTGTGAAGGAGTCAGTTAAACTTACAAAACAACCATGCCCCTGGCAGTCTATTTATAACCTTGCTTATGTATATTATTCCGAGAACAGGGTTTCACTTGCATATTTTTGTCGAAAACAATGTTTCTGGCAGATGAAAACAGAAAATGCTTTTATAGGTATTTCAATGTTAAACACTTTTGTTCTCTTCAAGGATAACGATGTTAATATTAGCAACAAGATATTGAGGCATTGAGCTCACCAACGGCTAGGGTATTTTCAGCATAACTATTTCATTGTGCTGTTAGTTTTTGAGAAGGTTTGTCGTGGTTTTATGCTGAAATGTGACCAGATGCAAATGTCCACATAACTTGTACAGTTAACTCTTTTATGTTAAACCTACTGAAATCCTATCTATTTCATCAGCGCAGCTACAGCCTAATACAAGGAGAGAATGTAATTTTCTGAGTGGGCAAAAATTTTGTCAATCCCAAATTATAATCATAACAATCACTGTTGTGTACTGAAATGTTCCTCACTTTATTTTACCTCTTGATTGCATATGATGATTTCCAATTGCTTTTTGATGGCTTTTGCATTTGGCCAATCATGGATGAGTTTCTCTGGAACTTAAGAAAGTCACCTACAACAAGGTTCAAGGAAGTATTGATCAAAGCAATACAAGCCTTAAGCACCAGTGCAAAGCAACCACAGATCAGGTTAATGTCAGTCTGAGGACAGGCAGCCTTTGGAGGCTCCAAGAGAGACTCACAAGGCTAATTCCATGGAATAGAGGGTTGCCCTACTATGAATGACTAATAAAATTAAACCTATATTTCTTGGAATGCAGAAGAATGAGAGGTGATCTTATTGAAACATATCTTCAGTGTGCACAACAGGATACAGGTTGAGATATTTCCACCAGTGGAATAATCTTGAATGAAAGGATACAATTAGAAGGTTAAGGAGTGGCATTTTTAAGTTGAGGCATGTAGTGAATCTCTGGAATTCTCTATCTTGAAGGTCATGGAAATTAGATCATTGAAGTATTTAAAGAGGAAATTGATAATTTTGTTTTAAATCAGAGAATGAGGGTGATGGGAAACTAGCACAAGAAAGCAAGTAGGACATGTGTCAGATTAGTCATGACGGGGCCCTAAGGAGCATTGACGTACAGAGGAATCTTTGGTTGCAAGTCCATAACTCCCTGAAAGTGGCAATACTAGCACGTAGATAGGATAGTAACGAAGGCATATAGCAGAATTGCTTTCATTAGTTTAGGCATTAGGTATAAAAGTCAGGAAGTCATGTTGTAGCAGTATAACTATGAAAGAGGTGAACCAGGATGGTGTCTGGACTGGAGAGTATTAAATGTAAGGAGAGGCTGGACAAACTTGGATTGGTTTCTCTGAAGTGCCAGAGGCTGACAGGCAATCTGACATAAGTATATAAAAGTGGTGGCCAAGTCTCTGGATGCTTTCAAAAAAGAGATGAATAGAGCTCTTAAAGATAGCGGAATCAAAGGTTATGGGGATAAGGCAGGAACTGGATACTGATTGTGGATGATCAGCCATGATTGCAGTGAATGGCAGTGCTGGCTCGAAGGGCCCAATGGCCTACTCCTGCACCTATTGTCTAAAATTACGAGAGTTATAGATAGGGAAGGTGATCATGGACCTTTTCCCAGGGTGCAAATGTCAAATACTAGAGGGCCTAGATTTAAAGTGAGTGGGGGAATATTTAAAGGAGATTTGCTAGGCAGGTTCTTTATACAAGGAATGATAGATGCCTAGAACAGCTGCTAGAAGAGGAAATAAAAGCAGACATGATTTCAATGTTTAGTTGGTATTTAAATAATCACTTGAACAAGGCAGGAGGTCAAGGACTACAGACCATGTGCAAACAGATGGAATTAATTAGATTGGAATCGTGGTTGGCATAAAGATGGTGGGTTGAAAGGCCTGACCTTGTGCTGGGCTGTTTGTTACATAATCATGTTAAATGATGGGTTGAGTAGCCCATTACTATTTCTATGCTCTTCTAGTATAGTGGGCAACCGGTAGTATTGGCAAATCCCAAAGGTTGGTTTGTTTTCCATGCTGCTAGATGCTATGGTTCTTCCCCTAGTCCTTTGAGTTTGAGGAGGCACTCCCCACATATTGCTAGTGCAAGAAATCACCAAATGCTCAAAACTCACTCTGGAGCTCCCACCATTTGGGTATCCCTCCTGAACAATGCCATGTGTCCTTTAATTCTGGAGGACTGAAATCTCTGCCTGTGAGCCTTTGTGAGTCAGTGCTGGCAAACCTCAGGTGGTTCTGGCATTGCCATACTGCATTACCCAGGTGAAGGTGCAGCCTTTCCAGCAAGTGCAGCTGACGCTGTAACAGAATTGTTTCTGACTTAATCTCAGGTTAATCACGGTATAGATCATTGTTTCTTTTCTATGCTTCAAAGTATATGGCTGACAAATTTAATGACAACAAATGAAAACTGATGTAGAATAGATTAGTTCAAGGGGCAGTGATGGTGTGAAAATAGATTAGTTCAAGGGGCAGTTGATTAAAGAGGCATTGTGTTAATGGGGAGGTGGGGTTGGGGGTTAATCGAAGTGTGAGTTGATTATAGGAAAAGTGGATCATAAAGGCTCATTAAAGAAATAGGATTGTCTTCACATATTAAATTGTTGGATTAATATAGCATGAGTGCATGGAGGTAGTGGTATGTTCCTTGTGTGAGATCTTCAGTCTCCCTGATAAGTGCATCTACATGAAGTGCATCGAGCTACAGATCCTTAGAGATCTGGAGCTGTAGCTGCAGGACCTTTGCCTTGTGCAGGGAAATGAGGAGGAGATAGGTAGGAGCTACAGTGAGTTCCACGAAGCTACAGGAGGCAGGTACTTGGGTGACTGTCAGGAGAGGGAAAATGAATAGGCAGCCAGTGCAGACTACCCCTGTGGCCATTCCCCTCAATAATAAGTATCTCGCTTTGGATACTGTTGAGGGGGATGGGTGGGTAGTGACCCTACCTAGGGAAAGCCCCAGTGACCAGGTCTCTGCCATTGAGTCTGGCTCTGGGGTTCAAAAGGAAAAAGGGGAAAAGAGGACCGCAGTAGTGATAGGGAATTTCATATTTAGAAGAGCAGAAAGCAGATTCTATGGACATGGAAGAGATACCTAAATGTCATGTTACCTCCCAGGTGCCAGGGACAGGAATGTCTCCGATCAGGTCCACAGTATTCTAAAAGAGGAGGGTGAACATCTGAAGTTCTTGGCACATATTGGTACCACTGTCATAAGTAGGAAAAGGGAGGAGGTCCTGAAGAGGGAATGTAGGGAGTCAGGCAGAAAGCTGAAAAACAGGACCTCCAGATTAGTAATCTCTGGATTGCTGCCTGTGCTGCATGCCAGTGAGAGTTAGAATAGGTGGATTTGGCAGATGAATGTCTGACTGACGAATTAGTGCAAAGAACAGGATTTCAGATTTCTGGACCATTGAGATCTCTTCTGGGAGAGGTATGACCTGTATGAAAGGAATGAATTAAACCTGACCTCAAGTGGGATCAATATATTTACGAGCAGTTTTAATAGAACTGTTGGGCGGGGGGTTTAAACTACTTTGGCCGGGTTATGGGAACCGGAGTGATAGATCTGAAGATGGACAAGGTGGTGTACCACTAGATGCAGTATGTAGTGGGGCTGTGAGGAACGACAGGCAGATGATAGAACAAAATTGCAGTCAATGGGATTAGCTGAAGTGTAATAGGGGTCCAAAATCAAAAAGGGTGATGAATACTGGACTGAAGGTGTTATATTTGAATGCATCAGTGTATGAAATAGGTAGATGATCTTTTGGTTCAGTTAGAGATTGGCAGGTATGATGTTGTGGGCATCCCTGTGTCATAGCTGAAAGAAGATCATAATTGGGAGCTCAACATCCAAGGATACATATTGTGTTGAAAGGACAGGTAGGTAAGCAGAGGGGAAGGCATGGCTCTATTTGTAAAAAAAAAATGAAATCAAATCCTTGGAAATAGGTGACATAGGTTCAGAAGAGGTAGCATGCTTGTGGGCAACCGTAGGAGTAAAAAAACCCTGATGGGAGTTATACACAGGCCTAAAAACAGGAGCCAGGATGTGTACTACAAATTAAAATGGGAAATAGAAATGGCATGTGAAAAGGACAATGTTGCAATAATCACGGGGGATTTTAATATACAGGTAGTTTGGAAAGAATCCATTTGGTGCTGTATCCTGAGAGAGGGAATTTGCAGAATGCTTATGAGATGGCTTTTTAGATCAGTTTGTGGTTGAGCTTACTAGGAGACCAGCAAATGTAAATTGGGTGTTATGTCCTGACCGAGATTTGATTAGGAAGTTTAAGATAAAGTAATCCTTAGGAGGCAGTGAAATCAGAAGAATGAGGACTGGCCTAATTGAAAATTATCAAATGGTGAAAGACCTTGATAGACTGGATGTGGAGGAGATGTTTCCTATGGCAGGAGAGTCTAAGACTAGAGAACACTGCCTCAGAATAGAGGAGCGTCCTTTTAAAGTGGAGATGAGGAGGAATTTCTTTAGTTAGATTGTGAAGAATCTGTGGAATTCTTTGCCAGGGGCAACTATGGGGGCCAAGTCTTTATGCATATTTAAGGCAGAGGTTGATAGATTCTTGATTGGTCAAGGCATGAGGGGATATGGGGGGAAATCAGGAGATTGGGGCTGAGAGGGAAACTGGATCAGTCCATGATAAAATGGCACAACACACTCGATGGACCAAATGGCCTAATTCTGCTCCTATGTCTTATGGTCTAATTCACGCTGCAGTTTGAGAAGGAAAAGCTAAAATCACATGCATCAGTATTACAGTTGAGTAAGGAGAACTACTGAGGCATCAGAGAGAATCTGGCCAAAGTTGATTGGAAGGGGACACTAGTAAGGATGATGGAGGAAGAGCAATGGCTGGTGTTCATGCGGGATGTTCGGAAGGCACAGGAAAGAAACATCCCAAAGCTGAAGTAATATTCTAAAGGAAGGGTGAGGCAACGGTGGCGGTCAAGGAAAGTCAAAGACAGCATAAAAACAAAAGAGAGGGCATATTTATATAGCAAAAAAATAGCTGGAAGGTAGAGGATCCGGGAGCTTTTAAAAACCAACAGAAGACAACTAAAAAAGCCATAAAGAGAGAAAAGGTGTAATTTGAAGGCAATCCAGCCAATACTATAAAAGAGGATACAAAAAGATTTTTCAGATATTTAAAGAGTAAAAGAGAGACAAGAGTAAAAGAGCTGCCAGACTGCTGGAAAATGATGATGGAGAGGTAGTAATGGGGGACAAATGAATGGTGAATGAACTCAATAAGTATTTTGCATCACTCTTCACTGTGGAAGACACTAGTACAATGCCAGAAATGCAGGAGTGTCAGTGGGCAGAAGTGAATGGTGTTTGCTTTACTAAGGAGGAGATGCTTGGGGAGCTGAAAAGCCAGAAGGCAGATAAGTTACCTGAACCAAATGCACTACACCCTGGGTTCTGAGAGAGATAGCTGAAGAGATTGTGGAGGCATTAGTAATGATCTTTCAAGGATCACTAGAATGGTTCCCGAGGACCGGAAAATTGCAAATGGCACCCCACTCTTTAAGAAGAGAGGGAGGCAGAAGAGAGGAAGTTGTAGGCCTGTTAGTGTGACCTCAGTGGTTGGGAAGATGTTGGAGTCGATTGTTAAGGATGAGATTTTGAGGAACATGACAAAAAAGGCCAAAGTCAGTATGGTTTCCTTAAGGGAAAATCTTGCCCAACAAATCTGTTGGAGTTCATTGAGGTAATAACTGCCAGAATAGTCAAAGGAGAGTAAGTGGATGTTGTTTATTTGGAATTTCAGAAGGTCTTTGACAAGGTGTCTTACATGAGATTGCTTAGCAAGATAAGAACCCATGGTATTACAGGAAAGATACTATCATGGATAAAAGATTGACTGACTGGCAGGAGGCAAAGTGTGGGAATAAAGGGGGCCTTTTCTGCTGGTGTAACACAGGGATCAGTGTTAAGACTGCTTCCTTTTGCGTGGTATGTCAATAATTTTGATGAAGGAATTGAAGACTTTGTGGATGATACATAGATAGGTGGAGGGGGCAGGTAGCGTTGAGGAAGCAGGCAGTCTGCGGAAAGACTTAGATTGGGGGAAAGGACAAAGAAGAGACAGATGGAATATAATGGAGGGTAGTGCATTGTCATGCACTTCAACAGAAGGAATAAAGGTGTGGACTATTTTCTAAATGGGGAGAAAATTCAAAAATCAGAGGTGCAGAGAGACTTGTGAGTCCTTGTACATGATTCCCTAAATGTTAACTTTCAGGTTGAGTTGATAGTAAGGAAGGCAAATGCAATGTTAGCATTTATTTTGAGAGGATTAGTATACAAAAGCAAGGATATAATGCTGAGACGAGGAAATCTGCAGATGCTGGAATTTCAAGCAACACACATAAAAACTGCTGGTGAATGCAGCAGGCCAGGCAGCATCTATAGGAAGAGGTACAGATGACGTTTTGGGCTGAGACCCTTTGTCAGGATGAGAATGATCCCAGAAATGAAAGGGTTAACATATGAGGAGCATTTGATAGCTCTGGGCCTGTACTCACTGGAGTTTAGAAGAATGAGGGAGAATCTCTACCTATCGAATATTGGGCCTGAATAAAGATAGAGTGGATGTTTCCTATAGTGGGGGAGTCCAGGACCAAACAGCATGGCCTCAGAATTGAGGAATGTCCAGACTGGGATCAGAGAGCATAGCCTCAGAATTAAGGGTTGTCCATTTAGAATAGAGATGAGGAATTTTTCTGTTTTAGCCAGGGAGTGGTGATTCTGTGGAATTCATTGCCACAGATTGCTATGCAGGTCAAGTCATTGGGTATATTTAAGGCAAAGGTTGATAGGTTCTTGACTAATCAGGGCATCAAAAGTTACGGGGAGAAAGCAAAGGCATGGAGATGAGAGAGATAATAAGTCAGCCATGATGAAATGGTGGAGCAGACTCAGTGGCCGATTAGCCTAATTCTGCACCTATGTCTTACGCTCTTATGGTGTAATAAATTACCAAGATCATTGTGAACTGATAATTTTAGAGAGTCTACATGGTTTGACGAGAGCCCAAGTTTTATTACATCTTTTCCCTATAGAATGCACTGATAATAAAATAGTATTTTGAAATACTTTACCAAAATCCAGTTTAAGTTCAGATGTCAACGTTCCATCATTGAGATTATTTGAAATCCACATATGCTGAATTAATCCATATGAGTTGGTGTGCCTTTTACCATTCAATGTTATCCGATGAATATTCACCCATTTAGTCTGAGATAAATTAATCTTCCTCTTATATATTATGAGTGAAAGTTAGCCCTCCCCTATTCCATGTAAACTAAGTGAGCTATTTCACCATTTAGTGTGAACTGAGTGAACACCCTTCCACTCAGTCTGAGATAAGCAAACCTCTTTTCCATTAGGAAATTTTAGAAATTAGTCTGAATAGGGTTACAATGTATGTTGTATTCTAAACTAATATGTTGGGAAAAGCTAATAAGCAAAGGCTTGGTTTAGAAAATAGATTAGTGTGAATAATAAATGCAAAAAATAAAGTAAATAAAAATAACTGAATAAAAAATGCAAAAATAATAGTGATCAGTGCAAATAAATGAAATTACAATATCAAAATGCTGCATAGTTGAAATAGCTGTTGTTCTGATGATGAGATAAAGAACAAGAGAAAATCTGCAGATGCTGGAAATCCAAGCAACACACACAAAATGCTCTTTTCCACAGATGCTGCCTGGCCTGCTGAGCTCCTCCAGCATTTTGTGTGTGTCAATGAGATAAAGAATAATTGACTTATTAGATTCTGCGGAAATGTTTATGCAGTCATTAATAAACGCCTTTCTAAAGACAATGCAATCCAGAATTATGATACAATTGTTACTCCAACTACCGCTGGAGCCAAAGGTGGGTTATTGCAAAAATCAGGGTGTTTTTTTTTAGGAGTTTCCAGTTCCCCATTTGTGAGTTTATTTTAAAAAATAGCTTCAAAAATATGGATTCACAGATGTGCTTTACAACAAAAGGTTACATTGCAAAGACTATTTGAATGGCACTAAGTGCAATGGGTTCATCATACACTTTATATAGATCTGCAAAAATGGTCAACATGTCTTCAGACTTGTAGTAATTTAGATGTGTAATTTGTTCACATTTGTACTGGCTAACTTGTGTAAGTTCTTCCCCAAGACATAAAGTCTAGTCCTGTATACCTGAAGGATTCCAGGGCATTATTCTCCATTGTCGTACCCAGAATTCATTACATATCCAATAACACTAAACAGATTAACTGGTCTTTGTTCTTCTAAAAGTCATAGTGTGTTCAAAATAACTGCCCTGTTTGGTTATGTAGTGCAAACATTTCAAAAGTAATAATTTGTTTTCAGCATTATTTAAGTGTAAATTCCTTCTTCACAGTCAGAATAAATTAATGGTTTTGAACCAAAAAAGAGCAAACCTTAGACCAAGTAGAAATCTAGCTCAATTTAACCAACTGGGAACATTAGCCAATAAAATTATAGAGTAGCAGAAGGACAATTTTAATTATGCATTTGGTAAGGTATAAACTGAAGAATATACTAGGCAGGAATACTTTGGCTACAAGAATAAATCAGAGTCAGGCTCCCCTGCAGGGATAATTCACCTGCTGACTCTTCAAATCCTGCCCACGGCTCCAGTCAGGAGGTGAGGCATTTGTTTAAATGAGACTAATAAGACCATTTGATTAGCACCGGGTCCACTATTTTCAACTCTCCACCATGTAGCTAATGTGTACCACTTGAAAAATGTGTCATGGTAACTCTGCAAAGCTTCTGCAACAGCTGCACCCAAGCCTGCAAACTCAACATACATAGCAAATACATGGGAACTGCGTTTCCCTCCTATTCACGCACCATTCTAACTAGGAAACATACTATCAATTCTTTGTCACTCATGGGCCAAATTCTAGCTCTTGCACAACAGCATTGCAGAAGGGAATTTACCATATAGTTGTCCAAGGCCTCAGCTTACTGGGTCTGTTTGGGATGTGCCTGATCCTGGTTGCCCACATCCACTGAATGCATTAAAAGAAAGCAAAAATTACTCAATTTTAATACTCTTAACACAACAGTTTATGTCATCCTAACACTGTTTTTACAAGAACCACCTTTGATTGTGTAATGCTATGCTGTGCCAGTTTCACCACATGCTACTCTGAAGATATCACAGTCTTCAATACCTAGCTTCATAGCTACCATGTCAGCAGCCAGATCCTAATAGGACAGTTCAAGGTGCACTCTTCCAGCTCCTGCAGAATGTAAAATGGATGATGCAGAGAATGGAGAGGAAAAGGAGAGAAGAAACTTGGCAGGCAAGTGAAAATAGCACCAACAGATTTGTCCAAGATGCCTTGGACATCATCCGAGCTATAACCAGGTGTGTCCAGCAGGAGTTTTCAGTGTCTCCATAAGGATTAATACTACAAAAGTGCAATCTAGGAATCACTGCACTTAAGGAAATTTGCATATTTAGTAGCAAATCCCGTGCCCTCTCTGTCTAGTTCTGTGCACAGAAGGAGAGGTAGCTAAAGTGTATTTTCTTTCAATTACTTCCTGGGGTACAATAATCGATAGCAAATTGCCACGTGCCAATGATCAATAACAGCAACCTGGAACAATTCTGTGGCTAGGAAGGTAAGAATGAACTGGACCTCTACAGGGAAAACAGTGAAGGCTGTGACTGAGTCTATATTCAAAGTCCCAACTCAATGAAAATTGTCTTGGTGAAGCTTAGCTTGCACTGACATTACTCCTTGAAGAAGTCTAGCTGTGAGCACAGTTTACTAAAAATGGCGAGTGGATTAGATCTTGGGCTATCTACAGTATATCTCTCTGTGTGCGAGCCACATGGTGTCCATATTATCTCTGATGCCTATCTCCATGCCATCTACCATGAGCGATGTTAGAGGAAGGCAAATCTCCACAAGTCAACTTTGAAAGCAGAAAGCGTTTGGATTTTTGACAAAGGCTTAGAGTTACGTTCTGGTGGTGTGTAGAACAATCAGTAAGGCTGCAAAGTGCTGTTGAGCAGCCCAGCAAAGATAGAGTCTACATGATGATGAGAGTTATGGATTGTGCGGATGGCCAGAGGCTTTTCCCAGGCTAACATGAGGGGGCATAGTTTGAAGGTGTTTGGAAGTAGATACAGAGGGGTTGTCAGGGTAGGTTTTTCACACAGAGTGGTGGGTGCGTGGAATGCACTTCCAGCAACGGTGGGAGAGGTGGATACAATAGGGTCTTTTAAGAGACTCTTAGATGGGTATACAGAGCTTAGAAAAATAGAGGGCTATGCAGTAGGGTAATTCTAGGCTGCTTCTAGAGTAGGTTACATGGCCGAAGGGCCTGTCATGTGCTGTAGACTTCTATGTTCTAGGTTCTACGTTGTCCTTTAGTTAGCACCGTTTCATAGAATTAGCAAGTGCTGAATTGTTATGTGAGTAAATAAAAAATATCAATGTTATTGGTAATGATATTGACTTATTATTGTAACATGTACTAAGCTATTGTTTGCATGTTATCCAGTCAGATCACGGCATTCATAATTACATCAAGGCAGTATGAAGAAAACAGAATGCATAATGTAGTACTACAGCTCAGAGAAGATGTACTACAGATTGGCAAATGAAGTGCAAGGACCACAATGAGGTAGATTGGGAGATAAAGAGTCCATCTTTACCTTATGGGAGGTTTGTTCAAGAGTCTCAGAACAGTGGAACAGAAGCTGCCCTTGAGTATGGTGGTTTGCACTCTCAAGTTCTTGTATCTTCTGCCCAATGGGAGAGGGAAGAAGAAAGAGTGGCTGGGGTGGGAGAAATAGTTAATGCCTGCTTTCCCAGGGCAGCAGGGAGTATAGGGACAGTCAATGGAAGGGGGTTTGGTTTGCTTGATGGATTGGGCTGCATCCACAACTATGCAATTTCTCGAAGTCGTAGGCAGAGCAATTGCCATATAAGCTATGGTGCATCTGGATATGTTGCTGTCTATTGTGAATCTACACTTCCCACCCTATTGAATTTGAAAATCTTGCTGGGGATAAATTCTTGGTGTTGTGCAATTGTTGATATCATTTGAGGAAGTTTACCGCTGGAACTATGTTTCTTAGTGAAATTCAGTGGCCAAATGTTCTGCAGTGTGCTTAGACTTGGAGTGTTGCTCTGTTGGTGTGGGTCGGCTGGTGGCGCAGTGAGATCAGCGCCGGGCTCGAGAATGGAGGTTCCCGAGTTCGATCCAGTGACCGACTACCCCCCGTGCACGCTTTCCGTCTGCGCCGGGTTGATGTCGAGCTTGCACCTTGGCCTTGTAAAATAATACTGCGAAATGTCTGTGCGAGGAGTGACGCCCCACACAGCCTTTCGCACTGCGCCTTGTAAGGCATGAAAATGCCCAACGCTGGCCTCTCAGGTCTGAGTCGACGTCATCATCATGTTGCTCTGTTGCAAAATAAGCCAATTTTTTTATGTAAAGGTTTTTTTGTTTTAGACGGGATTTATAGACAACTTTAAAAACAAAGTATGGAAGGAACATTTATATTTGGAAAATAAATTGGTATTAATATTGTCATATATAGTTCTTTGAATGAAACCAATACTGGAGAACACTCCAGCATACTAGGCAATTAAAAATGAAATCCTAGTCAGCACCCAGCATTTTCCAGATTCTTTTGATAAAAGTAATTTAAAAAAGACTTAAAAGATAGAAAACACACTGAGATTCAAAAGGTTTTCATAAAGTTGAGAATTTCTCATGCTTACATATATATATATTTGGTACAGTTCCCCTCTCAATACATCTGCCTTGTTACCCTGTGCTGGGCTATTTGTCTACGATGTCTTCACTCATTTTCCAGAGAGAAAAATAAAACCTTCCTTTAAAGGGCAAGGCTGTTTCAATCTTGAGAGATCCAAAGTTATTGTCAAAGTTATTGTAAGTGTCTTTTAGTGACTTACTATCTTCACTTCACAGCAGCAACTAAGGGCTATGGCTGAAATAACAAAATGCACTAATCCATTAAGAGGTGTTGATTGCCTTTAGATGAGTCACAGGCACTCCGTTTCCTGTATCTTAATTGGCATGCTTCATGTACTGAAAACAGCTTGTTCACAGTGGCTCATCCCTCCGGCTGACATCATCACACACGTATATTCCACACATTGCCCATTTGATTTTGGCACTAGCTGAATTTCTCCCCAATTGTCTTTTTGTGTTTGAGTTGCTTAATTAATTATTTTCACTTGAATGGTTATTTTTGAATTTGCTACATTAATAGACAGACAGTGGGTGCTCTCTCTCTCTTTCTCACTCCTCTCTCTTTCCCCCTCTCTCATATTCTCTGTCTATAAAATCCAGCTTGTCTCAGAAATATCAACTAAACCTTTAAAGGTAGTATTTCTGTAAAACCTAACCTGATTTAAAATTTCATAATCCATTAATAACTAAATGAGTGAAATTACATGATAAAATAAACACAAAAATACATTTAACTCCACCTAGAAATAAAAACATTATAAATTTCAAGCTGAAGCTGACACATCAAATCCCCTTGCCGCTGGGAATTATTTTGGTGTGGCACTATGGCATCACTCAGCCTCCTCATGGCTCCAGAGACCCAGAGACAATCCAGATCTCCAGTCATCTGTGTGAAATTTATACCTTCCCCGTTTGACCATGTGAGTATTCTCCAAGTGCCTCCCACACATCCCAAAGTGTGAGGATTGCACGGTTAATTAGTCATTCTAATGTTCCCCTAATGTATCTTTGTGGTAGAATACAGGGGAGATTGATGGGAATGTGAGCAGAATTGGTTACAGAAGAAATAGTGATGCAGTGGGATTGCTCTGTCAAACAACTTTGATGTGATGAGCTAAATGGCATACTTCTAATTTGAAAATATTGAAAGATAAATACTTAATAATGGCTACTTGTGTTTTCTGGATTGTGAAAATCTGAGGCTGCTGAATGAAAAAGGCAAAGAGGAACATGAGTGCTTTCCACCAGTCTCAAATCCACTCGAAAGATTGGACGCCTGATTCCCAAATACTCTGATATTTTGGATCCCTGGTCCACAGTCATGATAGACATATTCTAACATAGCCCTATAATGGCTCATGACACCCCAGTGATACTTCCCAAGATCTTTGATCTTTCCCTAGCCTCTTCTATATTCGTCAGCAGTCATCTGTTACCTGTCCACATGATAGTCACCTCACTTCACAACACTAGGTAGGAAGGAGAGTCCAAAAATGAAGGAAACCTATATTTCCAAATTTGCTCACTGATAAGTCTTCCTCACTGTCTTGCCACAAATTTCAGGAGCACAATAACATTTTTTATAACCTTTAGCATGTGTTAAATTAGAAAATCTTTCTCCTGCTTGTATTAAGTCTGCCACATCCTTAAAACTGCTAATAGTATGGAATAGTATACATCAGCTTGAGTCCCAGACACTTAAATGAAATCTTCATTATGTACTTATGTTCATGAAAACAATTTCTATAGGTAACTTTAATCAGTATTTTTCGCTGATGAAATTATTCAGCCTATTCTACTAGTGCTGGATTGCAGAGCATGCCCATCAGCCTAATTTCTTCAATTATTTGCCCTATAATTTATTCTCCCATTTATGTCTGTCAACTCCATCTCCTTCCCCACCAGCACCACCACCATTCTCCTGCCATCTACCTACACAAGGAGCAATTTTCTGTGGCTGAGATTGAGAACGAGTGCAATCAGGTCGCAGAGAGGACTTGTGAGCGACACACACCACCTGAAGTCAGGATAAACCAAGGCCTTTGGAGCCTTGGTAACTGCTGCACTACCCTGCTGCTCAACTCTGTCAGAAGCAGCAGTTAAAGGAAGTATTTGCATTTATTTAGTGCCTGTCACAACCTCAGAACATCAATTTTGTCTTAAGTGTAATCTGTGTGTTAACATAGTAAATGTAGAGCAAGCTCCCATGAGCAGTGAGACTGTGGCCAATTAAGCTGTTCCAGTGATGCTGTTTGAGAGAATAAATATTAGCCAGGAAATCAGAGAAAGCTTGCCTACTTCTCTTCAAAATAGTTCTATGGAATCTGAGGGATTAGTCAGAGGTCGACCTCAGTCCACAATTAACACATCATCAAAGATTATGAGCTCAAACCTTGGAAGCAGGTCTTGACCCCATAACTTTTTGCAGGAGAGTGTAATCACTACGAGGGGTGATTGATAAGTTCGTGGCCTACGGTAGAAGGAGTCAATTTTAGAAAACCTAGCACATTTATTTTTCAACATAGTGTCCTCCTACATGTACACACTTAGTCCAGTGATTGTGGAGCATACAGATCCCTTCTTTGTAGAAGTGGTCCACAGCAGGGGTGATTGATAAGTTTGTGGCCTAAGGAAGAAGGGGATGAGTTATACAGCTCTCGTTACATGCACATGCAGCTCAACTCTTTGAGTGAAAATGCAGAAAATTTGAATTTTTCTCCTCATCTCCTTCTACCTTAGATTAGATTAGCTTCAACTTTATTGTCAATGTGCCGAGTACAGATACAAAGCCAATGAAATGCAGTAGCATCTGACCAGAAATGCAAAGAATAGTGTTATTTACAAAATATCCGTGAATAAAAAGTAAGTGCTACAGCACACAAATATAAAAGTACTGAGACAGTACAATATGGGTGCAATACTGCTTAGCGCTGTGACGTGAGGTTCAGCAGGGTCACAGCCTCAGAGAAGAACCTCGTCTTGAGCCTGCTGGTGCAGGAGCGGAGGCTCCTGTAGTGTCTATCGGATGGGAGGAGAGTAAAAAGTCCATGGTTAGGGTGAGATGCATCCTTGATGATGCTTTTCGCCCTGCCCAGGCAGCGTTTATGGTAGATGTTCTCAATGGTGGGGAATTGGGTGCCAATAATCCGCTGGGCAGTTTTCACAACTCGCTGGAGTGTTTTGTGGTCCGATACGGGACAATTGCCATACCACACTGAGATGTAGTTGGTGAGTATGCTCTCAATGGTACAGCAGTAAAAGTCCATCAGTATCCTGGGACAGAGGTGAGCTTTCTTGATGCGCCGCAGGAAATAAAGGCGCTGTTGCGCCTTATTGATCAGGATGGAGGAGTTCAGGGACCAGGTGAGATCCTCGGAAACGTGGACACCAAGGAATTTGAAGCTTGATACATGCTCCACTACAGCTCCGTTGATGTAGATGGGGACGTGAGTGTGGCTCCTAGCATGCCTGAAGTCCACAATGATCTCCTTGGTCTTCTGGGTGTTAAGAGCCAGGTTGTTGTCAGCACACCATATGGCCAGGTACTGGACCTCGTCCCTGCAGGCCGACTCGTCATCCCCTCTGATCAGGCCAACCACCGTGGTATCGTCTGTGAACTTGATTATGGAGTTAGAACCATGTACAGGAACGCAGTCATAGGTGAAAAGGGAGTACAGAAGAGGGCTCAGCACACAGCCTTGAAGCACGCCGGTGTTCAGGGTGAGAGTGTAGGAGGAGAGGTTGCCTAACTTAATTGATTGGGGTCTGTTAGTCAGAAGGTCTAAGGTCCAATTGCAGAGGGATGAGTTGATACCAAGCTGGCAAAGTTTGGCGATCAGCATGGAGGGGATCACAGTATTGAATGCCAAACTAAAGTCAATGAACAGCATTCTGACCTAAGAGTTGGGGCTGTCCAGGTGAGTCAGCGCAGAGTGAAGTGCCGTGGAGATGGCGTCCTCTGTAGACCTGTTGGTGCAATAGGCAAATTGATGGAGGTCCAGGGTAGTGGGCAGACAGGATTTCAGATGTGATAGAACCAGGCCACAAACTTATCAGTCACTCTTGCTGTGGACCACTGGAGGTCCAAGACACTGACTTCTACAAAGAAGGGATCCGTATGCTCCACGACCGCTGGACTAAGTGTGTAAATGCAGGAAAAAAAATGCGCTAGGTTTTCTAAAATTGACTCCTACGCTAGGCCATGAACTTATCAATCATCCCACGTAAGCTGGCTGGAACCTTTAGAATTTTAGTTAATTAGTGCCATTCAGTTCAGGTGTATTTGAGGCATGACTCTGTCATCAAGGTGTTTGGTGCAAGACTTCATTATCTTTTGCAATCAGTCTTCCTTGATATAGTATTATCACAGTGACACTTTTCATGGTCAACTATGAAGGTTGAGAATTCCAACAAAATTATTGATCGTGATCAGCCTGAGGTAATACCATAAAGAGAAAGTCAGTGTATTATTAAGAATGGAAGTTCTTGTTGAAGGGTCTTGTCCCAAAATGTTGACTGTACTCTTTTCCATACACGTTGCCTGACCTGCTGAGTTCCTCCAGCAGTTTGTGTATGTTGCTTGGATTTCCAGCATCTGCAGATTTTCTCTTGTTTGTATTCTTAAGATACTTTTTTTTTGCAGTGTCTGTAGCAACAAAATCATCAAACACAGTGAATTCCAATTAATTGGGAACAGTACGTTTTGGCCCAATTAAGTGGTTGCTCCAATGAGTTGAAGTCTAATGGAAATAGTTAAAATGGTATAAAAATGCAAACTCCCATTTAACTGAGTAACAAATTATGCATTTAGCTGAAATACAGAACAAAATGGAACACTATCAACACAATACTGCAGTGCTATAAAACTGTATATTAGTTACTAATAGTTATCGACAGAGGAATTCATTCAGTGTACTCTGCCTGTTCTTTTGATTGACTGAAAATGAGCAAAATCAGTGCAGGCACCTTATGTCAATAATGGACTGGCTTCATACAGTGCTATCAACAATTGTATCCTCCAAATTTTCATTTTCATTTAACATTCTAGATGATTGTCAATATCTTCAAATTCTCCATAGTTCGTAGTGAAGTTGTTTCATTTTCACTCTCTGCCATTTTTGGCATCTGCAAGCCTGAATGCTTGAAACCACAGTGAGATAAACGGTTGTGAGTTGTCTCAAGCACATGGGTCTGTTGCTATTTAAAAACTGTTCGCTCTAAGCATGGTCACACGAGTGCACATGTCTAAGGCTAGTTAGAAACTGTTCAACAATATTCTCCAACCCCATTTAAGCTGTAAAGTGTCCCAAATAAATGAAGGGAATCCCGGCTATTTTCTTGATTAGTTTTTGTTCTTTAAGAGTTGTCCCAAATAAGCGGCTGTCTCAATTAACCAATGGCCTGGCTAGCTGGAATCTACTGTTATGGAAACTTCAAAATTGGAAATGCACACTGAAAATTTATTTCCAAAAAATAGTAAATGAGATTTATAGCAATACACACAAAATGCTGGGGATCTCAGCAGGTCAGGCAGCACCTATGTAGAGAAGCAAACAGTCAAATGTTTTGGGTCAAAACCTTTAGGACTGAGAAGGAAGGGTGATGACATTTTTAAGCCTTTTGATTAACTTATTTTCCATATTTATTATTATCAATTTTTTTACCTTAAAAAAACAAATTTGGTCAGCAAATATAATTTTGGAATAGGTTTTTCTCATTCATTACAGTAACCCTAACTTGTCAGTATTTTATAAACATATGATTTGAGCAAATATGATGCTAATGTGGAATATTGCAGGGATTATTGTGACAAGGAAAACTGGGGCACACTTGATTTCAAGCCTATGACATGGAATGTGGAAATCAATTACACACCATTTTATGAGGACGAGGGATTAGCCTGCTTAATGCAAGTATTATTCAGCTGCTGAGCTGAACTGTTCTGTAAGAGCTGCAATGTTTAAATGCTGTTAACACAAGACAAATTCATTCAGAATTCAATTGCTATTTGAGATAAATGCTGGAAGAAAGATATGCTTTTGTTTGCATTTTTTTTAATGTGATTTGTTAAATTGATGATAGAGCAAGGTACATTTTCATTATGATGTTTTCAGCTTCTGCGGTTTCTTTGTGTAGTGTCATTGTGTCGTTTGTGGTTCAACTGCTTCTGTTTAACTTTGGGAGCCAAATCTAGTTGTACAAGGCTTATACATGCTTTTAATCTTTCCCTCAACAGGAATTCTACAGATATTTACCCTGTGCTATTATGTAGAACTGTTTTGTACTTCAGCAGGAATTTAGCCAAGTGTGCTTCATACTGAGTATTGAATAGCCTTTCAATACTTGCTTCCTCAGACTTTTCTTAGCTATTCCTAATGACCTCTGACTGTTCACTTTGAAGCTGAATGATCTGAGAAAGAAGCGTGCAGTATTCTGATTCCTTAAAGTATGCAAGTAGAGGATATTATAAATGAATGCCACAAAGTCCATTGTCAGAAATGAGCTCGTCGAGTAAGACATGACAGGACTGGCTTTGCACATGGTCTGATGTGAATTATGCTGAGCTGAGCTAGTGGAGTTGTGTCAAAGGAGATAATCATATTTTTCCATCACATATATCAATCCTATAAGACTACAATCGAGCATCAACCCTAAAAACATTCTTCCAGACTAGATTGAGTTGTCTTAATCTATCCTTTGCCATTGAAGTCAGCTGCTTTCCTGGTTTGCTATGATGATGGTTAGCTATAATTGCTGTCCTTTGTGTTACACTCTCATTTTCATTGTCGTAATATCTCAGCAGAGTAGGTTTCCAGATTAACAATGCTTTCCATCAATAGGATATGGCTGTACTTGCCATCTAAAGTGGCTTTGTTCATTATTGAATAGTCTACAACAGCATTAATTCACATGTCAGTACTCTGACTGTTAATCAACATCTCTACTTGAATGTGTGTGTGTGCTGCTTGTGATTTGGATTCTGTACTCTAGCTTGATCAGCCGTATATCATCATTCAAAAGCATCATTAAACTGAAAACCTGCTCTGGTGAGATTTTGTCGTCATTAGGGTAAAAGAAATGAACGTTCCAACACAAAAGAGTAGCAGGAAAAGCTACCTATCATCACAGAAGCTATGATTACAATCATTGTCGACTCATTCACTGAAGCATTGATATTTGCTGGACTAAATTTCCCAGTTCCATTGTGTGACATTGCCACTGAAAACATTGACTGCCTCTCATACCTCAGGAGCCACCACCTACCTAAGGCAGACATCGGATGTAGAACTATACAAGCATTTGAACAGGTCCTTTGGTCCACAGTCTCTGTGCTGACTATGATGCCAAATGAAGATCATCTCATTTGCATGCACATGATCCATATTCCTCTATTCCCTGCATGTCCACGTGCCTGTCTAAATACCTCTTAAACACCACTGTTGCATCTGTTTCCACCACCACTCCTGAGCTTCCCATCTTAGTCATCTTTCACTTTCTGTGTAAATAAACACTTATCGTACGCTTCTCCATAAAACTTTTCCCCTCTCACATTAAAGCGATTCCCTCCAGTACTAAACATTTCCATCCTGGGTAAAACTCCTAACTACCTGCCTGATCTATGCCTCTCATAATTTTAAATATCCCCTCAGGTCTTCCCTCAGTCCGCAGTGCTCCAGTAAGAAGAATTCGGGTTTACCTAACCTCGCCTTATAGATGATGCACTTGAATTCAGACAATATCTCAAAGCCTCTGAATTCTTCCTGCAGTGCAACAACCATAACTGCACACATATCTTCAGAAATGGCATAACTAAAGTCTTATACAGCTGCAACAAGACTTATATACTCAACACCCCGAGTGACGAAGCCAAGAATGCCATATGCCTTCTCCACCACCCTATCTACATGTGTTGTCACTTTCAATAGCTTTTTAAGACATAGCTAAGTGCAGTAGTCTAATTCTGCTCACCAGATTTCAGGAAGGATGTGAAGATCCATATACAATAATGAAAATCCCCAGACCTTCAGAGTGCCAGCTCTGCCTGTGATGAACTATGGAAACAATATTGTTTGCCAGAGGGAGAATTTGTTGGATCTGGCAGCATTCAGCACCCTTCAGTTCCCTTAGTTTCCAAGCATGGAGAACCAAGTCCACTGCAATTAAAATAACCTCTGCTTAAGGACTGCAGCCTCATTAATAAAATAAATTCACAGACCTAGTTTACTGCTAAAAAGTTTTGTATGACTCAAAGTAGGCTCTTGCCTAGTCAGGGTTATATTTCACGCCATTGCTAGCTAAATAAGCATAGTTAATACATAGAACTATGATATAATGCACTTTGCCCAAAATAATATTAAAGACAACATGGGCAAAATTGCATGGTTTGAAAAGGTAACTAAGAAAAGAGGAGCTTGGGTATATGTGTACATACATCTTCGAAAGTGGAATTATATTTTAAGAAAATAATTAAAGTATTTTAAATCCTAGGGTTCATAAATAAGGTCATTAGAGTCATGTTGAAGCTTTACAAAACACTGTTTAAGACATAGCTGAGTGCAGTCATCTAATTCTCCTCACCAGATTTCAGAAAGGATGTGAAGATTCATGAAAGGGTGTGGAAAAGAAACACTAGACTGATACAAGGTATGAAAGATTTCAGCTTTTAGATTAGATTGGAGAAGTTGCAGTTGTTCTCTTTGGACCAGAAAAGGTTGAGAGAAGATTTAGTAGAGGTGAACAAGATCATGGTTGTCTTAAATGTGATAAATACAGCTGTTTACATTAGCGGATAGTTCAAGGACCAGCAGGACACAGAAGAGCAGAATTCAATTGGAATGTTCAGTTGAAAAAGAAACAAACTACAAAGCATGGAAAATCATGTGGACTATTTACTAAATGGAGAGGCAATTCAAAAATCTGAGGTGCAATGGGAAGGGAGTCATCATACAGCATTCCCTAAAGATTAAATTGCAGGTTGAGTCAGTGGTGAGGAAGGCAAATGCAATGTTCACATTCATTTTGAGAGGACTAGAACATAAAAGCAAGGATGTAATCTTGAGGCTTTATAAGACACTGGTGAGGCCTCACTTGGAGTATTGTGAGCAGTTTTGTGTCCCTTATCTAAGAAAGGATGTGTTGATATTGGAGGGGGTTCAAAGGAGCTTCACAAAAATGATTCCAGGATTGAAATGCTTATCATATGAAGAGTGTTTGGTGGCTCTGGACCTGTACTCACTGGAATTCAGAAGAATGAAGAGAATGTCATTGAAATCTATCGAATGTTGAAAGGGATCAATAGAGTGGATGTGGAGAGGATGTTTCCTATGATTGAGGAGTCTAAGACCAGAGGACACACACTCAGAATAGAGGGGCAACCTTTCATAACAGAGATGAGGAGGAATGTCTTTAGCCCGAGGGTGGTGAATCTGTGGAATTCATTGCCACAGGTGGCTGTGGAGGCCAACTCATTAAGTATATTTAAGGCAGAGGTTGATAGATTCTTGAATAGTCAGAGAACGAAGGGGTACGGGGAGAAGGCAGGAGATTGGGGCTGAGAGGGAAATGGATCAGCCATGATGAGTTTAGAAAGTAAACAACAGACTTGATGGGCCAAATAGCCTAAATCCTCTCCTATATATTATGGTCTTAATGTCTAAATATTACATCAGGCTCAGGATGGACCATGCGATGGTCAGCTGATTCAATAAACTCATTTGCACTGTAGAGTTGAGAATTACGCTTTACAGGTGGAGACAAATAGGCACAGGAGTCATGACCCCCAATGCTGGATCAAAAGATGCATTTATTTAATCTGGCTGGAGATAAAGTAGACAGAGACTAGTGAGTTATGTGCACTCCCCAGAGAAACTCCTGCAATGATTTCAACCATTCAGTGCTCCAAATGTGAGTGCAAATTTATTCTCATTCACATCCTCGGATATAAATGAAACATTTTGTTGCTATTGGACCACCAATAGACTACTTTGCTGCCCAGAAAATTTCACACAGATTCCAACAATCCACTTCCCTTCAGATCTATCCAACTTTTCACAGATACTGGTTGATTTGCTTCAGCAGAAACCATAATATTCAGCATGTGAAATTTAGGACATTTGCCAGAAAGACCATCAACCAAAAACCAAAGACAAAGATTGGCAAGACGAAAATGTACTCAAAATATGGTTCAAAATCTCATCAAAACCAGTATAAAACATACACTGTGTGTGTATGTGTATGTATGTATGTATGTATATATATATATATATACACACACACACACACACACACACACACACACACGCATACTGCCTTACGCAAATGCGAATCCTTATTTTTCCTTTTATTTTGGCTTCAACTAGTGTAAATGAAGGTTCTTCAGATCCATGGTCTCACCACTGAGAGGCTCTTGGCTATTATCCTTATAGATTGACAGCCTATCCATAAGAGCAACAGCAAATGATTGCTCTACCTATAGCTGTCCAGAGGCAGATTCAATCTTTGGGGCATGAGTTAACTTGTGGAGTACGAACAACAAATGAGAAATGGACAAACAGTATATGTCTGCTTTCATCCCATTACATCACACAGTGCAAATAGAATCATTCTATGATTTTACATTGGTTTTGATGAAATTTTGAACCATATTTTCTGTTTAGTTTTCCACGGTTATGTCACAGTAAGGAAGAAAATGTCCAATTCTGTGTTGATTCCCAGTAAAACAATCCTGTTTATATCATTATTTCTCTTTATTTTCCATAAAACCACAAGACACAGGAGCAGAACTAGGCCATTCAGCCCATTGAGTCTGCTATAGTCTTTACTATAGCTTTGCAAATTATTCCCTGTCAAGGCACATTAATTTCCCTGGTGAAGGCATTAATTGGTTCTATTTCCATACCCTTAGAGGTAATACATCAAATAATGAAAAGAGTTCCTCACATCACTTTTTCTTTCCTCACTTGAACCTTCCAAAAATTATATTCCATTGTCAGACAAAGCATATGCTACCTCGCATTGGGCCCTGATTCTTATGTATGCCCCAACTTTTAAAGGTGAGTGTATTTACTTTGAGAGAATCTATAGCTGCTGGCATATCCTGATCCAAATCATTTGAGAGCTTACAATTTATTTCCAAGCTTATTTGAGATGACTTCTTGCATATGTACCTTGCTGTTATCTTCCTCTCTCCTGTATACTTCAGGATCTAAAAGCAACAACTGTTCATGCTTTTTCTGGTCCAGACACTATCTTCTTGTGCTGATGGAGGTGATGTTAACAGTGCTTCTGCTGTTGGTCATTTTGATTTCACATCTGAAGTTGAAAGTAACACAATATGTCAGTGCACTATGCTGATATGATGGATCAACATTCTGTTGTGCAGATCAGATGTGCAAACCTGTAAGTTATGAGAAAAAATACATACAGCACAAGTACTGTGAGCCATGTTTCTGCGGACTCTGGCTATGCAAAGGTTGCTAAGATTTCATACTGACTGACCTTTGTCATATCTGGTCTTTGCTCCTTGTTAGCAGTCATGCCTTGCTTTCACTAATAAGTTCTAGGAAGACTGAGGAAAACAAATCAAAAACTATTATTATTGTTGTGTTGGCTGATTAACATTTTGGGATTGACAACCTGCTCCTCCTGAATGGGGTCAACACATAATCACGTTGTTATTGTGTGTACATCGATGGGTTTTAGCAGCTGTCCCCTGTGCTGTGATTATCTTTGGAATTAACACCAACTACACATTTCTGCAGATGGAAATTCATCTGTTGGTGCAGAGGAAGATTTAGTGAATGTCATTCTAGCTTTTCACTTCCCCATTCTGCTAAAGTGGCAGTCAGAACAGTATTATGCTTGCTGCAACTACGAGACTATAACAGACGCCATTTATTGCTCTTCCTGATCTCTGAAGCATTGTTAGAATACGTTGAATTAGCTGTGCTACCTCCAAGATTGGACCCCTTAGAATTTTTGAAACCACTCACATTACTATTGGGTACATGTTATTTTTGCTAACTATGTTATTTCTTCCAGGGTTAAGATACCATGGGAACAGTACGTAGTTCTGTATTTCAACCCTTCTTCAGGAAAAGAAACTATATTTTCTAATGCTTTATTTAACATCAACATAAAAGTTCATCTTTAATATTTTGTTCAGAGGTAACATATGTCTGCAGAAGTTGAGCCACATTGTAGTTGCAATTGAGCCAAGCAGTGCTTTTTACACTGGGTGGGGAAAATTATTAATGTTACTTCTCTTGTTTGCAAATTATTCTCCCTGCAATAACCTTAATGTTTATTTTCATAGAATAAACAGTCTAGCACTGATCAGGCCATTCTGCCCATGATTTTGTGCCAAACTTGATGCCAACTTACAATGAATGTCTTTGTCCTGTGGTTCGTCCACATGTCCCTCCACTTTCTTCATATCCATGTATTTATGAAAAAGCCTTTGAAACTCCACCAAATAACCTGCTTCAACTACTACCCCTGGTGACCTATTCCAGGCCACCTACCAATGTCTGTGTAAAGAACTTGCCCTTCATGTTGCAACCTCCCTCTAACGATAAAAGCATGTCCTCTGGTGTCTGACTTTCCCACCCTGGGGAAAAGATCCTATCTATGCCTCTCATAATTTAAAAACATCTTTATCAGGTTTCCTTTCAGCCTCCACTCATCTAGGGAGAACAACATCAGTTTGTCCAACCTTTTCTTATAGCTCATACCTTCTAATCCAGACAGCAACCTGGTAAACTCCTTCTACACCACCAATACCCACTAACACGATCTCTACGTCCTTCCCAAACTGAGGCCACCAGGACTGTACTTAATACTCCGCATGTGGTCTGATTTGAAGTTTTGTGTAGTCACAGCATGATTTTCTCCATCTTATTCTCAACTCCCAAGCATGCTACATGCCTTCTTTACCACTTTATGCACTTGCGAAGCCAACTTCAGCTATGGACTTTACCCCAAATTCTCTCTGTACCTCAATGCTATTAAAGGACATACCATTAACTGTATTCTTCTTAATTCTATTTGTCCTCCCACAATGGAATAGTATACTTGCCCTGTTTAAACTCCATCTGCCATCTCTCTGTCCATAACTGTAACTGATCTAAATTCTGCTGTCCTGTTTGATAGTCTTTTGTACCTTCCATAACTCCACCAATCCTGGTGTCATCCACAAACTCACTAATTCATCCATCATTCAAATCATTGATATCTAGATCACAAATACCAGAGGACCCAGTACTGATCTTTGCAAAACACTAGCAGCCTCTGACCTCCAGCCAGAGTAACAGCCTTCATCCCTTACTCTCGTCTTCTATAAGCAAACCAGTCCAAATCAGCAATTCACACTGGATTCCATGCATCATTATCTTCTGAATCATTGTAGGAATTTTCACTAAGTCTGGCACCTAAGAGAAAAATATGTATGCAGGAGGGTTTGTTCTGAATACGGTGGAGTAACTGTATCGCACAAGTTAGGCACAGTGATATCATCTTGCAGAATATAGCATTCCAAGCAAAATACTCTACAGCAGTCTAAACATATTGCTAGACTCAAGGCAGAGAATCATGATTGAGCATTAAGATAAAATACTGTGCAGAGTGTACTTAGCTGTAAGCATTATTACGGCAGTATGTGGAAATAGAAGCAGCCAGATGTTCACACCTGATTCAGTTGTTACTGGAAAGTCAAAGAAGCATTTGTAACCTCTTCTCAACTCCTGATGTTCTGCTTTCATTTCAGAATAATCTCATCAATGGCTGTCAACATCAAAGCAAGTGCAAGTGCTCATTTATCTGAAACATAGAAACATAGAAAATAGGTGCAGGAATAGGCCATCTGGCCCTTCGAGCCTGCACCGCCATTCAGTATGACCATGGCTGATCATCCAACTCAGAACCCTGTACCTGCTTTCTCTCCATACCCCCTGATCCCTTTAGCCACAAAGGTCATATCTAACTCCCTCTTAAATATAGCCAATGAACTGGCCTCAACTGTTTCCTGTGGCAGAGAATTCCACAGATTCACCACTCTCTGTGTGAAGAAGTTTTTCCTCATCTCGATCCTGAAAGGCTTCCCCTTTATCCTTAAACTGTGACCCCTCGTTCTGGACTTCCCCAACATCAGGAACAATCTTCCTGCATCTAGCCTGTCCAATCCCTTTAGAATTTTATACGTTTCAATAAGATCAATATGAACTAAGAGCACACCTGTGAACATTTGCATTTGCTGACACAAGGAGCCCCTTCAGGCCACAAACTCCAGTTAAAACAAAAACAACCAATTCCACTTGTCTTGCTTCCTGAACAATTCTGACCTGTAGAGTTCCCAAGCAAGCACTTTTTTTTTAAATTTGAGGTTCAGCACGGTAACAGGCCTTTTTGAGCCCATGCCACAAAATTATACCCACCCAACTAATTAACCTACTAACTAGAACATCTTTGGAATGTGGGAGGAAACCAGAGCATCTGGAGGAAAGCCACAGAGTCATGGCGAGAACGTACAAACTCCTTACAGACAGTGGCAGAACTGAACCTGCTTCACTGGCTCCGTAATAGTGTTACCCTAACCAATAAGCTAACCTGCTGCCCCAAACTAGTTAATGGCTAGCAGTTTATGAAAGAGCCATGACAGAACTCACAAACACTTGGAAATACTTTTTATATCTGAAGCTCTGATTTTTTTTCCCTCCACACAAAACATGTTGACCTCTGCAGGCTCCATAAATCCTGCTGAGCATAGGAAGCTTTACAGCTGAAAGGTATCGAATTTGTGCATTATACTCCACTTCAGAAATTTGGTTCAGTTGATTCTAATGGAATCAAATTATGGAATTGCAGTAAACCACAGTGTCATGAGTCCAGCACAGGTTATCAGGAAAATTTTATCAGATGAGCCCACCATCTTCTGGCACAGCCTGCTACGATCTACCACCCTTCACCTTCCCACCTCCAGTTTCCACTCCTCACCCCCACCCCCCGGTCGATGATTAGTGGTTGGCGTACTAACTTTGTACTGTACATGATGCTTGATGCTCTGGAGGCAATTTTGCTGGCAACAGGTTAGAGGAGACAGAGCCTCAGACCTGGAGTTTATCCAGATGTCCTGGGGGCTTAGAAATTTCATATTACTGAAGACCTCAGAATAAATTTGGAGAATTTGCAGGTCTGACTATGAGATAAGGACAAACAAGGACAAGGTATGTTAGAAAAGTAATACTTTCATACAGTGGATATGAACTTAGGTGGTTAAGTTCAAAATCTATTGCCAATCTATAATTACCCTTGAGGTGATCATGAATGCCTTTTGAGCCATTACAACCCTTGTGGTAAAATATGTTTACAGAGATCCACTGAGGGTATGAAAAGTTCCAAATTTTCTTCCTCAGTAAAAATGCAGCAATTTGTTTCCATGTCTTGACTACGTGTGAATTGGAAAGCAATTTCATATGGTCAATTTATGCACATCAGCGTCTCTATTCTTTCCAGGTGCTAAAGTGACAGGTTTTAAAAAAAATTAAAAAAAGAAACACTGAGCAAGTTTTGACCAGTTGCAATAATTTTTTTTGCAGTTAGTTGAAACTGCCATCAATGTGTATCAGTGATGGAGGAAGTGAATACTTAGGTGATGAATTGAGACCCTATCAAGTGCATTGTTTGATTCTAGATTGTATTGACTTGCCTGAATATTTTTGGAATATTCACTCCCTTTTCTAATGTGTACTTTGTAGATGAAGGACTGACTTTGCAGAGGCAATAGGTGAGTGACTAACTGCAGAATTTGAACAGTCCTTCTGAACATTTATTTATGTGACTGCTCCAGTTGTTTCTGGTTAATAGCACTCTCCTGTATTCACCCCCTTAACAACCTCTGATTGTTAATAGTGTGGGAATCATAAAAGGAAATTGAATGCCATGTCAGAAATGTTACCCAAATTTCTGATTATCAATTAAATACAGGGTGAGGTCATGGCTTGGAAATGAGGGTGTGCAGTATTATCTCACGTGAATAAAAAGACATGAATTGGTACTCTAACAGGGGCTTTCAGCTGACATAATGTCCAGTTTTACCAGATGCTATTACTTGGCTAGGATCTATAGTTGGATAGATTGTAATTAGGACTGAGTTAACAGAAAATACTTGAGCTTCTCAACAGGGCCGACAACATTTGTGAAGAGAAAAAAACATTGTTTACCTTTCAATTTAACTCTGTTCTTCCCTTTGCAAATGCTTCTTGACTTTCTGAGCATCACTTGTATTTTCTGTTTTATTTCAGATTTCTACCATCTATGGTATTTTTGCTGTACAACTTCTGAGTAAACAGTTGTCTTGTCATAAGTTTGTTGAGTGCACTGCCAGATAGCAAGTGTGTGAAGGGCTGTCAGAGTTCTCAGGCAGAGCGCTGGGCCTGCTGTTCTCTTGGACCAGTAGACGGATATTTCACATTAAGTTTTCTATTTGATTACATGCATTCAGACTGTTTTCATAGAAGTTGATATTTTTGGGATGAAGGATACATTTAATTAAGCAAACACTACAGATTGTTTGTTTCTGGAATAATCTTTGAGAGAATGGTGTTCACAGACGTATATTTTTGAATTCTTTTGTTTCCTTTCACCTTGTCTTTCCTCATTTCGATTCTAGGAGCCAACACAAAGAAACAGGGCGATGATCTTGCTGATAATGATGGCGATGAAGATGAAGGTATTTTATGGTGCTCAAAAGTGGTGCATGTTTGCAGAAGAGAATCTTTTTTAAAACTTCTTGATTTTTAAGTTTCTTTTTGGGGGAAATGTTTAAGATGACAGTGTGCATGTATCCTTGCACTTTCTTTTCTTAATCCTTCAGCACATTTTTCCATGCAATAAATGTCTTAAAATTGAAAGATTTATTGATTCATAGTTGTAACCATGTCACTGAAACAGAAGTTACATCACCAGGAAATGAAAGCTACAGCATTTAGCAAGATTTGAAACCAGTCTGGCTGTCTCACTGTCTGGAGAGCTGAAGACACATTATCACCCCTTTGCTTCAGTTGTGTTTTAAGCTATGAAGTTATTTGCAATTTTCTCTTGCATAAGCTTCAGTAAAAGCATCTTTTCCCTTCTTTCTAAAACTATCCAATGTACAGAGCATTACCCTCTTGGGAGGCTGGGTAGATAAAAATCCTTTGACACTCAGAAGCATTAGTCAGTGTAAAGAAACTCCCTGGTTCTAAACAGAGCACTCCAGCTTGTGTTGGCTATGTTTATAAAACTGGGGACTTAGAGTGTACAGCCTCATGTTCTCAACAAAATACAGTTGCTGCACACTGATTTAATAGGGTACCATCACTTGTTTCTTTCAATAACCTAGGGAGAAATTGAAAACAAAATTTGTTCTTAACTAATACGCCTCAATATACCTGAACCTTTCTCCAGCTCATGCCCAAAGTCCATCCACAAAAATAACTCTTAAATATAATGACATTGTAAACATTTGAATTGAACTATATTTCATATGCACAAGAATGATGTGTAAATTAAAAGATAATTGTCTCACCCTCTTTGAATCTTTCATCATAAAGGTCAAGGCCATGTACCGTAGGACCTTTTCTCAACTATAAATTGGGGTTAGTTAAGTGTTTAATTTGAATTTAAACATTTAGTGTCTCTAGAAATCTGTGTGTACATGTTAGAAAGAGAGAGAGAAGAGATGGTGTGTGGGAGTGTGAGTGTGTGTGTTTCTGTGGTATAAACTGAAGATCCAATAAACAACAATACAGTGCTGATAGTATTTGCCTCATGATTAGGACGCTGTTGATATAATGTTTGTCTGCCTCTCCAGCACTCCAAACTTCCAGAGCAATGTAATTAAACAGTGTACCATGCTGCCTCCTTTAATGATTTGTTTGGCATTGAACTGCTGGGATTAATCGTGCATGTCACTTGACACTGCATGCTGTTTTTGATCACGTGCGCAGCATTAAAAAAAGCAATTGATGGCCTCTTGTAGAGATCCTTGAAAATACTGTGTGGGCATCAGCTACTACCCAAAGTTAATAATAAACTACACATATAGAAAAAAACATCTAAAGTATGTTTTAAAGGTTTTGTAACCGGGCTGAGTGAAAACTGCTTGAGCAGACTGCAGTGGCTGAAAAGCATAATCATCTATCTCAGGGGAAAAGGTTGTTGTGACAGGCAATAAATCTCAACGTGCAATTGGACCAAAAGATATAGGAGAGGAAAGAGAAAGAGATGACTATAACATCATATCGTCTATCATAAGAATGTAAAGGCCCTGAGGAAATTGCACGTGTAAATATGAATCTTTGAAAAGTGTATCACTGGTAATCCAAGTGTAAATATTGAAGATAAGAGGCATGTCCTGCTGGTCATGGTGAGTTCCGGGTGTCCTCCATGTGATGATGTAGTATCAGTTTGTGGGAGAGGAGACATTTTATGTTGCTGTGACCTTCAGGGATAATTTTCACCTTCACAGATTGGGTGCTAAAAGGGAGAGTGAATCACTCCTCCCACACTTTGAAGGTGTAAATTACCTGCCGTATGGCGTAACCTTCAGATTGGTTAGTTGCATTACAAGTTATTATTGGGAAAATGCTGTTGAGTTCTACAAAAGGGAATAAAGGAAGGATGTTAAGGAACATTAGTCTGAAAACTGCACCATTGCTATCAGTCAATCTTCACCTTTTTTTGCATATATCCTTGCTTTGAAATTCAAACTATAGCATTGCATGTGCATTTGGCGGAGTCCCCACCCAGCTTAATGGAAGTCTTAACAGTCAATTAATAAAAGTCGTGTCTTCATTATCTATCAATTAATATCCTGGTTAGACCTCACTACTTGCTTTATTCTGCTTTATGTGGACTTCAGCATAGCTGCTGATTAGAATGGTCACTCATGAAGGAAGATATCAGATACAGAGTTAGTTTCCTTATAATTTTGTCTTTGTTTCAGTTGATAAACTATATATTAAATCCTGATAAATTCAATGTTACAGTATGAAATACTTCAGCAAAATATATGGTCACTGGTACGAAAAACTTTCTTCATTGTCAGAACAGAAGGAATTTCTTGTTTCCTACCTGTGCCATCCTCACTGCTGATTCTAAAGTCCTTCTCAGATGATTTTGAGGCAGACTGAGCTTTAGTCCACAATGTGAAAAGGCCAAGCTCTTAGGTAGCTTTGTCAGAATGATAAAGCAAGGTGGGCTGTGAAAGAACAGTATATGAAACAGAATATTTCCCAGGTAAGTAACAGACTGCATCTGTGAACGACAAAAGAGGCAGCCAATAATGGAATTTCATGTCCGCTCCATCGTTCATTCCGTTTCAGCATTGGCTGTTGTCTGTTATTTGATATCCATAGAGGTTTCCTAACCCTCATCTCCGTGCAAACCCCTTCTACCCTTGCCTATGTTCTGTGCGTCCACACTTTGATGTTCAATATCTGTTGTGCATGTAAAAATACTGCAGACAAACACTGATGCCAGGTACCTAAGTGAGGGAAAGGAGGGGCAGTAATTCTTGAATAACTCAAATTGAAAACACAAACACCAGTTTACTGCTATATTCAAAGCTAACTTGATTTTGTTCCCGTCAGACCTAACAGACATAAATGTTGCCTATCCACAAAAGCAAAAAAAAACTGGTTTATTCTTTACAGAAAAAGTTTTTTTCCTATTTTTCCTTCATTATCCAACTTGCTCTTCAATTAATGGCATACTTAACAGGCCAGCCACCAGAATGAGACTTTTATCATAGTAAAATTGTTGGATTAGACTTCATTTTGATAGTACCGATACGGTGTTTCTTCAGACCAATCATGGATATTGTGCATTGTGAGAGATATTAAATAATGCTTGGGAGCAGAACAGCTAGTCAATTTAGATGCCCATTTGCAAAAAAAAAATTGGAGTGGAATCAGAATTATAATTTCTTGAAGTTTTTTAAGAAACATTTTAAACTAGATTGAGAACCAAGTGTTTTGAGAAGAAAATTGCTAGTGGACAATGCCTATCTTCAAAGATCAACAAGTATTAATATCAATATTATCTAAAATGTATAATTATACTCCAGCCTGCAACACACCCTTAGAAAACCATAATTATATCCTTGTCTGTAATGTATTTCAAGGTAACTTGACTTTTTCCGGTCATTTTTGCATGGGTCCTCTCCTCTAGGCAAGAGCTACCACCCTTAATATATTTTGGTATTTACTTGCCCAGCGGAGACTTTTGTTCTTGACAAAAATAGACATAATGCTGCTGAATACTGCCCTTCAGCAAGTAACTGCAGCACAATGTGATTATGTAATGACAGTGATAAAATTGTTAAAGTTTTGAATAATGAGTGCTGTCTGTAGCTATACTTACAGTATTTTCTTGCAGAATTGGTTTTAAGTTGCTAGTTATGGCATACACACCTGTTGACTGAAACTAAGGAATTTTAAATCTTAGAACAATTCTAAATGGGAAGTACATTTAGAATTGTTCATGAGTATTCTTACAAAACTGCAGAATTGGAGTATCAATATTCTGTAGTGCTAAATGCCACCTTTAAACTCAATGAAAACTTTAAAAGCCAAATAAAATACTGTAAGTAACTGCTCCAGTCAGATGTGGAAGAGTTATGACCTGTTCATTCATTTCCTCTGTGATTACCCACTGAACAGGGAACTATCAATGAGAGTGACCTATGTAAAATATAAATTTAATCTTCTTTTAAATTGTGACTTAATACTATCTGTATTTACCTGCAGTATTTGAGTATTTTTTGAGTATAAAGGTTTTACCACACTACCCTGTTAGCCCAAAACTTAACACCTGGTGTCTGTAGTATGTCTGCTGACACATTTACTTATGCCTGTTGATTGAGATGTACTATTGTCCAGTGCCTATCATACATTAGCTCCCACCATGACACATTTATGCCTGGTGATTGCAGTTTTGGGCACCCAATGTTCTGGTGAGTTGGTGCCTCATAATTACAGTCACCTAGTGCCCAGTGCTTACAGCATATTGGTATTAGACAATATGTTGGTGCCTTTAATCAAAACTTTGTAGGTTTCCAGTGATCAAAATGTGTTCATATCCATTAGTCAAACCACACTTGTTTTCATCATGGCCGAAACCTGAGCGCAGTGTCACTTGGCTTCTCTGTTGTTCCTTTTCTTGCAGATATTCGTGACAGTGGGCCCAAACCAGTAATGGTATATATTCATGGAGGTTCGTACATGGAAGGAACAGGAAATATGATTGATGGCAGCATATTGGCAAGCTATGGCAATGTCATTGTTATCACACTCAACTACCGCGTTGGTGTCCTGGGTAAGAAAAAGCTAATCAGTTTCTTTACTGTTAACTTCAGGCAATAAAGATGAAATGTTGACATGAATGATGTTGCACCAGAAGTGTTTGCCTCCAAGATAATCCCTTGCATGCAAAAAAAAATGAAACCATTATTGCCTCAAGAGTATTATAGATATAGAAATTGGTATCCCGTTCTGAAAGTATCGTCTTTTTTAATCGCTTTGTTATCTGGGAAACTGATTTTCATAATCTGTTGCAATGTGGAATTTTACTGAGTCTGGTTGAGATTTACGGGATTATACAGTAGTCATAAAATAATTATGGGTGCTCAGAGACCAATTCCTATTGGACGTCATCTAAGAGAATGCCTAGGTATGGACAGATTCTTACATGAGTAGAACTCTAGTGTTTCAGAGCACCACCTATGCCTCTTAGTAAAACTGTCTGGAGTAGACAGTTATATGCTAAGACCAACAAGCTGATTGAAAACAAACTTTTTTTATTATTGAGTAATATAATTAGAAAGGACTGAATGCAATAGTTTCAAATTTAATTCAACAATTGCCTTCCCTACCCAAGGCAGATTATACTGAGTCAACATTACAGATGGATAATTTCACATATCTGGTCAGTTCTGATGCAAACGGAAAAAGTGAGCTACTGAAATTGTTGAGTTTGATTCTGGCTGCTAAAAGCTGCAATATTCCGAAATTGAAAATGAGGCAGACCCCAGCAGGGAACTTTGTGAACGCCACATGTTAGCACTGGGATGTACTGAAACCCAAAATCAATGTTCACCTGCTGTTTGACTATTGGCAGTGAAACATACTCACCCATCCCAGTTTCTCAGCTGCTATCTCATTGACCTCATTCTGTAACAGTCCGCTAGGATGTTGAGTCACCAGAGAAAACAGAGGAAAGCTGCAGGTCAACGAAGGCTATCTGTTAACAATATGATTTTTAAAACTATTTGTGAGATGTGTCCATCCCTAATTGATTGTCACCGAGGGGGGCAATTACGGGCCAGCAATGTATTTGAATCCAGTCATACAAATGTCAGACTAAATAAGGATGAGCAGTTTTCCTTCCTTGAAGAATTTATGACAATTTGTTATTATTAATTATCAGCATTAAGACAAGCTGTATATTTTCAAAGTTTAGTTATGCCACTGTTGCCATGATAGGAAGCAAACTTACTTACAACAGCATCACAGGCACATAGCATTTGAGACACAATATTCATAAGAAAAATATAAATTAAACAAGAAAGAACATTAGAACAAAAAGAAGTTCATGCTAGTGCAAAGTAGTCTAAATAGCGATAGTGTTGCTATACTGAGGTAATGTTTAGGTTTGTGGAGGTTGTCTCAAGAACTAAATGGTTGAAGTCAAGTAGAAAAACCATTCCTTGAACCTGGTGCTGTAGGTCTTTAGGTTTCTGTACTTCTTGACTGATGTTAACTGTGATCATATGGCACAAATCACAGGGATTTTTGATGTTGTTTGTTGCATTCTTGAGGCAATGCCTCCTGTAAGTACTATCGATTATGGGGAGGGATGTGCCCTTGAAGCATTAGGCTGAGTCCATCATTTTCTGCAGCTCCTTACATTTCTGCACTTTGAAATTGCCATACCAGGCCATACGGTAAAAGTGTCACCATCCTCAGTGTGGAGTGTACACGTTTTCCCTGTGACCATCTGAGTTCCCTCTTGGGGCCCCGATTTCATCTCACACCCCAAAGACATGTGGGTTGGTGGATTAACTGGCCATTGCAAGTTGTATGTAGCTCAGTGAAGAGGGGGTGGGGTCGATGACAATGTTGGGAGAATACAAACTGAAGGTTTAGTGTAGATGGGTGGTGATGATTAGCATGGGCTTGGTGGGCCATGCTGTATCCCTTTCCATGATGATGAAGATGACGTCGACTCAGGCCTGAGAGGCCAGCATCGGGCATTTTCATGCCTTACAAGGCATGGAACGAGAGACCGTCTGGCGCGCCATTCCTCACACAGACATTTCGCAGTACAGTATTTTCTTTATTTTACGAGGTCGAGTTGCGAGCTCAACGCTCAACCCGGCACGAATGGAAAGCGTACTCAGGAACGGCCCGACTAGATTGGAACCCGGGAACCTCCATTCCGGAGTCCGGCGCTGATGTCACTGTGCCACCAGCCGACCATGACTCTGACTTAAAAACTCCCATTACTATCAGAGTGCCCGTGTTCCAGAAGTAAAAGTCAACACAAAGTAATATTCCAAAGCAAATTTATAAATCATGGCATATCTCATTGAAATGTCAATGAATCTCTATTTGGTGTTCCTTTTTTTTCCTGACTTCGATATCTCTGGCTGTGACATGCCTCACTCCAAGGCTATTTCAGTGGTGTCAGACAGCAACATTTTGCAAAGGTGATAAGCAACATCAAGGGGTTTGGTGATGTTTAGAGATGAACTGATGAAAGCTGTCTTCCTGAGTGATCCATTGAACTGCTGACACCTTCCCACGATGCACCTCAACGACATGAGCAATCTTCGGATGGGTTGCCGGGTTGTTGTGACACGCTGCAAATATGGTTAAACACTGCTTTCTGTCGCCAGCATGGTTCAGCTTGGATGAGAAGGAGCTGTGCTAGCACAGTAGCAAACACACCTTGCATGACTAGGATATCAGCTTCTGCAGTATGTCAACAGGATCCACAGATAGGATCAGAAGGTAATCAGAAAATGCACATTGAAGGGTGAGAAACTGGCATCAGAGCCTGCATCATGGTTGGAAGCACATGTGCTAATGGAGTTATCCACCAGCTTTTTGCTGAAAGAGATGCATTCCAAGATCTGAACACTACTCTGACAAAATTGGTGTTTAGCTCCTCTGTGCCACTTGACTTCGTACCAATTTTACAAATACCACAAGCATTTCTTTGCACGTTCCCATCAACACTCTTCTGTAATCTGCACTATTTACATGCACATCTCTGTCGCCAAACTTGACGGCATTTTCACGGGTGAGACCAAGCCTTCTCTTTCTTGCTGCCCTGGCTATCGAACACTTATGCTGGAATTTAGAAATTCATCCAAATTATCTACATTTTTAGTCTCAGTTTGTGAAACATTGTTTCTACATCACTGTTTAATCTTCTAGCCATACTCTTTTCAACTTCAAAATGAAGTTTAATTGTCATTCAACCAGACATGAATGCCCATCAATATAGTCAAATGAAACACTACTCTGGGATCGAGGTGCAAAACGCAGTAGCATTAGTCATACACAGCAAATAAGGCACATATAAAAGAGCAGTAAAATACAGTGACACAAAAAATATATAGCTCAAGTCCCTGAGTCCATGAAAGTTGCAGCAGCCTGAAGTCAAACACAATATAGCTGGTCTTCTGCCAAGTGAACTCTGGACGGCAGCACTGACTCCAGTAGGACATTGCTCCATACGACCTCCGGCACTCCAGTGGAGTGCCTGACTCCAAACTTTTCCTGGGAGCTGCAAACAAGTGACACCGTGGCTTGAGGCCTAGTCCTCGTTAGGTCCAAGGCCACGTGGCTCCCCCCACCGTTCGCCAATAGACTGATGAACTGGACTTGCACTATTCCAAACCAGCAATGTCCAACAGGGTCTCGCAATCACAAGAAAAGCGACTGAAATGATTACTAACTATTAGACTGCTCATTTCCTTTGTGGACCAACTCCTCTCTGTCATGGGCAGCATCACAGTCCACACCAAGTCCTGCTCTTTCAGTTTCTCCGTCAACAGGAAACTCACTGATAGGGTAGACCTGCAGTTCTTAAGTGTCCAGCAGAGTATTGTGACCATAAAAACTACATCAAAAAAATCAGTAGCACCTTTGTTTGACCTCGTAGCTGCTGTGTGCGAACACACCACCATCTTACCATTAGTTTTTCATAGCTAACTGTCTAGCTTAGAGTTAGTTGCTCTATAAAATGAATAAGATCTGAGGGCAGTGTTGCAATGCAGAGAGGAAGAATAGGTAGAAGGGTATGATTAAACTATCTGAAGCTTGAAAAACAGAAGGGGTAGTGGTATGAGGGCTAAATGACATGCAAACGAGAGAATGAGGCATGAAATGATGTTACTATTCCTTTTTTGGAATGCTACTTTCCTAATAGTGTAGTAATGCAAACAAGAGTATATACATTAAGTATTAGGATACCGAGCGCAGAGCAATAAATCCGCAGATAGCTGAAGGCGGTTGGACTGGGATAATATGGTCAGATAGGTACACATGGGAGACTCATCTTAATTAGATGAGGCATAAAATATAAGAGCATGGGGGTAAAGCTTGAGCTTGTTAAGGCAGCAATTGGGGCACAGCCATGTCCACTTCTGGTGACGGTATTGCAGGATAGATACAATAGGACCAGAGAGTTTGCAGAGGAAACCTATGACAGCATTACTAGGCTGGAGGATGTTGACTATGAGGAGAGTGTGATTACATTGATTTTTTTCCATTGGAACTAAGAAGCCTGAAGCAAGAGCTAATCAAGATGCATTAAATTGCGAAGCCTAGAGAGGATAAAAGTGAGAACATGTTTCACTTAATAGAAAGGTCACATGAATTTCAGGTTTTTGGTAGCAGTATTAGAGAATATTTTAGGAATTCTATTTCAACCAAGGAATGATGGGAGTGAAGAACTTACCCAAAAGGCAGAAACCTCATCACATTGAAAAAGCAGCAGTGTGAATGGTAAACGTGCCATAGGCTATGGATTTTGATTGAGATCTGGAAAGTAGGCTTAGCATAAGTAACTCTGACTAGCCAGGACATGAAACTGCTGTGAAGATCTATGAACTTACTTTATATGATGTTATGATGCTGTAAGTATTAATTTATTCTTTCATGTAAATAAAAGCGGGCTTCAAGTTATGGAGTCAGAGCAATACAGCACAGAATCAAGCTGTATGGCCCAACTGGTTCCTGCTGACCACAGCATTCTCCCAGCTAGAGCCGGAGCCAGCTGACCCAAGCACCTCCTCTTCACATACTTATGAAAATGCCTCTTAAATGCTGCAATTGTACTAACCTCAACCACTTCTTCCAGCAGTTCAACCCAGGTATTCACTACCCTACTAACTATGAAGTTACCTGTCAGACCTCTTGAATCTCTCTCCACTTACCTTGTATCTGTACTCTCTTGTTTTGGACTGTAACCCTGGGGGAAAGGCTATGACTGTCCAACTTTTCCACACCCCTCATGATTTTATAAATGTTTCAGGTCACCTACACTCCAAGTAATAAAGATCTAGCATAGCCAATCCCTCCCAATAACTCATGACCTCTAATCCTGGCAGCATATTCAAATCTCTTCTGCATGTTCTCCAGCTTGCTGATGTCTTTTCTATAAAAGTTACCAAAACTGTACACAGTACTCCAAGTACAACCTTACTAGCAACTTGTATAATATCGATATTCCAAAACTTGATGCCCTAACTGATGAAGGTCAATATGCTAAATGCCTTCTTCACTCTCCTGCCTACTTGCACAGCCACTTTCAGCAGATTGTGCACTTTTATGCCCAGTCCTTATTCCACAGTACTTGTCAGTGAATCGCAGGGTACTATGTAGATCCTACCCTGGATCCAAAATGCGTCACCTCACAGCTATCTAAGTTGAAATCAAGTTGCCATTTCTCAGCCCCTCTCCCTAACTGAACAAGATATTTTTGCTATTCATTGCAATCTGTTTCACTATCAACAAGAGCCCTTCCCCCGACTCTGTATCATCAACAAACTTGCTAAATGTACCATGTACGTTCATATGCAAATCATTTACACAAACAATGAATAACAGATCCCAATACTGACCCCTGGAGTACCCCATTAGTCACAGGCCTCCACTCAGAAATTTAACCTTCAACAATCGTTCTCTGCTCGTTACCATCATTAACTCCCGCTTCCAGATCAGAAAACCATGCGGAACCTTGTCAAAGGCATTACTAAAGTCCATAGGTGACATCTACTTGCCGAACTTCATCAATCTCCTTAGTTACCTCTTCAAAAGATTCAAGAACTCCCACGCATAAAAACATGCTGACTATTCCTGATCAGGTCTTGACTATCCAAGTGATGGTAGACTTTTCTTCAGAATTCTGTCCAGTAATATTGCCCCATCCTGAATCTCAGAACTCTGGTTGCCCCAGTCAACATTCAGAAAATTGAAATCTCCCACTAGCATTACTCTATTATTCTCACTACATGCAATTTCTCAATATATCTGCTGATCAGTCGGGGGGGGGAGGGGGGAGGGAGGTCTATAATATAGCCCTATCAAGGTGACCAATCCTTATTTTGAATACCCTCTAAGCACTGCTGTTACATACTCCCTCATCAAAAGGGAAACACTTCTTCCACTCTTACCCGTTCCTAAAGCAGCAATTTCCTGGAACTAACAGTCCTGCCTTTCTCTCAAGTTATAGTCACAATATCCCAGTCCCCATAGTAATCCACACCCTTAGTTTACTCACCTCGTTTGTTAAGCTATATGTATTGAAATAGATGCAATTTAAAGCAATTTAAAACACTCATTCTGCAGGGCCTCATCCCATGTTCTGCCTAAGTCAGGTTTCCCACCACCATCACCCTGTCTCACTGCACCCTTTCCCACTGAGCCTCAGAGCCAGTCACAGTGCCAGGGGTTATGTACAGCTGCTAACCCCTGAAAGAACATCCCCCTCAACAGTATCCAAAGAAGTATACTTGCTGCTGAAAGGAATAGCTACAGCAAAACCCTGCACATACTGCCTACACATGTTACTACTTCTGCTGGTTACCTATCTACCTGAAGCCTACACCTTGGATATGACCACTTCGTAAAAGTCTAATATATGAAACGCACAGCTTCTCAGGTGATCCTGAGTACCTTCTGATCCATCTTCTGTTTCTTCACCCAGTCTGCCAGGAAATATATCGAGACGTACTTCCCACAGATGTAGTTATCAAGGAGACTGGGATTCCCTAACTTCCCACATCTTGCAGGAGGAACATTCCATTGCCCTAACTACAGTGAATCAAGGACTAAGAACAACAAAATAAAACTTCAGTGCTGCCTTCTCACTGAAGCCAATTTAAAGAGCTGCAGTCACATTCCACACCTGGGCTACTCTCCTGTTTCCACTGTCAATATGGCCACTCGACTTGACCCTTCTATTTATTGGCTACTGTTAATTAGCTAATTAGCAAATCAACTATTAGCTGACAATTTGAAAATGGTCCTCTTTATGTACTTTATATTCATACAATCAGTCCATGTACAGTATATAACTGTGTACATTCTGTTTTATAGGATTGATTTTATATTTATATTGTATATTCTTTTATCGTATTCTTTATGCTTACTGTGTTTTTCTATGCTGCATCAAATCTGGAGTAATGATCATTTAGTTCTCCTTTACACTTGGGTACTGAAGAATGGAAATGGAAATAAGCAATCTTGAATCTTTAGAGTACTGTTAAGTGAAACTCAAAAGCAAGTCCTGAAACCTGCAGTACCTTTTAAAACTCTCATGTCTGATGCTCCAAGACCCAACTCCTATAAAGTGAAACTTACCAACAGGTCTTGAAAACAACTTCTTTAAAACTTCTGTGCCTTGTTGTGGCAAATGCAATGGGACTGGAAGGAAGTTTTGTGATGGCACATACTGTGTATTTCAAGTTAGTTTTCATCTAATTCAGCCAAATGTGGGTATGAATGAATCCTAATGAACTGTGCCCAGATGCTGCTGAGCCACTGTCTGGATGGGCAAGAAAGCAGAGGATGGTTATGTGACAGTGGACAAATTGTCAGGCTCGTTTATACATCTGAGCAATTTACATCGGTGACATAAATGAGCCACATGTAATAACTATGTCAGCAGGCGGCTTACATCGAGACACAGTTGAGAAATTAGCTGTGAACAGGAGTGTGGTGTTCAAGTGGGCTCCAGTGACTAGATTAGTGTGGACAGATTTTTTCAACAGGGGAATGTGTACATCATTTTTGGAGCACAGATTTTGGAGAAAGTTACAACTTAACAGTAAAACATAGTAAACGAATGAAAATCTTGGCTAATGTGTGGACGAGAATTGTGGTTCCTAAGAGCACAAGACAATATAAACAGAAATTGAGCGCATATCTCTTCAAGCCTACCCCATCATGTAGAGCCCTCAATCCGCCAATCTTTCAATCAGTTATCCAATCACAAACAAGAGAAAATCTGCAGGTGCTGGAAATCCAAGCAACACACACAAAATGCTAGAGGAACTCAGCAGGCCAGGCAGCCTCTATGGAAAAGAGTACAGTTGACGTTTCAGGCCGAGATCCTTCAGCAGGACTAGAGAAAAAAAGATGAGGAGTCGGAGTTAAAAGCTGGAGGGAGGGGAGGGAGAAACACAAGGTGATAGGTGAAACCTGGAGGGAGGGAGGTGAAGTAAAGAGATACAGGGCTGCAGAAGGGGGGAATCAAATAGGAGAGGACAGAAAACCATGGAAGAAAGAAAAGGGGGAGGAGCAGTAGAGGGAGATGATGGGTAGGCAAGGGGATAAGTTGAGAGAGCGGAAAGGGAATGGGGAATAGTAGAGGAGAGTTGGGGGTTGGCTGTTACTGGAAGTTCGAGGAATCGATATTCATCCCATCAGTTGGAGGCTACCCAGTCGGAATATCAGGTGTTGTTCTTCCAACCTGAGGGCAGCCTCATCATGACAGTAGAGGAGGCCGTGGATTGACATATCAGAATGGGAATGGGAAGTGGAATTAAAATGGGTGGCTACTGGGAGATCCCACTTTTTCTGGCAGATGGAGTGTAGGTGCTCAGTGAAGTGGTCTCCCAATCTACGTCGGGTCTCACCAATATACAGGAGACCACACCGGGAACCCTGGACACAGTATATGACCCCAACAGACTCACAGGTGAAGTGTCACCTCTCCTGGAAGGACTGTTTGGGGCCCTGAATGGTAGTGAGGGAGGAGGTGTAGGGACAGGTGTAGCACTTGTTCTGCTTGCAAGGATAAGTGCCAGGAGGGAGATCAGTGGGGAGGGACGAATGGACACGGGACTCACATAGGGAGTGATCCTCGTGGAAAGCAGAAAGTTGGAGGGAGGGCAAGATAATGTTTGGTGGTGGGATCTCATTAGGCATGGCGGAAGTTACAGAGAATTATGTGCTGGACACAGAAGGTTGTGGGGTGGTAGGTGAGGACAAGGCACCCTATCCCTGGTAGGCTGGTGGGAGGATGGGCTGAGAGCAGACATCCATAAAATGAAAGGGATACGGTTGAGGGCAGTGTTGATGGAAGCCCCTTTCTTTGAAGAAGGAGGATATCTCCTTCATTCTGGAATGAAAAGCCTCATCCTGAGAGCAGATGTAGTGGAGACAGAGATCCTTTCAATGAGTTATCTACATTCATGTTAAATATTTCAAAAGAATGAACCTCCACAACTTTCTGGAGGTACAGGTTTCTGCCTTTCAGGCAAGTTCTGTGATTCATACTCAAGAACACGCAGCTCCCTCTGTGTTTCACCCTTTTCTAGCCATTGACCCTTCAGGTAATAAATCTGCCTTTTCACTCCTCATTAATATGATCTGATACATTGTATTCCATTTGTCAGATTTTCACCCATTCACTCAGTCTATCTATATCATGTTACAGAGTCAAGGCATCTTCTTCATAGCATGTGCCTCTTTCTATTTTCATGTCTTAGGCAAACTTGGATGCCTTACGTTCTCCCCCTTCATCCAGGTCATTAATAAAGTAATAAATACAGTGGCATGCAAAAGTTTGCGCACCCCTGGTCAAAATTACTGTTACTGTGAATAGCTAAGCAAGTAAAAGATAAACAGATTTCCAAAGGCATAAAGTAAATGATGACACATTTCTTTAATAGTTTAAGCAAGAAAACTTTATTATTTCCATCTTTTAAAGTTTTAAAATAACAAAAAGGAAAAGAGCCCGAAGCAAAAGTTTGGGCGCCCTGCATGACAGTACTTAGTAACACCCCCTTTGGCATGTATCACAGATTGTAAACGCTTTTTGTAACCAGCTAAGAGTCTTTCAATTCTTGTTTGGGGGATTTCACCCATTCTTCCTTGCAAAAGGCTTCTAGTTCTGTGAGATTCTTGGGCCGTCTTGCATGCACTGCTCTTTTGAGGTCTATCCACAGATTCTCAATGATGTTTAGGTCAGGGGACCGTGAGGGCCATGGCAAAACCTTCAGCTTGCGCCTCTTGAGGTAGTCCCTTGTGGATTTTGAGGTGTGTTTAGGATCATTATCCTGTTGTAGAAGCCATTCTCTTTTTAACTTTGGCTTTTTTACAGACGGTGTGATGTTTGCTCCAGAATTTGCTGGTATTTAATTGAATTCATTCTTCCCTCTACTAGCAAATGTTCCCCGTGCCATTGGCTGCAACACAAGCCCAAAGCATGATTGATCCTCCCCCGTGCTTAACAGTTGGAGAGGGGTTCTTTTCATGAAATTCTGCACCCTTTTTTCTCCAAACATACCTTTGCTCATTGCTGCCAAAATATTCTATTTTAACTTCATCAGTCCACAGGACTTGTTTCCAAAATGCATCAGGCTTGTTTAAATGTTCCTTTGAACCTTTTGAATAGAACTTTTTGTCCACAATGGACACAAAATCCCCAATGGACTACCTCAAGAGGTGCAAGCTGAAGGTTTTGCCAAGGCCCTCACAGTCCCCTGACCTAAACATCATCGAGAATCTGTAGATAGACCTCAAAAGAGCAGTGCATGCAAGACGGCCCAAGAATCTCACAGAACTAGAAGCCTTTTGCAAGGAAGAATGGGTGAAATTCCCCCAAACAAGAATTGAAAGACTTTCAGCTGGCTACAAAAAGTGTTTACAAGCTGTGATACTTGCCAAAGGGGGTATTACTAAGTACTGCCATGCAGGGTGCCCAAACTTTTGCTTCGGGCCCTTTTCCTTTTTTGTTATTTTGAAGCTGTAAAAGATGAAAATAAAAAAGTTTTCTTGCTTAAAATATTAAAGAAATGTGTCATCTTTAACTTGGTGTCTTTTGAAAATCAGTTCATCTTTTACTTGCTTAGTTATTCACAGTAACAAAAATTTTGACCGGGGTGCCCAAACTTCTGTATGCTACTGTAATTGGGGACCAGAACTGATTCCTGGAGTACTCCATTGTTCACAAGCTTCCAAACTGAAATTTAACAATGAAAGATTAGCTTTATTTGTCACATGTACATTGAAACATCAAAATGACGAGTGAAATGCATCATCTATGTCAATGACCAACACAGTCCAAGGATGTGCTGGGGGAAGCTCACAAGTGTCGCCATACTTCCAGTGCCAACATAGTGTGCCATGACTTATTAACCCTAACTCATATGTTCATGGGACGTGGGAGGATACTGAAGCATCCGAAGGAATTCCATGTGATCACGAGGGGAACGTATAATCTCCTTACAGACAGCATTGTTGAACCTGGGTTGCTGGCGTTGTATTAACGTAATGCTACCACTACACTACCATTCCACTCAATTCATTGCAATTCTTTATTTTGTACTCTAACTAATATTCAACCCATTCTTACATACTTCCCCCAATACTCCTAAACTGTGCTCCACCATTTTGATGGCACTTTGTTGAGTGTCTTTTGGAAGCCCAAATGCATCATGTCCATACCTCCTTTACCTAATAAAGTGGTCACTGAGTGTACGTTTGTGGTCTTGCTCTGCTGTAGCCCATCCACTTCAAAGCTTGATGTGTTGTGCATTCAGAGATGCTCTTCTGCACACCACTTTTGTAACGAGTGGTTACTTGAGCTACTGTTGCCTTCCTGTCAGCTTGAACCAGTCGAGCCGTTAGCCTCTTCTCATGGGTGATGGATGCCACCTTTTTTCCTTTTTGAGGCGTCACCATTTGAAGGTGTCCTGGATGCTGGGGAGGCTGGTGCCCATGAAGGAGCTGCTGATTTTACAACTCCCTGCAGTTTTTTTTTCCAGTCCTGATCAGTGGCCCTTCTATGCCAGAATGGGATCAGAATTGAATTGGTTGGTGATGCAACCAGTTAGGATTCTCTCCATGGTACATCTGTAGAAATTTCTGAGTGCCTTTAATGACATACCGATTTTCCTCAAACTCCTAATGAAATATAGCCTCTGTCATCGTTTCTTTCTAATTACATTAATATATTGGCTCCAGTACAAATCCTCAGAGATGTTGATGTCCATAAACTTGAAACTGCTCACTTTTGACACTTCTGATCCTTCAATGAGGACTGGCATGTGCTCCCTTGACTTCCCCTTCTGACGTCCACACTCAATTCCTTAGTCTTACTAATGTTGAGTACTTTTACTGTGAAAACAATCAGTTGTTCTGTCTCGCTCCTGTATGCCTCCTTGTCACCATCTGAAATTTTGCCAACAATAGTTGTGTCATCAGCAAATTTATAGATGGCATTTGAGCTGTGCCTAGCCACATCATCACATAGAGAGAGTAGAGCAGTGGGCTAAGCACACATTCTTGAGGTATGCCAGTGTTGATTGTCAGTGAGGAGATGCTATTTCCGATCTGCACCAACTGTGGTCTCCTGGTGAGGAAGTCAAGGATTCATTTGCAGAGGGAGGTATAGAGACCCAGGTACTGGAGCTTGTTGATTAGAACTGAGGGTATTATTGTGTTGAACACTGAGCTGCAATCAATAAACAGCAGCCTGGCTTAGGTACTAATATTGTACTGGTGATCCAAGGCCAAGTGGAGAGCCAGTGAAATTGCATCCACTGTAGACCTATTGTGTAGGCAAATTGCAGTGGGTCCAGGTCCTTGTTTAGGCAGGAGTTGTTTCCTGCCATGACCAATCTCTTCAAGTACTTCATCACGGTTAATATCAGTGCCACTAGGTGATAGTTGTTGGGGTAGCTCACCCTGTTCTTCATAGGCACTGGTATGATTGTTGCCCTTTTGAAGTAGGTGGGAATCTCTGACTGCAGCAGTGAGAGATTCAAGATGTCTTGGAACATACCTACCAGTTAATTGGCACAGGTTTTCAGAGCCCTAACAGGCACACCATCAGGGCCTGGCAGCTTGCAAGGGTTCACTCTCTTGAATAATGCTCTGATGTTGGCCTCCGAGATAGAGATCCCAGGGTCACCAGATACTGCAGGGATTCAAACAGGTGTAGTTTTATTCTCCCTTTCAAAGCATGCATTAAAGGCACTGAGCTCATTTGGGAGTGAAGCATCACGGCCATTCATGATGTTAGCTTTCAGTTTGTAGGAAGTAACGGTCTGCAAGCCCTGCTAGAGCTGGCGTGCATCCAATTCCTACATTTAGTTAGAAGCTCAGATAAGCTGCTACTAAAAAGTGATGTACTCTGTCTTGGTATCATGATCAATTTTCAAAGCATTGTCCCCCAGTCTCACGTTCACTCTGATTATGCTGTTTTGTGATAGCAAGAGAGGCAAGGGCGTCTAATCAAATCAGATTGAAATATTTAGGAAATGATTATTGTGTTTGTTAATATACAGTATGGTTTTCTTAGGAAGTAATAAGAATTGGAGTATTAACATGGGTTTGAAAGAAATTGCTGATAGATATGCTAATATGTGCTAGACAATGAATTGGATTAGGTTTAATTAAAAAAAACTGGAGGGAGACCTGGGTTGTAACAGCTAGGGAATAAATTAGTGATTGGATATATTTGATAATGATTTAGAAATAGCTTGGGTGTTATGCATGGTCTGTTAAAGCACAGAAAATGAAGTGGGAGTCATGTCTTCCTGCTTTTTTTTTCTGCAGATTAATGAGGATCAGACTGGGATGGGCAAATTGAGAAAAAAACAGCTCCATGTCACTGAATTTCAGGCAGCCCTTTTTACTTTCATATTAAATCAAATTTGTAGTCATAGACTTAAAAAGAATTAAATAAAAAGGAGAACAACAAATATTTTAAAAGCAGAGCAGCTAATTATTCATTTTTGAAATCCTGAGCACAAATGTCTTCCTTAAGCCAGGAATAAAACCAAAATGATTTCTCGTGTTGGACCAAATGTGGGCTGTTTCAGGGAAGGGGGTGTTATTGTGGCAAATAAAGAGGATTAATAGTGTTTCTTTGGAGTCTCTGTGTAAGCACTAATGAGCGGAAATGACAGCACAAATCTACTTGGACGAATAACTATTAATCCAGCACATCTGGCAAGTAGAGGAGAATGTTCAAGGGCACAATATACACTGTTCACTATTCATTACCCAGAGAGGAAGCAATGACTTGTTTACTCACACAGAGTTCTAAAAAGTCACAGCCTGCTGTACTGCTGTGGGGAGCATCTGAATTAATCCCATCATCACAGAAAGGCAACTCAGTGCATCAGCATAGGGAAGAGTATAAATGCTGAACATCTGAAGGAAAATTACCACAACTCCTTTAATCCCTGTGCTGGACTTTAGATCCAGGAGTGTCTGATATATAAGATCAGAATTTATTTTTCTTGAATTCCAATCTAGGGCCTGGTAAAATGGAGCACGACAGGATTGGTTTTGCTTCTAGAAACTTGGTGCCACCTGTGGAGATCAAGTCATTGGGTGTATTTAAGGCGAAGATAGATAGGTTCTTGATTATCCAGGGCATCAAAGGGTGTGGGGTCAAAGCAGGGGAGTGGGGATGACTAGAAGAATTGGATCAGCTCATGATTGAATGGTGGAGCAGATTCATGGGCCAAATGGCCTACTTCTGCTCCTATAACTTATTGTCTTATTATTATACTGGGATGTATTGCACAGGTTACCAGCTCGCAGTTGGTGACTCGGTAGCCTGCACTTCAATTTCAGGGTCTGTACCCCAGATTAAACCAACTGCGATGATGTAGTGGCAGCTTGAATCCTGAGATTACATCTTGAAATTCTTGGCAGCTCTGTATATTCTGTATTCTTTATATATATTGGTGAGTTTGAATCTCAGGGTTGTATATGGGAGCATATATGTTCTCTGAGTAATAAAATTACTTAGAACCTCTGAACTTTGATCTTTGTTATGTAACACTGTTTGGGAAGTGGTAGTTAATGAGAATACTCTGAAAATTAATTGCTTTTGTGATTTATAAACTGTGCCCATGAACGTATTTCAGGATTTTATTTTGTTTTGATTTACATGGTGGATATTGTTTGAATTCAGCACCATAGACCAGACAGGAGAGTACAATGTGATCTAGCTCTCCTGCCTTGGGATTTTCACTGATATGAATGTAATGTCAAAATTTACTAAACAGATTATGGCAATAGTAAATGTTTAAATATTAGTACACTGCATGTGTAGTTAATGGCATTAAATACTCATGCAAAATCATACTTCACTCTTATGGCTTAAACATACAGAACACTATCAAATTTTATGTTAAATTGCAATATGTATTCTTTGCATGTTAGTCCAATTTTATTGTAGCCACTTTGCTACATGGCAGTGCACTGTTGCACAATTGATACTTTATGTTAAATCTTTATACTGTATATAAATCGGACAGAATATGCTATGTAAATCTTCCTCCCTGTTGTTAAGGATTTACACAATAGATGTTTTATAAACACTTAATCAATGTCTGAAGCAGACCAATGCCAGTGGTGCATCATTACCATGGGAAGAATGGTAAAAATTTACCATTTTACTCTAAGGTTTCGATGGTATCTTTGAAGTGCTTCTAGGGAATCTTGCAGATTGATGGTACTGGCCTATAGTCATACTGCTGGGAATTCTTGCACTCTAAGGAATATTGGTATGCAATGACAATGCTAAATAGTTCTTGGCGATCGTAGGGATAACTTGCAGCAGAATGAAAAATTTGAGCATGTAGATATTAAGGAAGAGGATGTGCTGGAGCTTTTGGAAAGCATCAAGTTGGATAAGTCATCGGGACTGGACGGGATGTAACCCAGGCTACTGAGGGGAGCGAGGGAGGAGATTGCTGAGCCTCTGGCAATGATCTTTGCATCATCAATGAGGACAGGAGAGGTTCCGGAGGATTGGAGGGTTGTGGATGTTGGTCCCTTATTCAAGAAAGGGAGTAGAGATAGCCCAGGAAATTATAGATCAGTGAGTCTTACTTCAGTGGTTGGTAAGTAGATGGAAAAGATCCTGAGAGGCAGGATTTTTGAACATTTGGAGAGGCATAATATGATTAGGAGTAGTCAGCATGGCTTTGTCAAAGGCAGGTTGTGCCTTACAAGCCTGATTGAATTTTTTGAGGATGTGACTGAACACATTGATGAAGGTAGAGCCGTAGATGTAGTGTATATGGATTTCAGCAAGGCATTTGATAAGGTACCCCATGCAAGGTTTATTGAGAAAGTAAGGAGGCATGAGATCCAAGGGGACATTGCAATGTGGATCCAGAAGTGGCTTGCCCACAAAAGGCAAAGAGTAGTTGTAGATGGGTTATATTCTGCATGAAGGCCAGTGACTAGTTATGTGCCTCAGAGATATGTTCTAGGACCCCTACTCTTTGTGATTTTTATAAATGACCTGGATGAGTTAGTGGAGGGATGGGTTAGTAAATTTGCTGATGTCACAAAGGTTGGGGGTGTTGTGGATAGTGTGGAGGGCTGTCAGAGGTTACAGTGGGACATTGATAGGATGCAAAGCTCGGCTGAGAAGTGGCAGATGGAGTTCAACCCAGATAAGTATGAGGTGGTTCATTTTGGTAGGTCAAATATGATGGCAGAATATAGTATCAATGGTAAGACTCTTGGCAGTGTGGAGGATCAGGGGGATCTTAGGGTCCGAGTCCATAGGACACTCAAAACTGCTGTGTAGGTTGACTCTGTGGTTAAGAAGGCATACGGTGCATTGGCCTTCATCAATCATGGGACTGAGTTTAGGAGCCGAGAGGTAACATTGCAACTGTATAGGACCCTGGTCAGACACCACTTGGAGTACTGTGCTCAATTCTGGTCGCTTACTACAGGACGGACATGGAAACTATAGAAAGGGTGCAGAGGAGGTTTACAAGGATTTTGCCTGGATTGGGGAGCATGCCTTATGAGAATAGGTTGAGTGAACTCAGCCTTTTCTCCTTGGAGTGATGGAGGATGAGAGGTAACCTGATAGAGATGTACAAGATAATGAGAGGCATTGATCATGTGTATAGTCAGAGGCTTTTCCCAAGGGCTGATATGGCAAGCACGAGGGAGCATAGTTTTAAGGTGCTTGGAAGTAGGTACAGAGGAGATGTCAGGGGTAAGTTGTTTATGCAGAGAGTGGTGAGTGCGTGGAATAGGGTTCTGGCAGCAGTGGTGGAGGCAGAAATGATAGGGTCTTTTAAGAGACTGCTGGGTGGATACATGGAGCTTAGAAAAATGGAGGACTATGAGTAAGCCTGTGTAGTTCTAAGGTAAGGACATGTTCGGCACAGCTTTGTGGGCTGAAGGGCCTGTATGATGCTGTAGGTTTTCTATGTTTCAATGATTCTAAGTATTAGTTTGCATTGTACTCTGTTACACAATTGTTCTATGTTGCAGTGAATTCCTACACCATAATAACAAAGCTCAATGCAAATTCAAGGATCAGCTACACATCTTCAGCCTTCCACACTTAACAATAAAGTCAACAATCTCAGATAATAAGCCATTTCAGACCAATATCACATATTCAGCAATTTTTCTCCCTTCTTTCCTAGTAATTTCCGATTTCATTCATCTCTTCTTCTTTGCACTTGTTCAAGTCATGTATTTTGTTATACACTACCCTTACCACTTCGTTTCAACTGTTACCAACAGCACTTCCATTATTCAGTCTCCACCTGACCACAGATACTTCCGTTGTTTCTTCTTCCCCTCAAGTTTCACATATTCACTGAATGATTACGCAGGAAAGAAACCCTTCGATTCATCAAATTGTATTGGCTCTATGTAAGAACAATTCAGAGTCCAGTTTGATTGTCTTCTTTCCATACCTCTTTATGTTCTTTACATTCAGGAATTTATCCAGCTACCTTTTGAATGCTATGACTGAATTTGCTTCCACTGCAATCAATGCATTCCAAACCCTGATCACTCACTGTTTAAATAAGAAGTTATTTCTCTGGCCGGCTGGTGGTGCAATGACATCAGCGCCGGACTCTGGAATGGAGGCTCCCAGGTTCGAATACAGTCCGGTCCGCTCCTGAGTATGCTTTCCATCCGTGCCAGGTTGAGTGTCGAGATCGCAACTTGACCTCGTAAAATAAAGGGAAAAATACTGCGAAATGTCTCTGTGAGGAGTAGCGCACCGCACAGTCTCTCTTCCTCAGTCTGCGCCTTGTAAAGACATGAAAAAGACATTGTCCTGCCAACATTGTACACGAACGCACGCACACAGATGCATACGCACAGACACACACAAACGCATGCACATGCCGAAAAGAAAGAAGTTATCTCTCATGTTAGTTTTGATTCTCATGACTGTTATCTTCATCTGTATCCTTTGTAATCTGTAAAACTTTTGCATCTTCTCTAATGTGTGGCATCCAGAATGCTGATTAGATTGTTGAAAATCTGGTGCAGCCACGATTGTTGACTAGTCGTCACAGAACTTTTTTCAATATTTTTATTAATTTTCTACATAGGAGGATACAAAGTTCAAGAAAAAAGAAATATATCAAATACATTATACTGAATCACACATGCAAACTCTTTACTGCATATTCATACAAATTGATTAATTCATAATATTGAAATATAGTAAATTTATTATATGGAAGAAAAATCTAACCTGCTACCAAGACTGAAGCTGATTAGTAAAAAAGAAAAAAGAGTATATTATTAGCCATCATCTGTGCTTTAACAGCAAATCAAAGGTTTTGAAAATAGTTCAGAAAAGGTCCCCATAATGTTTGAAAGTCTTGATTAGATTCAGAAATTGAACACCGAATCGTCTCTAAATTTAAACATGACATCACATCACGCAGCCATTGAACATGAGTGGGCGGGATCACATCTTTCCATTTAAACAAGAGCGCCCTCCTAGCCATAAGAGAAATAAAAGCCAAAATGTGCCAATCAGATTTCTCCAAATTAACAATCCTTCCTCCAACAATACCAAATAAAGTGGCCAAAGGATTAGGCTTAAAATTCACTTTAAAAAGTACCGAGAAGGTTTGAAATACTTCTTTCCAATATTTTTCAAGACTCAGGCATGTCCAAAACATATGAATGAGTGAAGCTTCTCCATTATTACATTTATCACAGTAAGGAGATAGATCCAATTAAAAGCGAAACAACTTATCTTTGGTCATATGGGCCCTATGGACCACTTTAAATTGTAGGAGAGAGTGGTGAGCGCATAACGATGAAGTGTTAACCAATTAAAAATTTCATTCGAAGTTTCCTCAGAAATTGAAGTCTGTAAGTCTTGTTTCCAAAGGTTTTAATTTTATCTAAAGGAACACTTCTCATTCCCAGCAAAATATTATAAATATTAGATATAGATCCATTATAAAAAGGTTTCAAATTAAAAATTACATCTAGTAGATTCTTATCAGGACTTTTAGGAAATGTACATATTTGAGACCTTAAGAAGTCTCTTATTTGTAGGTATCGAAAAAAGTGAGTTTTGGGTAAGCTATATTTAGCTGACAGTTGCTCAAATGAAAGGAGACTTCCCTCCATAAACAAGTCCAGGGAGCATTTAATACCTAATCTATCCCATTCTTTAAAAGCCACATCTATCATAGAAGATTTTAAAAAATAATGAGAAAAAATGGGACTTGAAAGAGAAAATCTCAATAAGCCAAAATAGTTTCGGAATTGTACCCAAATTCTCTTAGTATGTTTAACTACTAAATTGTCAGTTAACTTACTCAGGGATAAAGGAAGTGAGGATCCAAGAAGAGAAATAATAGAAAATTTATTCAGAGTTAGCTTCTAAAGAAACCTACATCGAACAATCCTCATGATTAATGTAATATAACCCAAATGTAAGATTACATATATTAACTGCCCAATAATATAACAAAGTTTGGTAAAGCTAGCCCTCCATTCTTTTTAGCTTTCTGCAGATGAATTTTGTTTAATCTAGAATGCTTATTTTTCCCTATATAGGATGATATAATAAAATCTAGAGAATCAAAAGAAAATTTAGGGATAAAAACAGGGATAAAAATATTTATATTAATAGAATTAATTCAACCAATCAATGATAAGGAAAGAGGCAACCAGTTTGATAATGTCCTTTATACATAATTCAATAGGGTAAGAAATTTTTCTTTAAATTAGCACTTATAATTTTTAGTAATTGTTATACCTAAGGAAGTACATTGGTTTCTTACAATTTTAAAAGGAAGGTTAGAATTAGTTGATATCCAATTATTCAAAGGAAAAAGTTCACTCTTATGTAAATTCAATTTATAACCTGAGAACTGGCTAAAACAGGAGAGTAAAGAAAGCACCTAGGATAACGAAGTCTCAACATTAGAAATAAAGAGCACTAGATCATCAGCATAAAGCAAAAGTTTATGGATAGTGCTTCTCTTTAAAATACCAGTGATATCATTAGATTCTCGAAAGGCTATGGCTACGGGTTTTAAGGCCAGATCAAAAAGCAAAGGACTCAATGGACAACCTTGTTGGGTGCCATGTTGAAGCTGAAATGGTTTGGCGTTATGAATATTAGTAATAACCCTAGCAGAGGGAGCTAAATAAAAGTAATTTAATCCATTGAATGAAATCAGGTCCAAAATCAAATTTTTCTAAAGTTTGAAATAAATAACTCCATTCAACTCTGTCAAAAGCCTTCTCAGTATCTAGGGATACCATACATTCCAATATCTCCTTAGAAGGAGAATAGATAACATTTAATAAACAACGAATATTAAAATTAGAATATCGATTTTTGATAAATCCAGTCTGATTGTCAGAAATGACAGATGGTAAATTATTTTCATAATTTACGGGCCAAAACTTTAGATAGAATCTTAGGTGTCAACATTAAGTAAAGAAATTGGTCCATAGAAAGAGCATTCAATGGGATGCTTATTCTTTTTGAGGATAAGCAAAATGGAAGCCACATAGAAAGATTGAGGCAGCCTGCCCAGTTTAAATGACTCCAAAAAAAATTGAACATAAATGAGGTATAAGCAGTGAGGAACAGGTCTTAAAGAACTCTACAGAAAATTCGTCTGGACCTGGAGCTTTCCTCGAGTGCAATGAGCGCACAGCCTCGACATTTCCTCAAAAGAAGTAGGTTGTTCCAACTGCTTTCTGTTGTCAATAGTAATTGTGGGAATGTTTAATTGGTCTAAAAAATTGTTCAGTACAATGTTACCCTTAGGAGAGTCAGAGCTATAGAGTCTAGAATAAAATTCTCTTAAAGTATTATTTGTTTCTAAATGAACAGTTGTCCTATCACCGTTAGCTTTACGTATTTGTTTAATCTGCTGTTTAGCTATAAAGGTTTTAATTTGATTATCCAATAATTTACCTGTTTTGTCTCCATGAATATAAAATTGACTTTTATCTTTTAGGAGTTGAGTTTCAATTGGGTAAGTTAAAAGAAGATGATATTTAGTTTTAATTTCAATGCGCCTTTTATATAAAGCAGGATCTGAAACCAGGGCATACTGTTGGTCTAATTGTTTCAACTAGTTAGCTAAATCACTTTTCTCGTTATTAGCTTTTTTCTTAATATTTGCAGTATAAGAAATAATTTGTCCTCTAGTATACGCCTTAAAGGCATCCCATCTGATAAGGCGAGAAGTCTCCTCTAACGCACTCTACATAAAAAAGAGTAATTCATCTCTCCATAAACTTTAAAAAATCTTTATCAGATAGCAAAGTTAGATTAAAACGCCAAAACCTGTTTGTTTGAAGAAGGCCAGGAAGATTTAAAGATAAGAGCACAAGAGCATGATCTGAGACAACAATCTCTTTATATTCAGAGGATCAAACTAATAGAATCGTTTGGCTATCAGGAAAAAAAAGTAATCAATCCTGGAATATATATGATGGACCTGAGAGAAAAATGAACATTCCTTGTCCAGTGGATGAAAAAAAGCCAAACATCAACAATACCACATTTCATTAGAAAAGATTTAATAAACACAGCTGCAAACACGAGGAAATCTGCAGACGCTGGAAATTCAAGCAGCCCCCACAAAATGGTGGTGGAATGCAGCATGCTGCCTGACCTGCTGTGTTCCACCAGCATTGTGTGTGTGCTGAATAAACACAGCTGATTTATTTGGTACCACTAATTTAGAAGATGAACGATCTAAAGCTGGATCTAAACAACAATTAAAACCTCCTGCCATCACCAATGAGTACAGACTGAGATCTGACAAAAGTGAAAAAAAAGGTTCAAAGAAGCCTCGGTCATCTATATTCTAATACCATTAATTTGTTACCTAGCTTCCCTGATACTATAACAAAATGCCAATAAGTATCAGAACGCAAACATGAGGAAATCTGCAGATGCTGGAAATTCAAGCAACACACATAAAAATTACTGGTGAATGCAGCTGGTCGGGCAGCATCTCTAGGTGGAGGTACAGTTGACGTTTCGGGCCGAGACCCATCGTCAGGACTAACTGAAGGAAGAGCTAGTAAGAGATTTGAAAGTGGGAGGGGGAGGGGGAGATCTGAAATGATAAGAGAAGACAGGAGGGGGAGGGATGGAGCCAAGAGCTGCACAGTTGATTGGCAAAAGGGATATGAGAGGATCATGGGACAGGAAGCCTAGGGAGAAAGAAAAGGGGGAGGGGGGAGAAAAGCCCAGAGGATGGGCAAGGAGTATAGTGAGAGGGACAGAGGGAGAAAAAGGAGAGAGAGAAAAAGAATGTGTGTGTATATAAATAAATAATGGACGGGGTATGAGGGAGAGGTGGGGCATTAGCGGAAGTTTGAGAAGTCAATGTTCATGCCATCAGGTTGGATGCTACCCAGGCGGAATATAAGGTGTTGTTCCTCCAACCTGAATGTGGCTTCATCTTTACAGTAGAGGAAGCCGTGGATAGACATATCAGAATGGGAATGGGACGTGGAATTAAAATGTGTGACCACTGGGAGATCCTGCTTTCTCTGGTGGACAGAGCGTAGGTGTTCAGCAAAACGATCTCCCAGTCTGCGTCGGGTCTCGTCAATATATAGAAGGCCACATCGGGAGCACCGGACGCAGTATATCACCCCAGCCGACTCACAGGTGAAGTGTCGCCTCACCTGGAAGGACTGTCTGGGGCCCTGAATGGTGGTGAGGGAGGAAGTGTAAGGGCATGTGTAGCACTTGTTCCGCTTACAAGGATAAGTGCCAGGAGGGAGATCGGTGGGGAGGAATGAGGGGGATGAATGGACAAGGGAGTCGCTTAGGGAGCGATCCCTGCGGAAAGCAGAGGGGGCGGTAGGGACAGATGTGCTTAGTGGTGGGATCCCGTTGGAGGTGGCGGAAGTTATGGAGATTTATATGTTGGACCTGAAGGCTGGTGGGGTGGTAGGTGAAGACAAGGGGAACCCTATTCCTAGTGGGGTGGCGGGAGGATGGAGTGAGAGCAGATGTGCGTGAAATGGGGGAGATGTGTTTGAGAGCAGATTTGATGGTGGAGGAAGGGAATCCCCTTTCTTTAAAAAAGCAGGACATCTCCCTCGTCCTGGAATGAAAAGCCTCATCCTGAGAGCAGATGCGGCGGAGACGGAGAAATTGCGAGAAGGGGATGGCGTTTTTGCAAGAGACAGGGTGAGAAGAGGAATAGTCCAGATAGATGTGAGAGTCCGTAGGCTAATAGTAGACATCAGTAGATAAGCTGTCTCCAGAAATAGAGACAGGAAGATCTAGAAAGGGGAGGGAGGTGTCGGAAATGGACTAGGTAAACTTGAGGGCAGGGTGAAAGTTGGAGGCAAAGTTAATAAAGTCAACGAGCTCAGCATGTGTGCAAGAAGCAGTGCCAATGCAGTTGTTGATGTAGCGAAGGAAAAGTGGGGGACAGATACCAGAATAGGTTTGGAACTTAGATTGTTCCTCAAAGCCAACAAAAAGGCAGGCATAGCTAGGACCCATATGGGTGCCCATGGCTACACCTTTAGTTTGGAGGAATTGGGAGGAGCCAAAGGAGAAATTATTAAGAGTAAGGACTAATTCTGCTAGGCGGAGCGGAGTGGAGGTAGAGGGGGACTGGCTAAGTCTGGAATCCAAAAAGAAGCGGAGAGCTTTGAGTCCTTCCTGATGGCAATGGAAATATATAGGGACTGGACATCCATGGTGAAACATATAATTCTCCATAACTTCCGCCACTTCCAACGGGATCCCACTACTAAGCACATCTTTCCCTACCCCTCCCCCCGCTTTCCGCAGGGATCGCTCCCTACGTGACTCCCTTGTCCATTCGTCCCACTCATTCCTCTCCACCGATCTCCCTCCTGGCACTTAGACTTGTAAGTGGAACAAGTGCTACACATGCCCTTACACTTCTTCCTTCACCACCATTCAGGGCCCCAAACAGTCCTTCCAGGTGAGGCGACACTTCACCTGTGAGTCGGCTGGGGTGATATACTGCGTCCGGTGCTCCCGATGTGGCCTTCTATATATTGGCGAGACCCAACACAGAGTGGGAAATCATTTCGCTGAACACCTACGCTCTGTCCACCAGAGAAAGCAGGATCTCCCAGTGGCCACACATTTTAATTCCACATCCCATCCCCATTCTGACATGTCTATCCACAGCCTCCTCTACTGTAAAGATGAAGCCACACTCAGGTTAGAGGAACAACACCTTATATTCCGTCTGGGTAGCCTCCAACTTGATGGCATGAACATTGCCTTCTCAAACTTACACTAATGCCCCACTTCCCCCTCGTACCCCATCCGTTATTTATTTATATACACACATTCTTTTCTCTCTCTCCTTTTTCTCCCTCTGTCCCTCTCGCTATACCCCTTGCCCATCCTCTGGGCTTTTCTTTTTCCCTAGGCTTCCCATCCCATGATCCTCTCATATCCCTTTTGCCAATCAACTGTCAGCTCTTGGCTCCATCCCTCCCCCTCCTGTCTTCTCCTATCATTTTGGATCTCCCCTTCCCCCTCCCACTTTCAAATCTCTTACTACCTCTTCTTTCAGTTAGTCCTGACGAAGGGTCTCGTCCTGAAACGTCAACTGTACCTCTTCCTAAAGATGCTGCCTGACCTGCTGTGTTTGCCAGCAATTTTTATATATGTTGATTAGTATCAGAAATTACTTTATGTTGAACAATGGAAATTCTATTATCTATAAGGATCAAACCGCCTCTGGCTTTGGCTTGAAATGAAGAATGGAAATGGACCCTCTCCATCAATTAAAAAGGCATGAATTTTCACATTTATGTACATGTGTTTCTTGAAGATAAATAATTGGTACCTTATGTTTTTTAATATAGGCAAAAATCTTATTTCTTTTCACAAGGTAATTTAGCCCTTTCACGTTAAAACTAAGTAAATTAATACTTTGATCCAATATAAAACTATTTATAAGAAAGGTTAAAGTAACAATCAGAGGAATATATATTAAGCCCAAACAATAACCCTTGAGATATGGTAACTAGGCAACAGAGTTGACTAAATTTCCAAATTAGCTTCAAGAAAAAAGAACTCCCCATCTCCCTTCCTCCTCCCAAAGAGAGAAAATCGGCCAAAAGGCAGCTGGCGCCTTCGCCCACTAATATCATCCTCCCAGAAAAGCCTGCTGGAACCGCTCCAAAAGAATTCAAGGTTGATTACCGTTCCAACCAAGACAAAGCAAAATGCAGTAAAAAAAAATAAGCTTGTACAGTTTTACCAAACAAAAGAAGCAATTATTCATACTGAAAAATATTAAACAGTTATATTTCTAAGTCTAAAAATTTCTGAGCCTCTTCGTTCGTAAGAAACCATTTCTTTGAGCCATCTTGCATTGTAATTCCCAGCCGAGCCGGATAACGAAGAGAAGGCTTGGAAGTTTTCGCTATAAAGTTCCGCCATAACTTTTTTAAACTTAGCACGTTCTTCCACAACTTCCAATGAGAAATCTTCAACAATATGAATCTTCTGACCCTTGTAGTCGATCACACCTTTCCGATGGGATTCATGAATCAAAAGGTCCTTTATTTGAAATTCATGAAAGCATATAATGACCGATCTTGGTCTTGATTCTGAAGTCGATCTATAAGTAGGCGATCTGTGAACATGATCAATCAAAGGTAAAGACTGTATAATATCAGGGAATAATTCCATCAGAAGGTTTGCAAAGAATTCCTTAGGATTATTTCCTTTCAGTAACTCTTTAAGTCCCAAGATTTGTAAATTGTCTCTCCTACTTCTAGTTTCCTAATCCATAATCTTCTGTCTCAGTTTTCCGTTGGACTTGGATTGTTTCTCATGCAGCTTTTGTATGAAAAACAATCACTGTTAACAACAGAAAGCAGTCTATGCCACTGTTTATAAGGTCTAAGAACCTTTGTTTTTTAATTGTTTTTTCAGCCTGCTGTGCAACATTCAATAACCTGTTTATCTATACCTCCTGATCTCTCTGTAGTAACCCTCGTGGTTTATATTGACTCTTTATATCAAAAAATTCTGATTAAAAACCTGAAAGTATGTCTTATGGTTTTATGGTTTGATAACCAATGCACATCTAAGGTAATCTTGCATTATGACGCATTGTTGTATTTGTCATTTCATCTTAGTATTTCTGTATTATTTGCATTCTGATTCTCTTTGTTGGTGCGCTCTTGTTTTATGTTACTAAACAGCTTAGTTAATGTAATATTAAACTATTGGCCCAGAGATTCCTAAATATGATTTGCACCCATATTGTAATACAATGGTTCCCTAAATGGACAATATCACTTCCTCACGCCCCAGGGGTGGTGGGAGTTTCTAAGGGGGTGATAAATATAAAGGAAGCAGTGGGAGAAGACTTGATATTAAGAGAGGCAGCTGAGAAATTACAGGCTTAATTTAAGAAACAAATTACTCATTATAAGCATTTGATCCTCAATGCCTCATAATTGATTACAATGATTACGTAATCACCTCATCTCTTGCTAACCCCATTCTCCTAGACTTTGCTCGAAGCATGTTATAGTTGATGAAAAGCAATGACATTTCTATATTTTGCATGTCATGTGGAATCTAGACTGAAGAAATTGTGTTATTTCTGGATGCAGGCCATGCATTATTGACATTTACTACTGTAGTATAGTATTAGCCAGTACAATTCCCACACTCTAATCACACAGTGACACAATTCCTTTGAATTAGGGTATGACGTTCAATAGGGTAAAGTTCAGAATCTGCCATTTTGAATGATCTTGACAGCATTTCTTCAGCCCACAGCCCAACAGGGATATCGCTGCTCCACTTTATGAGAATCAGGTTTTACCTGAGCTATTTTGATACCTTAACTCTCCTCATTATTGATCACAGTGCTTGAGGCTGGACTTAAACAATGGGTGCTTGACCATTAATCCGTAACGAAAATGGCAGAAGCAGACCAAATGAAACAGAAGTGCAGCCAGTACAGTGTGGCGTGTCTGAGATATGGTTTACATCAGCACAAAGCAACCAACTCTGTTATGTGAAAAAGTTTTTTCAAACAAGTCAATGAAACCGTCAAGACTCCCTGAGCATCTGAAAGCAAGGTTCAAGAGTTGATATTTGTAAGGGGACTCAAAACAGATGTGCAGGGGGTGTCAATATTTTCAGATTATTGAGCAATTTTTCAAAGTGAAAGACATTCCATTCATCAACATTCATGTTTGTGCAACATTTGAGGCACCATCAATGACAGAATGCCATCATGGGTTTATTACTTCCTTGAAAAAAGTTTACCTAATATATTTACCATTCATTGTGTAATTCACAGACAACATTTTGTCACATAAAACCTAAATGTTCAGCTGCGCAAATCAAATACTGTTATTACAACAGTAAGTAAAATCAAGTCCCATGATCTTAGTTCTTGACTATTTCAAGAGTTTTGTATTGAAAGTGATGAACAATTTAATTCTTGCTGTTCTGCACAGAAGTCAGATGGCTCTCAAAAGGAAACTGTCTGAGATGCATCAATATGTTTTTGGAAACTGTGATAAAATTCTTCAAAGACTCAAAATCCTCATTCAGGAATCAACTCAAGAATATGAGGCATGACGTTGCTTTTTTGTCAGAATTATTTGCAAAGTTTAATGAAATCAATCTTCAATTTCAAGGAAATAATGTGAAGCTTATTGAAGTCAAATCAGTTGTCTCATATTTCTATCCAAGTTAACACTGTTTAAGTGCTTGCTGCATTGAGCATCATGACCAATTTCAATTTCTGAGCCTCTCTGAGTTGGAAGAGAAAGAAAGGATACCAGATGACAATCTTCAAGTATATTGTATCCACCTGAGCGAGTGTCATAAAGGCATATCAAGGAGATTTCAGGGCCTCCTCAAACCAAATTCCAGATGGGGTAATAAATCAATTCCAGAACACGTGTAATGAAGAATTAACAGGAAGGATGCAGGAAGAATTGATCTTGCTAGAAAATGACTTTGAGTTGAAGCCGAGATTCAAAAACTCAAGACCTTTAATTGCAGAAAGAAATCGCTGAACGCTATCCTGCGCTGCAGAAAAAGGTCAATATGTTCTTTATTACCTTTCCAACATCATACTTAGTGGAGCGCAGTTTCAGTGAAGTCACTCAACTTATCTCAAAGCAATGAAATAGACTGCAAATTACTGAATGTGGGGATCTGAGATTCCTTCGGAGTGCCATCCAGCCTGATGTTGTGAAGCTGATATCACCGCACCAAGCCCATTCATCTCATTGAAAGGACAAAAAGCAATGGAGTAGTGAATAGTTGGACTACTAATGTATGTTCTAAAATTGTTGATGAAAATTGTTTTTAATGTAATTAAATAAAGAATTGATTTTGATTGTAGCTTTAAATTGACAAATAATTTTTCAATTATTTGTCCAGGCATTGAATTTGCATTTTCTATTTTCTTTCACTGTGCATCTAGTATATCTTATATCTGAGTAATAATTGAGTAATATTGTAAATATATTGTTTGATTAAGCATTCTTTGTTTACATAATTCATTACGAGTTATATGTAAGAAGAACGTGAATGGCATACATCATTATACCACCACATCATATGTGAGCTCCTACTAAAGAAAAAGTAAGTAGACACAATTTCCCAGCTCCTGTGTTTTTTTTTCAGCTAGTTTCTGGAGTAACAAACCGTAACAGTGACAATGAGGAATTTTTGAAATGAACGTGAGATGACTACCTACTTGTTGAAGCTCAGTATGTTCTTTCTTCAGAAGGAGAGACATACAAGTTAAAAAAAAAAGGTGCAGCATTTGTTTCTGCAGAAGGAGAGAGAGTTGGTCAAGTTAAAAATGCAGAAAGCAGCCAAAACTAACAAGCAATGCGTGTAGCCATATATTTATAAGCAATGAGTACCAGGTGATAATAATCACAAACTTAAAAAAATAGCAGGAACGGCTGGCTACATTGGAAAGAAAAACATATTCAAATGCATGACATATAACTGGATGATGTACACTGAACAAATTGAACAGTATTTTGAAGCAAATGAAATAGCCAATGAAAAGTGAGTACAGTGTTACTGAGTGCAATCAGTGAAAAAGCATATAGACTGCTTCGAAGTTTAACCATTCCAAACAAACTAGCCAAAATGAGCTTTGGTGATATCGTGAACGTAATGCAGGAACACTTACAACCAAAACCATTGTTGATTGCAAAATGCTTTATGTTTCATCGGTGGAATCAAAAGGAAGGGGAGTCAATTTCAGCTTACATGGTTGAATTGAAGAAATTGTCTCAGCATTGTCATTTCAGTGACGGGCTTAATGATACACAGAGAGATCATTTATTTTATGGAATCTTACAAGAAAGCAATCAAAACTGGCTCCTAACTGAAGCAGAAGGCACGTTTAAAAGAGCAGTTGAAATTGCTATATTAATGGAAACAGCAACCTGAGACACAATTGAGTTGCAATCAGGAATGAACAAAATTGCAACATCTAAGTAGAAGCCTGCTTGGCTGAACAAATTGTTTACCATTGTGACAGGAGTGCATACAGACCAGACCAACGCAAGTGTAAAGGCAAAACTGGCAGAGAATGCAAGACAGTAGAAGACACAGAAAGTGCATGTCGGGCAGACAAAAATAAATAGACTGCACAGGGAAGAAAAAAAAGATAAAAAGTCAAGTTGCAGCTTCAAAAAGAGCAGTAATCTGCATACTGTTGATGAAAAATCTGATAATGAGCAAAGTGACACAGGACTGGATAGATTTGAGATTTACAATGTGAAAACTAACAGGAGACAAGCACCAGAAGTGAATGGGCAGATTAATTACACTGCAAGGCATTTTCGGTTGTTCCAAAAAGTGTCTTTGAATGGTACTTCAAAGATACCGAACTGAAGCCTGTAGATATCCAACTATACTGGAGGAAAGAAAACCTCTGTGGGAATATCATCTGTATCAATGAAATATAACAACCAACAAGCCATATTGGGATTGTATGTGGTAAAAGTAGGAGGACCAGCATTGTGGGGCTGTGTTTGGCTGAGAGAAGTACAACTTAATTGGAGATCCATCCACCATTTGCATGCCTCATCCCCTGCAATAGAGTCAACTGAAAGTGAATTTAAAAAGTGACAGGATGATGCCACAGCAGTGTTCAAGGATTGCATTGGAAAACTCAAACTTATCAAGGGTAAAATAGTGTTAAATGAAAATGCAACACCCACATTTTACGAAGACTGTCTGGTTCCTTATACCACCCATGAAAAAGTAGCCAGTGAGCTAGATCGCGTGGAAGCTGAAGGTATTCCTTCCAAGGTTGAGTGGAGCCCATGGGCAATGCCAGTGATCCCAATAGCCAAGAAGGATGGATCTGTCAGGACCTGTGGTGATTTTAAGTTCACCATCAACTCAGTACTGAAAGTAGATCAATACTCTCTGTCCAGGATAGTGGAGACTTTTGCAGGCCTTTCTGGAAGGAAACATTTCAGCAAAGCGAACTTAGCTGAAGCCTTCTACAGATGGAGATGAAAGTAGATACCAACGTGTTTCACAGCATACAAATTTACAAAGGGCTTCAATGCTATATTATCGGCTTATTTTTGGACTAGTATCTGCACCTACACTCTGGCAGAAAGCTATGGACCAGCTGATGCAAGGCTGCACTGCTACTCTGTGTTTCCTGGACACTGAGGCTGTCTACAAGAAGGGTCAGAGCCGTCTCTATTTCCTGAGGAGACTGAGGTCCTTTAACATCTGCCGGACGATGCTGAGGATGTTCTATGAATCTGTGGTGGCCAGTGCTATCATGTTTGCTGTTGTGTGCTGGGGCAGCAGGCTGAGGGTAGCAGACACCAACAGAATCAACAAACATATTTGTAAGGCCAGTGATGTTGTGGGGATGGAACTGGACACTCTCACGGCGGTGTCTGAAAAGAGGATGCTGTCCAAGTTGCATGCCATCTTGGTCAATGTCTCCCATCCACTACATAATGTACTGGGTGGGCACAGGAGTACATTCAGCCAGAAACTCATTCCACCGAGATGCAGCACAGAGCGTCATAGGAAGTCATTTCTGCCTGTGGCCATCAAACTTTACAACTCCTCCCTTGGAGGGTCAGATACCCTGTGCCGATAGGCTGGTCCTGGACTTATTTCATAATTTACTGGCATAATTTACATATTACTATTTAACTATTTATGGTTCTATTACTATTTATTATTTATGGTGCAACTGTAACGAAAACCAATTTCCCCCTGGGATCAGTAAAGTATTACTATGACTATGACTATCATTGTTACCAGCAAGGGTGACGAGAAATATATCAAAAAATTCAGGATCGTGTTAAAAAGATTAGAAGATTATGGGCTCCATGTATGATGCACCAAGTATGAATTCTTTAAAACAAACATCACATACTTGTTCACACCATTGACACTCAAGAATGACACAAGTGTGCTGAGGAAATTCAAGCAGTGGTGGATGCCCAAGGCCAAAGTTTGTGTCACAGTTGCAGTCCTTTTTTAGAATTTGTCAATTATTATAAAAGATTCCTGCCAGTCTTGGCTACTGTGATCCACCCCTTGAACTCATTACCACAGATCAACAAGAAATGGCAGTGAACAAAGCAGTGTGGAGTGGCTTTCCAAAAGGCAATGGAAATAGTGACATCAGACATCGTACTCACACATTATGATCCAAATCGTCCAGTGAAGCTTCCCTGTGGCACCCCGATTTATGGTGTAGGTGTAGTCTTGTCACATGTTATGAGCGATGGAAGCAAATAACCCCTGGCCTTTGCATCAGGTTCCATTACCACTGCAGAGAAAACTTGCACACTGATTGACAGAGAGGACTTGAGTCTGGTTTGAAGTGTAAAACGTTGGGAGAGAGTTTATTCTCATTACTAATCATCAACAACTAATGTCCATTTTCGTTCCACAGAAGAGTGATCCACTAACAGCAGCAGCACAAATGCAGAGATGAGCTGTTTTTTGGAGGACACAATTATAAGATTGAATTCAAGAAGAGAATTAATCATGGAAATGCTAATGGATGGTCCCATTTACTGAAATTACTGAAAATTTACCAAAAAGGATATGCCTCTTGATATATTCTCCCTAATGCAAATCAAACTTCTCCCTATTACGTCAGAGATGTTCCGAGGGGAAACCAGAAAAGACACCACAGTGTCTCAAGTCTACATGGTTACACAGTATGGCTGGAATGTGAAGCAGAAATTCAATTCCAGTTCCCCCATTTTACTCAGCACCGGGATGAACTTGCCCTTGATAGGGGTTGAGAGCTCAAGGTGAGAGCTAAGGTGTCGGAAGAGCTAAATGCTGATCACCTAGGCATGATCAAAATTAAAGCTTTTGTTCAAAGTTTTGTCTGGTGGCCTGGGATTGATGAGCAGATTGAGCTGCTTGCCATGAACTGTTTGGGATGCCAACAAATCCAGAAGATGCTGTGCCTGGGTTCTCCCTTGTGCTCATGCTTGTATCTCCTCAATCCCAATCTCAGATCAAGTATTCAAGACAAACAGGTGAGACAAATTGAGGGATCCTCAAATAAGATGGTTTGATGTTTCACTCCTGAACAAGCAATCCTGGTGAGCAACTACAAAGGTGATCAAAAATGGTAAGATTAAGGACAGAACTGGACCACTTCCTGCAGCCCCAGAGTCAACTCCTACAAAAACCATGGAGGAGGGACTGCAACCCAAGATTGTTTCACTGCCACAAGTCTCACCTGGCAAGCAAAGTGACCCCCACCCCCAGTCAGGAAAGACATTATCCCTCAAGAGATAATTCCTCCAATTTGGCGTGAATAGGATAGTTTAAAATTTACTCCGTTGTGAATGTCTATATATACTCCGTAGTTGTATAAGAGACCATAAGATATTGGTATGTGTGGGCACGTGGCCAAGTGGTTAAGGCATTTGACTAGCTACCTGAAGGTTGTGAGTTCGAGCCCCAGCCGAGGGAACGTGTTGTGTCCTTGAGCAAAGCACTTAATCACACATTGCTCTGCGATTACACTGGTGCAATATGGGTAATATTTCTATATGGGTCCTAATGCCCTTCCCTTGGACAACATTGGTGTCGTGGAGAGGGGAGACTTGCAGCATGGGCAACTGCTGGTCTTCCATACAACCTTGCCCAGGCCTGCGCCCTGGAGAGTGAAGACTTTCCAGGCACAGATCCATGGTCTCGCAAGACTAACGGATGCCTTTAAGATATTGGAGTAGAATTAGGCCATTCAGCTCTTCAAGTCTACTCCATGCTCTGCATTTCAGCATAGCTGATCCATTTTCTCTCTCAACTCCATTCTCCTTGTAATCTTTCATGCCCTGACCAATCAGGAGTTTATCAATCTCCATCTTAAATACACCCAATGACCTGACCTCCACAGCCACCTGTGGCAACAATTTCCACAGACTCGCCACCCTATGGCTAAAGAAATTCCTCCTCATCTTCATTCTAAATGGTCAGCCCTCAATTCTGAGGCTGTGCTCTATAGTCCCAAAATCCCCATTTCACAGGGAACATCCACTTCATATCCAGTCTAACTAGGCCTTTCAACATTTGATAGGGCTCAATGAGATCCTCCCCCATTCTTCTAAATTCCAGAGAGTATACGATAACCCTTTCATTCCCAGAAAAATTCTCATAAATCTCCTCAGGGCCATCTTCAGTTTCAGCTTTCTTAGCTATGAGGGCCAAATCTGCTCACCTTGCTCCAAATCAGGCATCACTAGTGCCTTATTAAGCCTCAAAATTACATCCTTGCTTTTATATTCTAGTACTCTCAAAATTAATGTTAACATTGCATTTGCCTTCCTCACCACGGACTCAACCTGTAATTTAACCTTTCAGGAATGCCGTACAAGGACTCCCAAGTCCCTTAGCACCTTGGACTTTTGAATATTTTCCATGTTTATGTTTTTACTCATTTCACCAAAGTGCGCAACCACATAGATTCCTGATCCTGTATTCCATCTGTCACTTCTTTGCCCATTCTCCCAATCTTTCTATGTCTTTCTGCAGCCTCCCTGCTTCCTCAACACTACCTGCCCCTCCACCTATCTTTGTATTGTCCACAAACTTGGCCACAAAGCCATCAATTCCAACATCCATATCATTAGCATAAAACTTAAACAGAAGCGGTCTCAATACTGACCCCTACGGAACACCACTAGTCACAAGCAGCCAAGCCGAGAAGGCTTCCTTTATTCCCACTATTTGTCTCCTGTCAATCAGCCAATTTTCTATCCATGCTAGTATCTTTCCTGTAATACCACAAGCTCTTATCTTGTTAAGCATGCTCATGTGTGGCATGTTGTCAAAGGCCTTCTGAAAATCCAAGTACACAACATCCACCGATTCTTGTTATTTCCTCAAAGTATTCCAACAGATTTGTCAGGCATGATTTTCCCTTAAGGAAACCATGCTGACTTTAGTCTATTTTATCAAGTGCCTCCAAGTACCTTAAGACTTCGTCCTTAACAATCAACTCCAACATCTTCTTGACCTCTGAGATCAGGCTAACTGGCTTATAATTTCCTTTCTTCTGCCTCTCTCCCTTCTTGAAGAGTGGAATGATGCAATTTTCCATTCCTCCGGAATCATACCACATTCTGGTGATTCTTTAAAAGATCATTACTATTGCCTTCACAATCTCTTCACCCACCTCTTTCAGAAATCTGTGGTGTAAGTCCATCTGGTCCACATGACTTATCTACCTTCAGACTTTTCTCCTTCCCATGCAACTTCACTGACTTCTTCCGCCGACACTCTTGAACTTCTGACATATTGCTTATGTCTTTCCGCAATGAAGACTGATGCAAAATAATTATTCAGTTTGTCCACCATTTCCCTGTCCCTCCATTACTACCTCTCCAGCATCATTTTCCAGTGGTCCAATACCTACTCTCGATTCATATATATATGGTCACTAGACAGCAATGCTGTATGTTACTTATGTGAGTTGTGATGCATTCTATATTGAGTTGGAGTTAATAGCTAAGCAGGGTGGAGTGCAGTGTATTTAATATTTCAGTAATATTTGAGTAATACATTCTTTACTTGTTTACATAATTCATTCTGGGTTATATGCAAGAAGTACATGAATGGCATACACCACTTCATCATTTGTGAGCGCCTACTAAAAACAAACTAAGTAGACATGTTTTCCCAGATCCTGTGTTTTTCCTTTGATCTGTTTCTGAAGTTACAAAGCATAGCAGTGCATCATAAGTCAAAATTCCTTATAGTTTTGATGTAATAGCCAGAAAGGGAGAGTGGGGTCCTGGGGATGTGGTCAGGGATCTAAGGGGGGCAGTGACCCAAAAATGTTTGGGAGCTGCTGTTGTAATGAATTAAAACTTATTTGCCATAGCCTTTCATAAATAGTTTTAGACAATTTCCTTGCTGGAGCTTTTTTGTATGTATATTTTTGAAGCATTGGTTTAAATCCGGCCAACAATGGAGCCAGCAGAAAAGTGAAAGCAGCCTTTTAGACAGGGCAGTATGGATAAGAAGATCAGGCGAGAACACTGGTCCTTTTATTTCCCTCTTAACTTGTTTTGCTGCAAGTCTCGCCAATATCTTATTGCAGAATTATGAATATTAAAATGCCATCTGTCCCCAAATGGAAGTACCAAGCCAATAACAAAAAAGGTACAACTCCTTCCTACACATCATTAGACCTGCTAGGAGACATTGAAGACAAGATAAGCATATGGATGCCACTAAGTGTCTCAAGTTTGCATTCATGCTAATGCCAGCTGCAGAGAGGTGGCATTAGTAATGAATCCAGACTCCTTTGCTCTTGGAACAGTGCTGCTTGAAGTTCCATATCCTAGGTAGAGCAGATGGAGTAGGTACAGCCTTTGCACTGTCCAATTCATTTGTTTCTTCTTCATCTTCAGAACTAATCACTCAAAATGTTTTCCAGCTATAAAATCATGGAATGCAAATAGCACAACAATTCACTTGGCCCTTCAAGTCCATGCGGGCTTTCTGCAAACATATCATAGAATGTCAGTATTTTCATTTGAAATTTGGAGATAGTTAAAACAACGGAGAAAAAAAAGTAGGTGCCTAGAAATTACATTGGTCCCATTTAGATGAGCTAAGCTATTGGGATGTGCAACTTTGGTGCCATTTCTGAACTCCTCTTAAGAAATTGCAAAACTGGATAAGAAGCTGTTTGAAAACACATTGTCCTGTTTTTCTTTTCTTTGAAGGAAGCTGAAATAGAAAGCCATACAGTTTCTTACGGGATCTAGGAACTATGTGTGGTAGTCACACTGGTTGTTGGGAAGGTTTGTCAACACAGGCCAGCTGCATAAAAGGCACGTGCAGAGGAGAGGGAAAAGAGGGTAAATGCTTGTGTGTATTTGGTATGAATTTTCACTTCGATCAGTTCCCGGGAAGTAAGTACTCTCAGACCACTGTGAGGGAGAGGATGAACCATAAGGCAGAAGTTGCAGTGTTTTGCAATAAAATATGTTTTTAACATAAAGAGGATTTATTTTTTTCTTGGGGTGAAGAATAGAATGATTGATAATATCTTGAGTGTGCAGATATTGTGTGTATCAGTGGCAGAGTGAAAAATCCTCACATGTACGTTTCATAAGCAATCGTCAGTGGGATTTCCTCTTTTATTTATTATGAATTTCATACAATAAATGTGCTCTCAGCAAAGAGGTTCTAATTACAGTTGGCTGGACCAGGATGTGTGGTGCCATTATTGTTTGTGAGTGGACTGATAGGGCAACTGAGTTATATAGCTCTGAAGGTTAAATCCCCAGATGATAACTAAGAAATCAGCTGCCAGGATTTACCAGGCTGCTTGCAAAGCACCAGGAGAACTACTTGCTGACATTGGGCAGATACCTGCAGATTGCCCTAGGATTTGTTAAAAGAGGTTCAGTTGCCTGGTCCAGACTTGGACGGCAAAGCCACTGGGAGCTTGAGAAAAGGTGTTTGTGAAGTGGGAAGCATTTCAGAATCAGAATCAGGTTTAATATCACCAGCATATGTCGTGAAATCTGTTGTTTTGTAGCAGCAGTACATTGCAATACACAAAAAAACTATAAATTATTATAATAAGTATATATTAAAATTAAATTAAATAAGTAGTGCAAAATGAGAGTAAAAAAATAGTGAGGTAGTTTTCATTAATTCATTGTCCATTCAGAAATCTGATAGTGGTGGAGAGATGTTCCTGAAATGTTGAGTGTGTGTCTTCAGGCTTCTTTACCTCCTCCTTGATGGTAGCAATGAAAATAGGGCTTGTCCTGGGTGATGGGGGTATTTAATGATGGATGCCCCCTTTTTAAGGCATTGCCTTTTGAAGGTGTCCTCAATGCTGGGGAGGCAAGTGACCTTGATTGAAAAGGTGAAGTTTACAACCTTCGGCAGTTCTTTCTGATTCTATGCAGTAGCCCCTCCATGCCAGATGATGATGCAACCAGCTAGAATGCTCTCCATGGTACAGCTGTAGAAATTTGTGAGTGTCTTTGGTGATGTACAAAGTCTCCTCAAGATCCTAATGTTGTGCCTTCTTTGTAACTGCATCAATATATTGAACCCAGTGTAGATCTTCAGAGATAGGATGGTGGTGAATATTGGTTACTTGGGTTGAAGTGTTTGATGTTGTGGTGTCCACCGGGTTTGTCAGTTAGCTTGCAGTCGAGGTGACATCCTCAGTTCTCAGTTGTTGGTGTTCTAGATTGTGTTGTTGGAGCTCTTGGAGTGCTCACATTTATAAAGGCCCCTGTTAGTTTGATATGGCTGATGCTATTAGGAAGCACATTGTTACACAAGCAGACATGGAGAAAATATAGTTGCATTTGCGTGAAAATTTCACGTCAGGCAAAGGTCTCCCAGAGTTGAGCTTCTTTGAGATTTGCTCGCACAAATTTGTTCAGGACGGTGTGAATATTGGTAGCTCGGGTTGAGGCGTTTGTTATTATGGTGTTCGCCAAGCTTGGCAATTAGCTTGCAAATGTTTTATCAGCAGATGAGGTGACTCTCAAGTGAACGGGGGCCTTTATAAATGCGAATACTCCCAGAGAGAAACTCCAACAACTGTGATGTCACCTCGGCTGGTGATGAAACGTCTGCAAGCTAGTTGCCAAACACGGCCAACACCACAACATCAAACCTTCAGAGAACTGCTCACCCTTTCCACCACTAATCCCTTAAAGAGGACTGGTGTGTATATCCTCAACTTCCCCTTTCTGAAGTCCACAATCGATTCCTTTGTCTTACTGACAATGAGTGCGAGGTTGTTGCTGCGACACCACTTAACCAGCTGATACATCTCACTCCTGTAAGCCTCCTCATCACCATCTGAAATTCTGCCAGCAATAGTTGTGTCATTATCAAATTTATAGATGGCATTTGTGCAGTGCCTAGTTAGGCAATCGTGGGTGTAGAGAGAGTAGAGCAGTGTGCTACGTAGACATCCCTGAGGTGCACCAGTATTGATTGTCACTGGGGAAGAGATTATGTCATTTCAGATGTGCACAGACTGGGGTCTCTCGATGAGGAAGTCAAGGATCCAGTTCCAGAGGGGGGTACAGAGGCCCAGGTTTTAGAGATGTTGATTAGAACTAGGGATATGATTGTGTTGAACACTGAGCTGTAATCAGACAGCAGCAGCCTGACGTAGGTATTGCTGTTCTCCAGGTGACCCAAGGCTGAATGGAGAGCCAGTGAGTTTGCATCTGCTGTGGACAATAGGCAAATTACAGTTGGTCCAAGTACTTGCTTAGACAAGAGTTGATTATAGCTATGACCAAATTTTCAAAACACTTCACCGCAGTTGACGTGAGTGCCACCGGGCAATAGTCATAGAAGCAGTTCACCCCACTCTTCTTAGACACTGGTATGATTGTTGTTCTTTTGAAGCAATGGGAACCTCTGACTGAATGAATGAGAGATTGAAGATGTCTTTGCACACTCCTGCCAGTTGATTGGCACAGATTTTCAGAGCCCTACCAGGTACACCATCAGGGCCTGATGCCTTGCAAGGATTCACCCTCTTGAAAAATTTTCTAACATCAGTCTCCAAGAGAGAGATCACAGGATCACCAGATGCTACAGAGATTCACACAGGTGTAGTTTTATTCTCCCTTTTAAAGGGCACATAAAAGAGGTTGAGTTTATCTGAGAGTGAAGCATCGCAACTATTCTCGACGTTAGGTTTCACTTTGTAGGAAGTAATGGCCTGCTAACCTCAATCAGAAGCCACAGAGGATTAGAGGTGGTGTTTGGGAGATATGCTGTCTTTAGCAGAAAACACATACTTGCCTTTGGAAAGTGCAGAGAGTCTAGGATAGGGTGTTGGTGTTGGGGAGGTGTCAAGAACTGAAGGATCAAGAGGGGAAAATATGGGGCTGATGTGGGATGACTGTAAAAGGTGAGAACTGGATGGAAGAGGACAAAGGGAGGGAGGCAGAAAGACGTGGGAGGCATAGACAGGGTGGCTGGATGAGGAGGGATTAAACAGAATCAGGTTTATTATCACTGGCATGTGTCGTGAAATTTGTTAACTCAGCAGCAGCTGCAGTTCAATGCCATACATAATCTAGAAAAAGAAAAAAATAAATCAATCAATCAATTACAGTATACATATATAGAATAGATTAAAAATCATGCAAAAAGCAGAAATAATATTAATTTAAAAAGTGAGGTAGTGTTCACGGGTTCAATGTCCATTTAGGAATCGGATGGCAGAGTGGAAGAAGTTGTTCTTGAATCACTGAGTGTGTGCCTTCAGGCTTCTGTACCTCCTACCTGATGGTACCAGTGGGAAAAGGGCATGCCCTGGGTACTGGAGGCCCTTAATAATGGATGCTGCCTTTCTGAGACACCGCTCCTTGAAGATGCCCTGGGTACTTTGTAGGCTAGTATCCAAGATGGATCTGATTAAATTTCTAACCTTCTGCACCAGCACCCCTATACCAGACAGTGATGCAGCCTTGTCAGAATGCTCTCCACAGTACATCTATAGAAGTTCTTGCGTGTATCTGTTGACATAGCAAATCTCTTCATGAATAATGAAGTATAGTCACTGTCTTGCCTTCTTTATAATCGCATCGACGTGTTGGGACCAGGCTAGGTCCTCAGAGATCTTGACTCCCAGGAACTCGAAACTACTCACTCTCTCCACTTCTGATCCCCTATGAGGATTGGTACATTCTCCTTCATCTTACCCTTCCTGAAGCCCATGATCAGCTCTTTTGTCTTACTGATGCTGAGTGCAAGGTTGTTCCTGCAACACCACTCCACTAGTTGACATATCTCACTCCTGTACGCCCCGTTGTCTCCATTTGAGACTCTACCAAGAATGGTTCTATCATCAGCAAATCCTTAGATGGTATTTGAGCTATGCCTAGCCACACAGTATTGGGTATAGAGAGAGTAGAGCAGTATGCTAAGCACACACCCTTGAGGTTTTGATAGTAAGGAGGAGATATTATCACCAAACTACGCAGATTGTGGTCTTCTGGTTAGGAGGTCAGGGATCCAATTGCAGAGGGAGATACAGATGCCGAGGTTCTGGAACTTCTCAAGATTGTGGCAGTGATGGTCTTAAATGCTAAGCTGTAGTCAATGAACAGCATCCTGACATAGGTATTTGTATTGTCCAGGTGGTCTAAGGCCGTGTAAAGAGCCGTTGAGATTGCATCTGCTGTTGACCTACTGTAGCGATAGGCAAATTGCAGGAGGGAAAGAACCAAATTAGATTAAATTAAATATGATTTATTAATCACATCTCCACCGAAACAGACAGTGAAATATCAAGAACCAACCCAATCTGAGGATGTGCTGGGGCAACCCGCAAGTGTGACCATGTTTCCAAAGACAATGTAGCATGAGCATGATGTTCATTGGAAAAACATGCAGCCAACATACAAGACAGACACAACAAGGCAAAACAAACCCCTTCCTACCGCCTCCCATTATTGGGGGTTGTAGTTTGCAAAGGAAGAGAGCAGTGACTACTGGGGTACCGCAAGGCTCAGTGTTGGGACCCCAGTTATTTACAATATATATTAATGATTTGGATGAGGGAATTAAATGCAGCATCTCCAAGTTTGCGGATGACACAAAGCTGGGTGGCAGTGTTAGCTGTGAGGAGGATGCAGGGTGACTTGGATAGGTTGGGTGAGTGGGCAAATTCATGGCAGATGCAATTTAATGTGGATAAATGTGAAGTTATCCACTTTGGTGGCAAAAACAGGAAAACAGATTATTATCTGAATGGTGGCCGATTAGGAAAAGGGGAGGTGCAACGAGACCTGGGTGTCATTATACACCAGTCATTGAAAGTGGGCATGCAGGTACAGCAGGTGGTGAAAAAGGCGAATGGTATGCTGGCATTTATAGCAAGAGGATTCAAGTACAGGAGCAGGGAGGTACTACTGCAGTTGTACAAGGCCTTGGTGAGACCACACCTGGAGTATTGTGTGCAGTTTTGGTCCCCTAATCTGAGGAAAGATATTCTTGCCATAGAGGGAGTACAAAGAAGGTTCACCAGATTGATTCCTGGGATGGCAGGACTTTCATATGATGAAAGACTGGATGAACTAGGCTTATACTCGTTGGAATTTAGAAGATTGAGGGGGGATCTTATTGAAACATATAAAATCCTAAAGGGATTGGACCGGCTAGATGCAGGAAGATTGTTCCCGATGTTGGGGAAGTTCAGAACGAGGGGTCACAGTTTGAGGATAAAGGGGAAGCCTTTTAGGACCGAGATTAGGAAAAACTTCTTCACACAGAGAGTGGTGAATCTGTGGAATTCTCTGCCACAGGAAACATTTGAGGCCAGTTCATTGGCTATATTTAAGAGGGAGTTAGATATGGCCCTTGTGGCTAACGGGATCAGGGGGTATGGAGGGAAGGCTGGTACAGGGTTCTGAGTTGGATGATCAGCCATGATCATACTGAATGGCGGTGCAGGTTCGAAGGGCCAAATGACCTACCCCTGCACCTATCTTCTATGTTTCTATGTTTCTAAAGGAAGTGTATGTGTGTTGATTATGTTGCGAGAGGGCTACGGGGTATGGATTGCCACTAATGTGGTGGTGTGTGAGCAGTTGTAGTAACTGGGGTGCAATAGCCACCCACATTAAAAGAACTCACATTTAGCAACTTCACTCTTCAATATCTATTTTGGGACTCAAAGAGTCAGGGTCCTCATGGACGGTTCCTACAACAACAGAACTAAACATTGCTTTGCTTTTGCATAAGTGCATACTAGTCTGTGACTCAACAGCTCTCCCTCATTCTAACATGGAACCAACACATTACAGTCATCAGCATATACACCCTACCTATGCCTGAGGGCAAGGAAGGATTCTACTGGGAACATGAATAAACTATGCCCTAATTGACAAAGGAAGGCAAATATCCTCCTGATTCTGTTTCAGAGCAGAAATGCGAAGAAATTTTTTTAGTCAGAGGGTGGTGAATCTATGGAATTTGTTGCCACGGGCAGCAGTGGAGGCCAAGTGATTGGGTGTATTTAAGGCCGAGATTGATAGGTATCTGAGTAGCCAGGGCATCAAAGGTTATGGTCAGAAGGCGGGGGAGTGGGACTAAATGGGAGAATGGATCAGCTCATGATAAAATGGCAGAGCAGACTCGATGGGCCGAATGGCCGACTTCTGCTCCTTTGTCTTATGGTCTTATTATTTCATTGCCAGGGTTGATATAATTGGTGATCATCAGTGAGATTTGCTCTTTTGTCTTTATTTTGAGTTTCATACTGCGTTCGTTCTATCGGCATAGGGTTTCTAGCTTCAGCTCCAATCCAAGCGCAGACACCTGTTAGAATATGTAATTATCTGAGTGAGAGACCGTAGGATGTCTGCATGATTTGTGCAGAAGCAAACTATAATCTGTGGAACTGACTGCTGCCTAATCTGCCCTGTTACAAGTCTTGGATCCTGGTGTTTTTGCCATCCAGAGATTAAGAATGAGGCAAAAAGCTTATTGCTTGTGGCCATTTTATTAAGACCATAATACACTGGAGTAGAATTAGGCTCTTCAGCCCATCAAATCTGCTCTGCAACTTTCTTAAGTGTTACAAGAAAAAGAACAAAGAAGAAAAACAAGAATTAAAAAGTCATGGTTATCCTCTACAAAATAACTAAGTCTGACTAAAATATAACAACATTCCAATGATAACAATTAACCTAAAAAATAGCCAGATTAAAGTTGTTTGACACCTGTTTCAGAAAAACTAAGAAGTTTCTAGAAAATTACAGAACCAGCTATACCACAATTACTGGAAGATTCACTGAGCAATTACACATATATAGGTGATTATAAATTAAAAAAAAACAAGGACAGGAAAGTTAAGCTATAAGAAAAATAACAATTCTTTACTCTAATCTATCATGTCCACCAAGCTGGCCCCAAAACAATGGTGGCATAAAGACACTGTTAGAAGAAAATCAATGCCATATGTCTCAAGACCTTATAAAAATTCACACAGCATCTCACTCACAACCTCTGAACTCCTAACCTACCAGAGTCACAGTGTCTACAGCATTGGGTAGTGCTGAATTTAACATAATTTGAGCCAGTGAAGAGACTTTTAGTTTTGCTATCAAAAGACACCAGGACTGATTGGATAAGAATGACCTGGAGGTCCAGGAGCTAATTAATTGAAAACATAAGGTGTTCTCAGAATGGATACACCATCATGCTTCAATGGAAAAGCAGCTGGTCCCAAAGTAAACCTGTGACCTAAGGAACAGAGAGTAGGTAGAAACAGCACAGGGGGTACGTCAGCCCACTTATACCCTCAGTGCCATCAGGACTATCCTTGGTCCAAACACCAGATGGCTCATACATCTAGAGCCATGAATGTAGGAGAAGTTAGAAAGATAAAGGGAAAATTGGCACTCACTGATTTGAACTTCTCAGCTATAATTCTATCCCTGCCACAGGTGGCTTGGGCCCTTTACACAACAAAAGATCCACACCTCCATTCCTTCACTCGTGTTAATGCTGTATGTTAACCATTAAGCAGTAAGGTCTTGGGAATAATTCAATTCAGGTTTAATTGTCAGCTAACCATTATGAATACTGATAAATACAGCCAAATGAGGTAACGGTACTACGGAGTCCCAACCGTAACTCACAGTAAGCACACACAAGGTCACAATCACGGAATAAGAGTCCCAAGGACCACCACTCTGCTCCCCCATGACACCGCAGCTTGATCCATACAAGTCAACAAACTCATAGAATATCAGTAAGAATACAATGACTCAGGATATGTATGAATATATGTAGTCCAGACCCGCTAGCCCACCATCTGTCGACTGGCCCCTGATGCCTGTTAGGCAAATCCATGGCTCTGAGGCCCAGTCCTCGCATATACAAGCACATGTAGAATATTAGTAAAAACATAACAGACAAATCTATATGTATATAGTCCAGACCCTCCCCACCCCCCATCCATTTTCAATCTTCAGTCGCCACAACTCTGCTACGCCACTCCCCGTAGAGTATAATGGCTTGGAGTTCTCTGCTCCAACAGCTGGAAAGCTTGCTACCCTGCGGCTTGAACAGACATTACCCTGGTTGAAATTCTAGGCAGATAGCAACTTCCGAGATAAATTCATCATACCATCTCCCACTGTGGAAAGAAAATATACCAGAGGATCTTAGATTCTCTGTGTTCATGACATCTTCTAGAAATTACTGAGATAATTACTGAGAATCTCCTTGACCTCCATCACAAAGAAAGCCACTCCAAGGGTCCTCATCCTCCAGTGGCCAGATAGTTGCTCCCAGAATCACAGTGTGCATTCCATTCATCTAGGGGCACACTGAATCCAGTCTTTACTGAGTGGCAGCTTGAAGAGAAATGCATGGCGTTGAATCAGGCATTGCACATGGACAACACCAACCTCACAAAAGCCTTTGATTTAGCCTCATAAGGTGGATTATAGAGTTCCCAGCTCAAACTTGATCTTAACTATTAGGTCCATACAAATCCTTGTCAACCTAGATCACATCAACACCTTAATATTTCCCTCAAACTTTCACATTAAAGTACTCCACCATACATAAAACAAGCTTCATGCTGACTGGAGCAAACCTACAAGAATAATGAGAAGTTGTTTAAGCTACAAGACCTCAACTCCAGAACCACTGGATCACTGTAGTCTGAGCCATTGTTCGCATAGGTGCAGATTTAGAGCCTAAATCTAGACTCTGTCGTCGTGGCTATCCCTCGAGGTCGAGGATGATGGTCTTCCTTCTGAAGAAGTGGCCCACAGAGTGAAGATGCCTGTGTATGTATTGGTTTAACGTGTACTTGATGTTGCACTCCAAGAAGCACACGATACTTCACAAATCAACCAACTGATTCCAATGGTATGGAAACCATGACGATTGGAGCTGATAGATTTATTGCAGCCTTCATCTGCCTTCACAGCTGTTGAGTTCGAAGTAACTTCGTCCACCTGTTCCACCGTTGAGGTCTTTGTTGGATTGCTCCTTGTCAGGGACCTCACCCTCAATCTTACCGTCATGGGTGACCCTACCAGGAGCATAGCTCCAGACGGCATTGCTCTCAGGATCACAGGATCACACAAGCTTCTCCACCACAACAAGGTGACAATCCACGGAGAAGAAATCTAGATTATCAATGACTTGGTTATTGAGGTATAACAGATAGTGGACCTTTTACTAAGCAAACACAAATGCAGAGGACCTCTACCAAGCTATCGCCACTGTATTACATCACCTTCCTCCCATCCCTGATAACGAAAGTCCACAATGTGATGCTGGAAAATGTGAACTATTTCCCTTCCTGGAGAGCCACCTCAAAGTATAGGGAGAAGCCAGTGACAAAGTTCACCATTTCCTTCATTGCACCATCAGTCTTTGGCAGCTTGAAGAACAATGTGGTTAAAGAGCAAAGTTTCAAATCCAGCAAAAATTCTCATAGTTTGCAAAGCAGCAGTAAGTCATTGTCTTCTTAAGACAAAGAAGAAGCAAATGTTCTTTCAATTGGAAGGTCCAATTTGGTCAATGGGTGAAATAGCTGTGGTTCCAAATTTGTATCTAATATTCCATCAATGTTAGATCTGCTGATATAGACTATGGCACAACTGCTTAGTACAGTTTTAAAGTGGTGATAATTTTATCAGGAATTATTTGCTATCAAGTATGGGTAAAATTGGCTTTTGCATACGAGTGTGTCTGTGTGTGTATGTGTATATATATGGTCCTGTGGGATGTGTGGCACATTAACAAATCTTTGCACTTGTGTTGCTGGATGGTACCTCTCTGCTATAACAGTGATTTGCAGCAGTGTTTTGAAAGATAAATTAGCAAGATATATGATTTGGAAAGATTCCAACTGACAAACCTGAAAAATGTATTTTTGTCACCAAGAAGAATTGCAAATGAAGGGGATTATCAACTGAGCCACTAGCTATGAAGATTCATTTACAGATATAATGGCTGAGCTGGAGCCACCAACAAAGAAGTAGGTTTAATTACATTTTGATATGTGGAAGTATAGTTCATAATACAATCTAGGTAATGAAAAGGTACTGATAATACATTGCTGCCGCATTCATCAGATATCATCATAACTATAAATTATGTCATTCACGCAATTCACCACTGGCTGTACTGCTTTTGATTCTCTGTCAGAAATATTTCATTCAAAAATGTAAGACTACACCAGATCAACATGCAGGAAGATGACTACTACACTGTATGTACCCAATTCAGCTATTGCAGGGAAATGTTTAAACTAGTTAGATAAAAGTTATTTGGTGCAAAAGAACTGCATAAGTTTGACTGAGTCAGGACATTTCACTCTTAGATGTCCTGACTCAATCAAACTGCTTCACAATCTGAAAGTTTAGCAGGGCTGAGATCAATAGATTTTTGTAGTATTGCTATCATGTGACATAGAACGTTTTCAATGAAATCATACTTCATTATGATTCTAGCAATAGGAAGAATATTAAAAGCAATTGGTTGAAAGGGGAAATCAGGGACAACATTCATTTTCACATAGAGATGAGTGTCTAGTAGAGAAAAGGCCAAAAACTTCCCTCTTAGGGGTGCAGATAGCAACCCACCAATTCTGCTTATCTTGGCTCACAAGGAGTATAGTTAAACATATTGAGGGGCCAGCTTCCTTCCTCATCGCTGGAATTGGGATCTGAGTTGTTCCCAGACCCTGGGAAATGTATGCAGCTCCAGTGGATTTTAAACAAGCTCAAATTAAAGGTAATGCACCACATCACCAAGGCAATTGGATGGCTTGGTATCACACCCTGCCCTTCACCAACAGCTGTAAGCACAATATATGGAGATTAATGAAATGAAAATATCTGTCGATTTCTTTAAAAGCATCTTCCTTTGCCCTTTACAGCTCCTAGTGAATGATTTCACTTTATCTTCTTTATAATGCTCTGAAGGCATTGATTATTTCTCTTAGCAGGTTTATTTCAATTTTTTAAATTTTATTCAGAGATACAGTGTGGGATGGGCCCTTGCAGCCCACTGAGCTGTACAAACCAGCAGCCCACTGATTCAACCCCTGCTAATCACAGGAAAATTTACAAAGACCAATTCACCTATTTATTTTACGTCTTTGGACTGTAGAAGGAAATTGGGGCACCCGGAGGAAACCTATGCATTCACAAAAGAATGTATGAAATTCTTACGAAGAACTCCAGAATTGAACTCTGAACTCTGACGCCCAGAGCTGTAATAGTACTGCGCTAACCGCTATACTGCCACGTCCCTTTTTCTGGGCAAACCAGTTTTAACACATCATTACAGTTTTCAATAAACATAAGCAAATACGACTATTGCTCAGTTGATAATTTTAGATGTAGCCAATTTATGATAATAATTTACATTTTTTTGACAGCCATTGCATATAATGAATTTTGTTCAATCACGATAGATCACACATATTTTGGCACGGTGCCCCAGGAAACAACAAATATACCAGATTGAATGGTGGGCAGAAACAATTATGCATCAAAGTGAGAAGGCCTTGTACTGCAGTATGTACTTATTTTCATGTTTTTCCAGAATGTCAGAAAAGTCAATCCGAGCTTCTGAGGGAATGGAAGGTTTCTTTTCGATGCATCATTTCAAAGTCTCTTCAAGAACTCTTTTGAAACTCTCATCAGATAAATGTACTGCATGTGTGCATCTAAAACATCTGAAGAGGGTGCTCTTGATTTAATTAGGTGCACCCTTATCAGTCAAGTGCATTCGATCTAGCCAATGAAGACTGACCTTGATCATAACCGTCTGAGTCTTCCTTAGCTTGCCAATATCAAATTCATATACACAGCCGATAATTAGATGTGCATTTCCATTAATCTTTTAGATCATCATTTCATTCCTCCGTTTTTCCCTTGATAGAACGGTCTCTAGGAATTACGCATTATAGGATGTCTAAAACTGAAGATCATTTAATTATTCTGTGCGAGGCAGTCCAAAATTCTGCTTCTCCAGATTATAAACTTTGGTTGTGAGGGGATGATCAGTCACAAGATGCTGATGCGTCCAACACCACTGCTGCTCTCAGATTCCATAAAGGTGGAGTGTAATGTACGCGGAAGATGGATGCTTGACACACCATGCCTTTACACCCCTATTTTCTCCTTTCTTCTGAAATACTTCTAAGCCTAAGATAGGCAAGAATTTAAGTTTAAACCTAGTTCAATTAAGACTTCTGGATTCTGTACAAAACCAAATTCTTTTTCATTTCTGTTGAAGACAATTATATTTTGAAATTGTGAGAGAAATAGATTGAACCCTTCTTTGGCTAATGCATTGTAAATCAAAGTTCAAAGTCAAAGTAAATTTTCTTAGCAAATACATATATGACACCATTTATAACCGTGAGATTCATTTTCTTGTGAGCACACTCAATAAACAATAGCAGAATCAATGAAAGACCGCCCAACTAGGGCTTCAACCAGAGAGCAGAAGACAACAAACTGTGCAAATACTGAAAGAAATAATGATAATAATAATAATTAGTAAGTAAATAAGTAATAAATATCATGAACATGAGATGAAGGGTCCTTGAAAGTGAGTCCAAAGGTTGTGGGAACATTTCAATGATGGGGCAAGTGAAGCTGAGTGAAGTTATCCCCTTTGGTTCAAGAGCCTGATGGCTGATGGGTATTAACTGTTCCTGAACTTGGTGGTGTGAATCCTGAGGCTCCTGTACCTTCTTTCTGATGACAGCATCAAGATGAGAGCATGTCCTGGGTGGTGGGGGTCCCTGATGATAGGTGCTGCTTTCCTGCAACAATGCTTCATGCAGATGTGCTCAATGGTGGGGAGAGATTTACCTGTGATGAACTGGGTTGTATCCACTACTTTTTGTATGACTTCTGTTCAAGGGCTTTGGAGTTTCCATACCAGGCTATGATGCTTTCCACCAGGAATATACTTTCCACAGTACATCGACAGCAGTTTGCCAAAGTTTTAGATGTCATGCAGATACTCCACAAACTCCTAAGGAAGTGGAGGCACTACTGTGCTCCCTTTGTAATTGCACTTTTGTGCTGAGCTCAGGACAGGTACCCTGAAATAATAACACCAAAGAATTTACATCTGCTGACCCTCTGCACCTCTGATGCCCCAGTGAGGTCTGGCTCATGGACATCCGGATTCCTTCTCCTGAAGTCAATAATCAGCTGTTTGGTCTTGCTGACATTGAGTAAGAGGTTGTTTGTTATGGCTCCACACAGCTAGATTTTCAACTTCCTTCCTATATGATGACTCATCATCACCTTTGTTTCGACCTATGACAGTGGTGGCGTCAACAAATTTGAATATGGCATTGGAGATGTCCTTAACCACACAGTCATAAGTATAAAGTGAATAGAACAGGGGACTAAGAACACAGCCTTCTGGTGCACCTGTGCTGATGGAGATCTTAGACAAGACACTGTTGCCGATCTGAACTGACTGGGGCCTGCAAGTGAGAAAATTGAGGATCCAATTGTACATGGAGGTATTGAGGTCAAGGTCTTGGAGCTTGTTGATTAGTTCTGAGGGAATGCTAAGCTGTAGTTGATAAAGAACATCCTGATGTTTGCACCTTTGCTATCCAGATGTTCTAGGGTTGAGTGAAGAGACAATGAGATGGCAGCTACTGTGGACCTTTAGCTCTGGTAGGCAAATTGGAGTGGATCTAAGTCACTTCTTAGGCAGGAGTTGATTTGTTTCATCAATAACATCTCAAAACACTTCAGCACAGCACTGTCGATCTAAGTGCTGCTATTGGGTGATATTCATTGAGGCAGATCACCACACTCTTCCTAGGCGTGGTATAATTGAAGCCTGCTTGAAGAAGGTGCGTATCTCAGACGGCTGAAGCAAGAGATTAAAGATCTTTGTGAAAGCTCCAGCCAGTTGATCAGCACAGATCTCTAGCACTCAACCAGTTACCCCATATGGGCTAGATGCTTTTCGTGGGTTCACCCTCCTGAACACTGCTTACTCATCAGCCTCAGAGACTGAAATCATAGGACGATCGAGAGCTGTGGGAGTTCGTGATGGTTCATCCATATTTTAATGGTCAAAGCAAGCACGGGGGGCATTAAGCTCTACTGGAAGTGAAGCCCTGCTGTCTCCTTTGTCACTTCATTTAACTTTATATGAGGCAATAGTATTTAGGCCCTGACACAACTGTCGAGCATCCTTCTTTGATTCAAGTTTAGCCTGGAACTGCCACTTCACCTGTGAGATGGCTTTCTGGAGAATGTACCTGGATGTCTTGGAGCTTTTTTGGTCACCAGACTTGTATGCCTCTGATCTGGCTCTCAGCAGATTGTGGATCTCACAGTACATCCAGGGCTTCTGACTGGGGAAGACTCTGAATGATTTTGTGAGGAAACACTCATCTACAACCGTTTTAATAAAACCTGTTACAACCATGGTGTATTTATTCAGATCCACAGATGAGTCCTTGAACACACAAAGCAATCGCGTAGCCTCTCCTCTTCCTCCCACAACCACCTCTTTTTTTCCTAATCTCTGGAACTTTGCTGTTTAGTCTCCGCCTGTTTTCAGGTAGAAAAAGGACAGCCAAGTGATCTGATTTACGAAAATGTGGTCTAGGCATGGAACAGTAGGCACTCCTTATCTTAGTGTAACTGTGGTGTAATATGTTGGGACCTCAGGTGCTATAGGTTATATGCTGAAGGTAATTGGACAGGGTTTTCTTCACACAAGCCTGGTTGAATTACCCGACTATGAATTGAAATGCATTAGGATGGACTGTTTCTTGTTTGGAGACGGCATCATGCAGTGTCTCAAGCAGTTGATTACAGTCGACTGCTGGTGGTATGTAAACTGTGGTCGCGATTATGCAGGATAACTTCCTAGGTAAATAGAATGGACAACAATGTTAATGTATCATTATCAAAACAATATCATTAAATGAAATTTATGAGATCAAGTAGTTAAAATCTTTGGAACTAAGCCTGCAGCTTTTCAGACCAATTCTGGTTTTATCGGTTCCATGTTTGCCTGGGTCTGTGCTGGGCAAGATTCCTTAGAGCAGGAGGATGGAGCAGGTATATAAATGACTTGATTGTGACATTGGGTGAGAGTGCAAAATACATCACCTGAGAAGTATTTACCTCTCCCAGGTTTAATTTCTGCTGATCATTGAAAATTACCATCAAGAAAAATGGTTAATTCATATAATGGCATAAAATAAAAATTATTTCCTGTATTTTTTTGAGATGAGTAGCAGGAAATTCAGAGCAGTTGTGTGTTTCTATGGTATCCATGGGTGTCAACAAGTTACTGAAGGAACTGAGGAGGATGTAATTGCCGATAGCTTCAGGCCTTTCTGAAATTGCCTTTCAGACTAAGTTATGGAAACAAGTATGGCAATGCTGCTAACTTCAAAAATGATGCTAATAGAAAAGGTTTAAATACATGTTGTACGGATTTGTGGAACATTACAGATAGGAAATACCAACACAGCCACTGTAGTTCAAGTCCCAATCTAAAAACAAAGTAGAAAAATCCAGGCTGACACCCAATCTCAGCATTACAGCGATGCTGTGGTAACAGGAATCATGCTTTTTGGATTTAATTAGCTCCCCATCTTTGCTCGAAAGTCAGCAAGAAAAAAAGTCCCTTGGAACTGTTTGGAAAAATAATAGACAGGAATATCCGTAGTATACTGGTGAATATTTTATTTCCCAACACAGTATGCTGTTATCAATTATCAGGCAATTGCCACGTTTTTGTTTGTGACATCTTGCTATGTGCATATAGGCAACAGATTTCAGAAGGGACTGAAGGGGGAAATAATTGCCAATAGCTGCAGGCCTTTCTGAAATTGCCTTTGCAAGTAAAGTTATAAAAAATAATACAGCAATGAATCTAAATTCAAAACTTGTGTTAAATAGGAAGTGTTTACTGAACGCTATTTGCAGTCACAGCCTCCACAAGCACTGAGCTTATCAGAGAGAAAGGATCGGTAAGCTTGGCAGCTTTAGATTTTATTTGTTATAAAATGGTGTGCTGAAGCGAAAGGGAGAAGAGGGGTGGAGTTGGCATGATTGCAACTCAGTCTGCAAAGTTCAAAGTTTGTGTCATTTGATTGAATATTTTAATAAATCGGGAATATTATTGGTCCATTGTGTCACCTGCAGCTCAGTTTTGCACCTGATGCAGAAGCCCCCACTCCAAAGTGAGTCAGAATTATTTACCCTGATACTGCACCTGAGCATTAAAGGGGTGCAGTACCAGGCAGGCTTTCTAGTGGATGAAGTTATTTTAAGGTTTCATCTTCCTTCCATAGTTAGCATTAAAGCACCCTTCGCATTCTCAAAAAATAGTGAAGGTGAAATATCTATGTGACTTAGCCAGCTAGTAGTGTAGTAGCATCCGCACCAGACTTTAAGGTGAGTGATCCTGGGTTTGAATCTCGCTGGCCCCTTACAGACTTTCCATCTGTGCTGGGTTGAGCGTTGAGTTGGCAACTTGGCCTTGTAAAAATAGAAAAATGTTAATGAAATGGCAAGGCTGTTGTCCGATGCGCCACAAGGAATAACAATCTATGTGATTTGGGCAACACATATCTCTCAATAAATATCATCAGTTCAGATTATTTGGTCATTCCCACATTGATGATGATTGGGAGTAGAGTCCTGAGCCCACTAAATGCCTACAATGTTTCATGATTGAAAAGATGATTCATATACAGTACTTTGGTCATTCAGGGTCATGAAATACAGTATATGCTTTTAAAGTTATGTTTTCCTTTTTCCAGATGGTATGTTAATAGTGCTGCTTTTGACTAATAGCACTTCTGTATATAGTAACTTGAATGCTTCATTTAAAATAAGAAAAATATTCTTCATAACTTCAATGTGCTAAAGAGCTCTACAATCATTGAATTGTATTCTGAAGCTTAAACAATGTTATAATGCCGGAAACACAGCAGTCAATTTATGTGCCAATGGCAACCTAGATTTTGTACCAAGACTTGGAAGACAGACTTGAATTCACGCCTTTCTGATTTAGAGGCATAAACAGAACTCTATTTATACTTCTGAAATAGAACAGGTGTGCTTTCCACTGTGCAGCCACTCACTTGTGAATTTTCATCTCTTCTCTTATATAAGAAGCTCTTCCCAGGTGTGTTCATTTGACTTCCAAGTACTTGGATCTTCAGAATTAACATCAGAATTAGGTTTATGATCACCAACATATGGTATGTCATGAAACTTGTCATTTTACAGCTACAGTACTGTGCAATACATTAAAAAATTCCACATTACAATAAGAAATAATTAAGAAGTGCAATATGAAAGCAAATTAGTGAGGTAGTGTTCGTTCATTCGTGGACTGATGGTGCAGGGGAAGAGGCTGTTCCTAAAATGTTGAATGTGCATCTTCATGCTTCTGTACCTTCTCCCTGATGGTAGTAATGAGAAGAGGGCATGTACTGGATGCTGAGGATCTTTAGTGACAGATGCCACCTTTGCGGCTTTTGCGAGCCTGTGCATTAACCTCCATATCAGGTGGTGGCGCAACCAATCAGAATAATCTCTGTGGTACATCTGTAGAAACTTGCTGGAGTCTTTGATGATATATCAAATGTCCTGAAGCTCCTAATGAAGCTGCTGGCACGTCTTCTTCATGATCTCTTCAATGCATTGAGCCCAAGGTAGATCAACTGAGATGTTGACATCCAGAAACTTAAAGCTGCTCACTCTTCCACCCCGTATTTCTGGCAAGATAGAATGGCTATTTTACATTTACAGAATCTCCTCTACTGTTATGAACCATCTACTGTTTTCTAAATACACTGTAATGAATGAGATATAGAACTGACCAGGTGATAAGAATTTAGAATTAAGATACTATGCTCTTAAGCACAGAGAAGACCTTTATAAATCATTTATAAATCAGAGCATTGAGTATAGGAGTTGGGATGTAATGTTGAAGTTGTAAAAGGCATTGGTGAGGCCAAATTTGGAGTATTGTGTACAGTTCTGGTCACCAAATTATAGGAAAGATGTCAATAAAATTGAGAGAGTACAGAGGAGATTTACTAAAATGTTGCCTGGGTTTCATCTCCTAAGTTACAGAGAAAGGTTGAACAAGTTGGGTCTTTATTCTTTGGAGCGTAGAAGGTTGAGGGGGGACTTGATAGAGGTATTTAAAATTATGAGAGGGATAGATAGAGTTGACGTGGATAGGCTTTCTCCATTGAGAGTGGGGAAGATTCAACAAGAGGACATGAGTTGAGAGTTAAAGGGAAGAAGTTTAGGGGTAACATGAGGGGGAACTTCTTTACTCAGGGAGTGGTAGCTGTGTGGAACGAGCTTCCAGCAGAAGTGGTTGAGGCTGGTTCGATGTTGTCATTTAAAGTTAAATTGGATAGCTATATGGAGAGGAAAGGAATGGAAGGTTCTGGGCTGAGTGCAGGTCGGTGGGACTAGGTGAGAGTAAGAGTTCGGCACAGACTAGAAGGGACGAGATGGCCTGTTTCCATGCTGTAATTGTTATATGGTTATATGTTATATGGTTATAACTGTTCAAGAAGATCTTTATGTAATCTTTGTGATGCCTCAGTACAACAAAATCTCTGAGTTACCACTGGAGAGATGGCAGTTGCTGACAGAAGACTTTCAGACCACTTGAACACAACAAATTCAGTGCTAATGTACAAGATAATAAGAGGTATAGATTGAGTGGACAGCTGGAGACTTGTTCTCAGGGTAGAAATGATGAATACAAGCCAGCATAAGTTTAAAGTCATGGGAGGAAAGTATAGGGGGGGGATACCAAAGGTAGTTTTTTTTTTAGACATAGAACATACTGCCAGGTCTGTTAGAAGAGGCAGATGCATTAAGAACATTTAAGAAACTCTTAGATGGGCACATGGATGAAAGAAAAACGGAGGACAATTTGGGAGGGAAGGATTAGATTAATCTTCGAGTTAGTGACGCTCTATTCAGGTTGACCACTCTTGTTACCGCTGTTCTCCATAAAACAATGAATTAAGGAATGAATATTTAAATTCCAGAAGCCAGCAGGTTTCCATTGGTGGCTGGCAGGTTGGAATACGTCTCTACCAAAGGAGATGTAAGGCACTCCTTCCCTCCGCTAGCCTGCGGGTCACCCTTGATCAAGGTGTAGCACCTGTTTAGCCCCCAATCAGGGTCACATGAAGCTACAGGAGCAGCTAGTGAATGGTTGTACTGTATGAGCAGCTGGTGCATATCACAAGTCCTGGTTATGTGACCACTGACACCAGGCGGACAATCTCTGCATAGTATTGATAATAGCGGGGGTTACCATCTCGTAAAGGCATTGCCCAGAAGAAGCAATGGCAAACCACTTATGTAGAAAAATGTGTCAAGAGCAAACGTGGTCAAGACCATAATTACCCATGTCGAATGGCAAGGCACATAATGAATTGAATGACCCACTGATACTAGAAGCAACTGAAGTTATGCTAAAAAACACTTAAATTTAATTTTCAGAAAAGAGTTTTACTGATCAATATGCAGCTGCATCCTCAACACTGTGTCTTAATGTCCTCTAGACTGGATACTTTCATAGTTTTTCCATCACGTAGTAGATTCATTGAAGCACTCTTGATAATTCAGAACCATATGTCAGGATGATTAATTGGCCATCAGGATTATTGGCTGCAGTTACAACTTTTAATTCCATTATGCTATCTGTAGACAGAAAGGGAGAATAAATATGACATGTAGGCCCTAGGAACTACAAAATTGGTTTTAAAGCATTCAGTCTATCAGGAACCTGAATGAAAATGCTGAAGTCTTGCAATGCAACCTGGGCAAGAGTCTGCAAAATCGCTGTAGTTTCTTTCTTTCAGTATAATGATATGCAGAGAAGGTAACTAATATCATGTGAAGCATGAAAATGATGATTTAGAAGGCTCTCCATTAGGGAGTGTGCACAGAAAATAGTGAAGATTGGAGGAATCATTCGTCTAGCTTAAAGAAAAGAGTCAATAATTAACAGTTGAATTGTTAGTGAATAAACAATGAACATCATTTGAAATGTTCTTTCCTCCTGATTTTCTCTCTATATATCCATAAGGCTCCTGTGGCTTTTCAACTGAGCCTTCAAAATCTATTATGACAACATTTAACTCCCTTCATATTATAAACATCCATAAAAATGAGCTCTGATGTTGGACAAATTTTAGCGACAGAGATAAGATTCGGTAAAATTTCAAACAACTGTAAATGAGGCTGTCAGCTGATAAATTTTAATGGACTACTTCTCTTAGACACTCTGTGAATTATGCAGGTTCGAGAAGTGTGTAAATGAGAACTTTTTCAAAGCCCTTAAAAAAAGAATGTGACTATCAAATAAATGAAGCACCTGTACTTGTGGGAACTGTTTCCATTTGACATACTTTCGTTTTGTCAAGGGATAAGGGCAAGAAAATCATAGCCAATTATTGCAATGAAGTATAAGACACATTTCTTAAACAGAGATCCAGCTTCCCAATACTGAGCTGCAATCATTTATTTTTACCCACAGTGTTCTGCACATGGATTAAAATTCCGGATGGAAAACATTAGCAATATTTTTGTGCTATATTTAATGCTCTCGACAGTTAACAACAGAATACAATCATCCAATTTTGTTTTACAGCAGACTCCTGAAACCTAGTACAATGACATCAGAAATCTAACTGGTTCTCCACATCAGTCTATTGGGAATCCAGCAGACTGATTGTAAGCACTAGTGAGGCCCTGATAAATCATGTCTCATCCTGATGTTTCCAATTTTGACCCAAGAAGAGTCACAAGCACAAATAACAGAACATACTTGTAATATTCAGCAGATCAGGCTGCATCTGTGAAAGAAAATAAACGGAGTTAACATTTCATCAGAACTGATGGGAGAGGAAAGAAGCTAGTAAAGTTGAAGGGAGGATGAGCTCTGAAGGGGTAAGACGGGTGATGATTTAGAAAGAAAGCTACCTGGCCAGTGAATGAATAGGACTAGTTAGAGGGTGAGAATATACCTTGAGACCTTAAGGCATAGGAGCAGAGTTAGGCCATCTGGCCCATTGAATCAGCTCCACCATTCTATCATGGCTGATTTATTATCCCTCTCAACCCCTTTTTCCTGCCTTCTCCCTTTGACACCCTGAGTAATCAAGAACCTATCAACCTCCACTTTAAATATTCTCAATGACTTGGCCTCCACAGCCATCTGTGGCAATGAATTCCACAGATTTACCACTCTCTGGCTAAAGAAATTCCTCCTCATCTCTCTATTCTGAGGCTGTGTCTTCTGGTCCTGGACTCCCCCACAAATAGTAAGCATCCTTTCCACATCTATTCCATCTAGGACTTTCAATATTAGATCTGATTTAATGAGATCCCCTGTCATTCTTCTAAACTCTAGCAAGTACAGGCCCAGAGCCTGTAAATGCTCCTCATAACCCTTTGTCATACACTAGACAAAAGAACATAGAGAAATGAATTTAGGAATTGTAAATTGCTGAGTAAGTCTTCATCTTCCAGACAAAAAATGAGAAAAAAACAGACAAGATGGGTCAACATCACATAGAAGACTGATTCAGACAAAAAAATTAAGTTACTTAAACATTCAGAATTCAATATTGCTACCAGAAATTTGTAACGTGTATTCTTTCATTTGATTTTTTATGTAGATGTTGTCATATAAGGAGCATCATGGACAGTATAGTCCACTCATGCTATATTCCCTGCTGAGACAGAAACATCCAAATATACCAAGTAGCCAGTATTTACAATGAATTGCTTGCATATTTAAAATATTAGCAATGGGCAGGTGCATCTGGAAGACATGTTGGCCACTCCCCACCCTCCAGATAAATAGTCTAACCTTAGTCACAGTGGCAATTCCCATAAAAGTTAATTGGAACTTCAAATCTGTGTAGATGAAAAGTGATTTCTTTCCCACAGTAGATGCTCAAAGTGTATGTAAATGGTAACTGGGACTGGATCATGGTCTGGGCTGAGGCCAGTCAGAAACAACTTGAGACAATTTTAGTCTACTTTCCAGCAAAGTTAAATTAAGCCTTTCTTTCTGACTTGTATTACATCATGTAAACTGATCTGCACTGACTTGTACTGTAGTTAAAGATTTTTGCACAGTGCATTTTATTATTTTATGGATGCAAAAGTCTCTTATTCCCTTTATTGAGAAAGCACAATGACCTAAGATGCAGTTTGTAAAGTAAGTGCCTGAAATATTTGTGTCCTTTGCTTGTGACTAGTCTCTCTTCAATGCTCTCTGTTCATTACAGGTTTCCTAAGCACTGGTGATCAAGCTGCAAAAGGCAATTATGGACTTCTGGATCAGATCCAGGCCCTACGCTGGATCAGTGAAAATGTAGCCTTCTTTGGAGGGGATCCTTTACGGATTACAGTTTTTGGATCTGGGATTGGCGGATCATGTGTCAGTCTTCTCACTCTGTCTCATCATTCAGAAGGTAAGTCATTTCCTTAGCTGATCACTTACAGAAATTATAAGGGATTTCTAAGGGAAAAAAACATACGATTAGAGATCAGTTGATAAGGAAGAGATTTGGGTTGGTGACAAACAAAGAAGCTTTTAAAGAATAGGTGAGAGAGTGGGAAAAGGTAAAGATGCAAATGGAGCAGGAGAGGAAACAATGATATCAGCAGCACACTGGTTTGAGGATGGCAGGTAATGAGAAATCTGGCTAGCTATAAAACTTCCAGTAAAGCTTAAGATGTCACTATTCATGAAGGATGTTCACTCAGTTATATGCAGCAAGATCATGGATAGCAGGAGCTTTGCTCAGAAATTTCCAGCCAACTATTGGTATTGGTTTTATTATTGTCTCATCAACCGAGATACAGTGAAAAGCTTTGGTGTGCATGCCATCAAATCATACCAGGCGTTAAGTACACATGCTTCCAAGCTTTTGTATCTTCTGCCCAACAGGAAAGAGAAGAGAGAATGATTGGGGTGGGAGGGTCCTTAAATATTCTGGCTGCTTTCCCAAGGCATAGTAGCATAGATGGAGCCAGTGAAGACGAGGCAGGTTTGTGTGATGGACTGGGCTGCATTCACAAATCTCTGCAATTTCTTGCAGTCTAGGGCAGAACATTTGCCATACCCAACTGTGATGCATCCAGATAGGCTGCTTTCTGTGGTTCATTTGTGAAAGATTGGTCTAAGTCAATGGGGACATGCCAAATTTCTGTAGCTTCTGATGAAGTAAAAACATTGGTGTATTTTTATGGCTTTAGCATCCACGTGCTGGATCAAGACAAATTTTTGGTAATACTTACACCGTGGAACTTGAAGTCATTATGTATCTCCTGAAGTCAATGACCAGCTCCTTTATTATGCTGAGACTGTGAGAAAGGTTGTTGCATTGACACTATGCCACAATGCTACAACACTTTCTATCTCCTTCCCGTACTGTGTCAAGGGCTAAATCCACAGAGTTAGTGCAGGCGAGTAAAATTTTCTTCGGAAGAGCTATATAGATGCATGATCAGGAGAAAATTCAGCAAAGGTGATTACTTCTGAACAGCAAACAGAGCAGACCAGAGCAGAGCAGATGAATATAAGCAAATGTCTTTCCACTATAGAAATGCACATGTAGAGCAAGAAAAGGTAAGAACAACCAAGCCAAGCTAAAGAGGAGATTCCAGTGGAGAAGAGCAAACAGGTTTCAGATAAATAGGCTAGGTGGGAGAATGGAGACATTCTGGTGGAGGATGCAGTCCTCCTAGAAAGCAAAGTTGGACTTAGATTTCACGTCAACCAAAAAGCCAATAGAAAAATATAGTCAACCAAGGCAAAGTTTTGTCCAGGACCCCGTGCAGCTGCAGAGTAAAACTGGGAGGTCAGCAGTCCTAAAGTCCTACAGGTGAAAGAAGAAGGGGAATTGGCTGGGTAGGTCAGACTAACTTAAGTTCAAAGATAATAAGACATAGAGTGACTGAGTAGCAGAACAGTGTCAAAATAGCCAGACGTGAAGAGGAACAGTACAATCCCTGTGGCACAGCAACTCAGGAGATCAAATTAGATTTCCTTCCACAAAGAAAATTATTGAATCAGATGGGTTTGAGACACAGTACACTAGTTTTTGCAGTCATCATTACTAAGATTGGTTGCTGTTCCAAAATTTCAAATTATTAGCTAAATTAAACTTTACTGTTGCTGGATGGAATTGAAGACTGATTTTTAATCAGGTTTTTAAATTTCTTGGCCATTAATTTACCCATTGTACCAGCAATACACCATATGATATTTTGACATGCAAAACCAAATTTGATCCAGTGCTGTATTTGTGTTGTCTGCAACACCAACACTCAGCTGGGGAAAACATTTCCAAAATGCTTTTGGGTTGACCTGAAGATTTTTCATTAGTCCCAGTAATCTTGCTATCAAGAATGTTAAATATTTGATGGGGACTTGGCTTTATTCTACTCTGAAACCTGAGAGAGTATACAGTGGAAAAAAAAAAGAGAAGTTTTGGATCACCAGCCATTTCAGAAGAAACAAGTTGAATTTCTCCATCTCTGTGAATCTCAAGTAGTAGTCACACAAATAATTTTTAGTGATAGAAATTTTCATGACTCTAACAGGTTTACTATGCTTGAATGCTTAGTATCCATGTAATACATTCTATATGTAAATCCCCAAGAATCAATTTCCCTCAAAGTCAGTTCTGCAAAGTCTGGAGTAAGACAAGAAGAAGCAGGCATCAGGGATTGCTCTTGGCTGAAACTATGGGTCGAGGGTTAGCAATGGCTGTCATTGGAAATAAAGGGAAGCTTTTATATTAGCTTTGCAACATGCTTTCTTTTAAGTTACAACTGACAGTAAAATTTGCTCTGAACCAGCACAATCAGGCCACACATAAAATTTACTATATTTTAGTTTTCTTTCAATGAATATTCCTTGCTATATTCAATAATTCAGTACAGTTTGATTAATATAGCTGAAGACTGTCTCAAAATAAAAACATGTATATTTAATTAAAACATCCCAGAAGCTTTAAACTTTATTCCAAGCTGCTGAAAATGACATTCAAAAACTTCTAAAAGTAATGGCCAAGAAATTCCTGATCAAAATTCAAAACAAAGCTGAGGAGTCAAAGATTGGTTAACCTGAAGTAGAAAAGAGTGCATAAATTTCTGGATATCTTAGTACCTTGTTGGGAAATTCAGCTGCTAACTTTTTCAAAGAACTTTCATTTAGCTTAGTAACATTCTTCCAGCATAAATCTCTCTCAAATGACCCCAATTCAGCATGTAAAGTGTATCTCCAGTGTGATTTACAAATTCACTGGTCTGAAAAGTACCTCACACATATGCCCAGAGTATGTGCTTCACCAACTGTGATCAAGGACTTGGTCACTATCAGGCTTCAGCTACAGTTGTTCTCAGCAGTTCACGATTTGGTGTTCATTATAGAGAGAAAACCACTTCCACATTCCCTTAAAGAGCCAAAAAAAGCAGACATGAGTATTTACTTCCACGGCAGAATTTCAAGGGATGCACTTCCAACACACTGAAAATGATAAATGGTTTTGCACAGGGAAACCCAGCAGTAGCATTCAGAAAGCTTTGCAGAAGCAGCATTAATGTTGCATATAGCAATTTCTAGTTCCTTGAGTCCAAAACTGAACAAATTTGGATGCTTTCTTCAGGACTTGTAGAAAAGAACTTTTAGTGGAAGCACCAAATAGTGATTAATTTCACACTGAGCAAATGAATAACAACATTTTGGCCTTAGTCTCTTTTTCCCATTAAATCATTTTGTTATATCTTCCAACCTATGCTGCAAGATCTTTGCTTTGATACCTTTTCTCACATGACTCAATATTGTGGGCAGGTTCCTCATGTGTGCATTTTAAGCTAATACACAAAATTGAGTAATCTGATTTCTTCTCAATGTAAATTTCACTCAAAATTCTGTAATGTTCTGTCCTTGATTATAGGCAAATAGAATTCATACCCTTGGTATAATCAAGTGGAATCTCAGTAGTAGGCATTACCCCAGTGTATTTTCAGTAGTTTTTCCCATGGAGTCAGTATAGGATTTATGAATTCCAATCTTGATTTCATTGTGATAGTTACCCAAGTGGTGAGTGTGCTGATGTGATTGACTCTCAGAATCACTGTAAGGAGCCTTCTATCCTGGTACTGGGATGTAACTGGGAGTGAATAATCCCATTAACATGGACATTGCAAAACAGCAGAAGCACCTTTGAGAATTAGGGGCCTGCCACCACAGCCATATTGCCTATAGCTATAATAGCCTGAAATACTTGATTTCATAGAATATGCATTATTAACTTCATTGAATCTAATCTGAAATTAGAATGGCCACGTGCTCTAAATTATCTTTAAAGTTAAAATTTGAACACTTCACTGATTCTGTACCATAATGAGCAGACATGAACCTGACACGAATCAAAACATATACTTCCCTACAGAGGATCGATGTCTTTAGGAGGTGCAGATAGGTATTAGCAGGGCTATATCTGAATGTTCTGGTCAGATATTCTCCTTCAACTTGTAATGATTGCTAAAGAGGCTAGGTAACTTTGGTTTTTAACTTAGCATATTTCAGAATGTGTTTTTCCTTTATCTCATCTGATGGAAACCTCTGCTTTGCTGGGAAGTGGTCTGGGAAGAGTCCTCCTTCACGCTGTCATTGAGTCTCATTTTCTCCCAGCCACATTGTGGCACTGGTATATAGTATGGGCAGCTGGCAGGAAGTTGTTGGGTGAGAGAATTAATTGTGTGCTAATATAAAGGCAGAAGACATTGACACATTTGTATAACACTCCCTTGGTGAAAGACTGCCTCCTTGAGCACATTTAAATGTAGCTGCCAGATTTTAGAGCACTCAGTGAATTCTCATCACATTGGCCTGTTCAAAATTTTACTCAAACTAATGGACTGGAATCTTCAGTGGGAATTGTAGTAAAGCCATCAGCAGTCTCCATTATAATAGAGGAAATCTGACAGAACTTCTGGAGTATGCACTTGTGTGGTTAAATGAGAAAATCCTGCAGCTGTTCTTAGTGATTTTCTGCTCCTTCCTAATTTACTGTTGCAACCTTCTCATGAGACACTTAGACAGTATGAGCTATTCTAATTTAAAACATACAGAAAGTGCTATTCCTTGTTGGAATAGATATGGCTGAATTTTCCAAAGTTCAAAGTAAATTTATTATCAAAGTACATATATATCACAATATACAATCTTGAGATTCATTTCCTTGAGGATGTTTACAGCAGATACAATGAAACAGCATAGATTTGATGAAAAATCGTACACAAGGCAGACAAACAACCCATGTGCAAAAGACAACAAACTGCACATATTGTAATAATAATAATAATAATAAACAGATAAAACTTCTAAGGATATACTTTCATCAATGAAAACAGGAATCAGCACTTCACATAAGCATATGCAATTCTGTTCAGAAGTATACTCCACTAAACTTAAACGAGATCACAACCCAGTAAAATGAAGGCACTGTCATTATTAATGAAAAATGGAAGAGCATGATCCTCATTGGAAGGCATCCCCACAATCTGAGCAGACTAGATGTCAACAAGGAAGCGTCAAACACCTGGCTTAGAGTTTCATTGAAACGGAAAGGTTCCTTGTGGTAATACAGGACCAGGTGATTAACACAAAAAAAGCTATCAAAATACATCATAAAAGATCAACAAATTCAAAATGTAGAAAATGCCAGGAAAAAACAGAAACGATCAAATACATTACAGGATCCTGTAGCAATTTAACACAATCTGATTACTTACACGGGCACAATCAAGTGGGAAATATCATTCATCAAAAGTTTGCTTCAAAATACAGTCTCAAAAATGAATTCACACCTTAGGAAAAATGCAAGCTTGATCCAGTTTTAGAGTCAGAATACTTCAAATTATCTCATGACCGATCAGTTATTACAGTTGGGACAATCCATAATAATACAGGATACAGAAACAAGAACAACTTATTTAATAGATATTGCCATTCCAAATGCACAAAAAAGAAAAACACCAGATATATGCTGAATTAAATGAGGAAATTGAAAGACTTTGGAACATAAACAAGGTGCACATTGTCCTTATAGTAATATCCATGATTGGTATCATCCCAAAGACACTACACAATAGCATTAAACAACTAGGACTACATAGTAATATCTACATAAATCTTCAGAAAGCTACAATACCAAACACCACCAGAAAAGTCTGAAAGTTCCAAGCAATTGACAAACTAGAGTGCTTGGCTATGCCCGAGCCTCAGGTTTTACCAACTTGAGTTGAGAAAAAATAAATAAAGATAATAATAAATAAATAAGCAATAAATATAGAGAACATGAGAGGAAGAGTCCTTGAAAGTAACTTCATAGATTGAGGGAACAGTTCCGTCATGGGGCAAGTGAAGTTGAGTGAAGTTATCTCCTCTGGTTGAAGAGCCTGATTGTTGAGGGTAATAACTGTTCCTGAACTTAGTGGTGTGGGTTCTGAGGCTCCTGTACCTCTTTCCTGATGACAGCAGCGAGAAGAGAGCATGGCCTGGATAGTAGTGATCCTCGATGATGAATGCTGCTTTCCTGCAACACTGCTCCTTGTAAATGTGCTCAATGGTGGGGTGAGCTTTTCCCAAGATAGACTGGATCATGTCCACAACTTTTTGATGCCTTTCTGTTCAAGGGCATTCATGTTTCCATACCAGGCCATGACATAAACGGTCAGTATACTCTCCACCACATATTTATAGAAGTTTGTCAAAGTTTTAGATGAAGTTGCCTACGACTGCTAATAAGATATAATTATGACTCAAAAACCTCTCAATCTAAAAATAGAATGATATATTTTTGGAGTCTTAATTTTCTCAAATTCATGTTTCCATGATGTTTTGAAATAATAAAACTAAATCCTTTATACTGTTTATTTAAATATCCCAACTTCTACATTTAGTTTATTTTTATCTTTGCAGCTTAATCTTCTCCTAAGGAGCTTAGAAAGATAGAGGGCTATGCGGTAAGGAAATTCTAGGTAGTTTCTAGAGTAGGTTACTTGGTCAGCACAATATTGTGGGCCAAAGGGCCTATAATGTGCTGTAGATTTCTATGTTTCTGTGTTCATAAGGTTAATTAACAATTAGAGCATTCTATTTACTGCTTTACTCTCTGTGAGAACTCTTCAGTGCAATCAGCGGCTCATCAAAGGCCTATGATAACCCTTTGCTCGATGACATGCTATGAGAGGGAGGTGATGAAGATTGAGAGGATGTAGATAAGACTCACTGGAATGAAGGGCTTGATTTATAAGGAGAAATTCAACAGGTGAGGACTGTTTTCCCTAGAGCAAAGGAGACTGAGGGGGCATGGTTATAAATGTTTATAAAATTATGAGGGCCATAGATTGGATAGATCAACAAAGTCTTTTTCCCAGGGTATGATAGACTAAAACTAGATGGTATAGGTATAAGGAGAAAGGGGGTGGATTTAAGGGGGTTTGAGGGCAAGTTTTTTTTAATATAGAGTAGTGGGTATGTGGAAGAAGCTGCCAGAGGAGGTACAACAACTAAAACACATTTGGACAGTTACGTAGACAGGAACTGTTTACAGGAATTGAAATGAATTGAATTGAGTTGACCTAACTTCTTATATCCTTCACATACATGAGGAGTAAAAATCTTGACGTTACGTCTCCGTCTAAATGTGCAATGTGCAATCATAATAATTTATAATAAATAGAACAGTCAATGTAACATAGAAATACACTCAAATCAGCGCGAGTTAATCAGTCTAATGGCCTGGTGGAAGAAGCTGTCCCAGAGCCTGTTGGTCCTGACTTTTATGCTGTGGTACTGTTTCCTAGATGGTAGCAGCTGGAATAGACTGTGGTTGGGGTGACTCGTGTCCCCAGTGATCCTTTGGACCCTCTTTTTAACACCTGTCTTTGTAAATGTCCTGAATCATGTGAGCTAAATGCAAACAAATTTGATTATTTTATTTAGGCATCTTGACTGGCTTGTTTCCATGTTGTGTAACATGAAGATTCTATGAATCTATCTAAACATCAGGAAGGGAAAAAGGATAGATATACCTTTAGAGGTTTAAAGACAGGATCATATGTTGACAGTTGAGGTATTGAATTGGAGATGAGTGTGAAGGTCCCTATCCATCCAGTACAGGAAGAGAGAATAAATGCTTACTGGAGTTGCTTCTCTAGTAAAATTTTTGAAACTGGAAATGGAGTTGAGGAAAGATGGAAGGAGTTCCATTGGCGCAAGTTGATGTTTCAGTTCAGACTATGCATTAGGATTAATGCAGGTTCTCAAAACCCAGAACATTGACTTATAGATTTTGCCTCCAGAGAAGATGCTCGAGCTACTAAGTTCTTCCACATTCTGACTATTTCTTTTTGTTCCAGATCCCAGCATCTGCAGTCTCTTTTGCCTTCACACCAGGATTAGAACTAGGATGACTGATTATTCTGCAATATAATCTGCTGTCTAAATTTCCTATATAATCCTATGTAATCACAGCTTTGTACTGTTTCGAGATCTGCTTGAACCACAAGGAATCACGAGCTGGAAGTAAGATGTTTTCTCCATAGTTCCTTTAGCAGCCCGGTGCAGCAGGAGTTAATGTAACACTATATCCATCACACTGAAATAAATCTCATCCATCCAGAACTGACCCACAGTTAAAATTGGGGCCAAAGTGGTAGAATACTGAGGCCTCCTAACTTATCTTTATCTGTGGAACATTCAATAATCAATCAACGAGCAGGACAGTAGTGTTGAAGACTCCTCTGTAATTTACTGAACGTGGTGAAATATTCTGAAACATTGACTAGAATGCTCAGCTTTGTGTTTTTTTAGTCTCTTTGAAATTATCTATTCATAGCATAAGTAGATTGGAACAGGAGAGGTAGGGCTCTGTGAGATGATTTTCTGATGTACTGTATAAACCAGGCTTACATATTAACACTAAGGGACACAAGAGCTACTTCACCTGAACAATATGTTACCACTTCACAAAAGTCTGCAATAAGTGCCACGTTTCATGTAATATTCAAACATCAGTGAAGCTGCATTTACCTCCCTACATGCAGAATCTTAGCATCAGTTAGCTTCATGTAATACTACTTGTGATAGAGAAAAAGCTCATACAGCTGTAACATAATATCATGGTAGTTTATACACAGTCTTGTGCTGAAGTCAGACATTGTAGTTCCTTACAGGTTAGATTAAACAGAGCACGACTTTGTACATCATGAGGGGAGTCCATCGTAAAAGATATACTCTCCTTGACACACAGACAACTCTTATTTTGCTTGCCATGGATGAGAGAGACTGCAGAAGAGAAGCTGAGTGATTCCAGACTGGGTAAAAGAGACCTGATATTCTCATTAATCAGATGGATGACAGGAGGGAGAACCTGGGTACCAAGTGGGACCACACAATCTGCTAGGGAGGTGCTGGTTTGTGCTGGCTCCTCCAGATGTGAAATTCACTACTCATTCACTGAATGGGGAAATAAACTTCATTTTCTCAGAAGATTTCTTAGGATGAGCCGCACAGTCCTGAAAACAGCTGCAGTGAGTCATTTAAATAAACAAATCAGTGTTCACTCATCCATAATTTATGATCGGTGTATACAATCCTGAAAGGAGTGTGAGGGGGAGTAATATGTGTCAGGCTACTCTTGCCTGATTACTGCTTAACTACATTTGTATTGTAGTAATGGACACATTGTCTGCATTGAGGCCTATTATTTAGTTGGCTCCTTATGATAAGAAGGGAAGCCCTTAAACAACAGGTCCCTTATACTTCCTTCCATCTGCTCTCCTTCCTCTTTATCCTCAGTCTTCAGATATGCATACTGTTCCTTCTTCACTATGCTAGATTTTGCAAACTGAAACACACAGTAAATAAGTCTCCACCATTCCTGGACATATACTGCATGGTAGATATTTACCTACACAAAATGATCCAACAAACTAATTAGTTTGTTAGGAAAGACAATCTCTGGCCCACCAACCGTATAAGATTAAGGTGCAAAACCTCCTGTTTGGGTGGATACTGCATGATGTGTTCCCCTGTTACAGATCAGTACCATGAAATAACGTACAGTACACCATATGCAATTAAACAATTTAGCTTTATAATTCTTAATTTGATTAAAGGGTTAGTAAAGTAAAACAAAAAGAAAAGGGCCCATTTTAATGCAACAGTCTAATGTGCACAAGTTGGAGCTCATCACTTTCCTTCTGCTGGATCTCCATCGATTTCCCCGGGCTTTGTGGACTCTTGGCCCCACTCCAAGTCCACTCCTTTTTAGTGTCTACGACCTCTCCTTTCAGGCATCTTCTCTCCCTATCTTCTGCCAAACAAAAGACCCAGATCACCTAGTCCTCAAGCACACAAGAAGAAAAAACACTCCCTTCATTGGATGGTGCATATTCCAAAGCCCCCATTATCTCTAGCCATAACCCAAACTCTGCTGTGACAGAAAAACCATTACATTAGCAGTGAAACTTTTACAGAAAAACCATTATGTTAGCAGTGAAACTTTTCCCAGGGTGCTAGACACAGATTAATTTTACCAAACTCAGATTTACTGAAGTAGGCAGTAATATGATGTTCCTAGTAGTCCAATGTGATGTTGGTACTTGTATTTCTTTCCTGGGAATGAATGATGCTTAGCAGTTGTGGGATAGTGAATTGTGAGGAGCTAGGGAGGCAGAGGGTAACTCTCATACCCCAGGATCCATCCCTCCAGGTAGAATTACCCACAGAAAGTATCTGGCAATTCAGTTTTACTGAGAATAAATGTTTGGTAGATTCTTGATGTAGTGTTCTCCACAACCATGGAACTTATAGGTCATAAGTGTGTCTTTATCGATGAGTACAGAGGCCAGCTAGCATAGACTTTTAGATAGAAGTCAAGTGCTGTAGACAAAATTCAAGAAGTTAGGTTTGATTACCTAATTTTTTTTAATGAAGAGAAGGTGAATTCCTTTATGGATAGGAACTGGGTACGTGTCAACAGAAGAAACCAGAACCAAGAGTTGGTGAAAGGAGTGGGAATCTGTTCTGTGGGATAGATATATCAAGCACCAGAGGACGTGCTTTAAAGATTAAGTGGGTGGAAGTTTAAAGGCAATGTAAGAGGGAAAGAGGTTGGTGCTTGGAGTTGGTTTCCAGGGTAATCATTGCATCCATGAGTTTGGAGAAGTTGAAGAGACTTTTAGAAAGACACGTAAATACGAAGGGAATGAACAGACATGATAAACAGGGGAGGACATTTAATATAAATTTGTTCCATGTTGACAAAATAACATAAATGCTTTTGAAATTAGGAGCACAGTTACTAATTTACTACTGTTATACTGTTCATGTGAGCTATTATGTTATTAGGGTTCAACAGGGACAAGTCTTCAATAAAACAGGACATTTCCTATACAGGTGAAAAGTCATATTTTATTTAAATGTGATTAAAAACATCAGTAGCTGCTGCTGACGTACACAAACATTCAGACTACCTACTTTCCATTTTATTACATCAAAGGAGTATATTTAACCCTACCCAAGTGGTAGAGTCTATACAGGTTGGTCAAGTGTGTGATTTCCCAAAGGGCATCAATCTAAACTTAAGCTAGTTTTTTGAGCTGGGAAGAAGGTAACCCTCTGATTATTCTGCCCTTTCCCTCCACAAGCCACTTCCTTTCCTTGTCTAATCACTTACCATTCCAACTGTCCCAACTTACAATGTGCTAGTTAGATATTCAATCTACAGTAGGTTAAAATCAGAGTTCAATTGTTTGCAAGGCATGTTTAATTCTGAAAATAGTAGCCATTAGCTTTCTTAATGTTATTTCAGGGATTCTTAACTTAGACCATAAGGCCATACCACATAGGAGGGGAATTACCCCATCAAGTCCCGGATCCCATTCAACCCCATGCACCTGCTTTCTTGCCGTATCCATTGATGCTCTGACCAATCAGGAAACGATCAACTTCCACCTTAAATGTACTCACGGACCTGGGCTCCACCACAGTCTGTGACAGAGCATTCCACAGAGTCACTACTGTCTGGCTAAAAAAAATTACTCCTTACCTCTTTTCTAAAAGGTCACCCCTCAATTTTGAGGCTGTGCCCTCTAGTTCTGGATATCCCCACCATAGGAAATATCCTCTCCACATCCACCTTATCTAGTCCTTTCAACATTTGGTAGGCTTCAATGAGACTCCCACGCATTCTTCTAAATTCCAGTGACTACAGGCCCAAAGCTGCCAAACACTCCTCACATGTTAATCCTTTTATTCCCAGAATCATTCTAGTCAATCTCCTCTGGACTCTCTCCAATGACAACACATCCTTTCTGAGATATGGGGCCCAAAACTGTTGACAATTCTCCAAGTGCGGCTTGACTAGTGTCTTATAAAGCCTCAGCATTATCTCTTTGCTTTTATATTCTATTCCCTTGAAGTAGATGCCAATATTGCATTTGGCTTCTTTACCACAGACTCAACCTGAAAAATATCCTTCTAGGAGTCTTGCATGAGGACTAAGTCCCTCTGCACCTCTGATGTTTGAACCTTCTCCCCATTTACATAATAGTCTGCACTATTGTTCCTTTTACTAAAGTGCATTATCGTACATTTCCCAAAACTATATTCCATCTGCCACTTTTTTGTCCATTCTTCCAATTTGTCTAAGTCCTGCTAAAAATCACATTGCTTCTTCAGCACTACCTACCCCTTTACTTATTCCACAAACTTTGCCACAAAGCCATCAATTCCATTTTCCACATTATTGACAAACAATGTGAGAAGTACTGGTCCCAATTCTGACCCCTGAGGAACACCAAGGATGTTCTGCATCTTATTGTACACAGAAATGTTGTAGAACATGTTTAAAGTGTTCTGAGTTCCCATTTTCCTGTAATAAGTTGAAACTAGAAACTGATCAGAACCACCCATATAATTTGACCTAATACTTGTAGTAAAGTAATATTCCAGACCTGGCAGTGTAAGGGTGTACTATAAAAGAAAAAGAAATGTGATGTAGTTTTAATATAACCTCAAGGCTACTTTCTGCACAAATTCTGAGTAAGTGTTGATAATACTAATGGGAATATAGAGAACCAGACTGTATTATGATTATAATTGGAATTGTAATCAGCCAAGTTTAATCTGAGGGGTGGCCCAGCAGCATTATTAGAGTAACTTCTTTGAGAGTACTAGTATTGATAGCATGATGAACTGGATATTGCTGACATATTATGGAGTACAACCCCATAACTTGAGACTGACAGGCAGCTCCTGGGTTTCAACAGTTCCTGTGAACTGAATTGATCGTAAGTTAGAAATGAACAAAAAACAGATTTTAGGAGAGGATCACAGAAGCAGCTGTGATGGGAGAGTGAGCTGGCACAGAAAGAGCAACCGCCAGCTGGCCTCGTGGAATTTGCAAAAATGTGAATCTGCTCAGCTCTCCCAGCTCTGCTCAACTTGAACCAGCCACTGATTATTGCAGCTCTGGAGGGGGCAGTGGCAGTTGGAAGAAAACACACAGAAATGTCCTCCTCCTGTATGCAACAGCCAGAAAATCCATTCCCAACCAGCACACTGGTCTCCCAAATGGAATGAGGAAAGGTGGCATGACTTGCATACCAGTTATCATTGGTATTAATAGTGCGTCACCAAAACAACAAAAAGTAACAGAAATAGAGATCAATGTACACGATACAGGTCATTATTGAATAAAAATATTTTCAATTGGGAAGTAGAAAACATAACTTCAAATAGACATAACTTATATTTGAAATACTTTGGATAATGATGGGATGTGAATGCTGAACTAAAAAAAGCTTTTTTGCAGTTTAGAAACTTTCATGAAAGAATAAGTTGGAGGAAGAGATGGCAGCCTTGAACTTTGGGATCAATGCAACCAATAAAGAAAGAAGCTTGCAGGCCATAGATTTGGAAGGCTAGAGAAGAACTGGAGTGGGTAGTATCAATTATAGTGACACTGAGGAAAGGCTGTTGCCTCGAATGAGGTAGATGAAATAAAGATCAGTGACTGAATGTGAAACATGTTTCTTTCTTTGCACATGTTTAAGGAGGATTGAAAACTCTTTCATGAGCTTTATATCTTTTGGAAGTAGTTGGGCTTTACAGAGGATTAAGAGGGGTAGGGAACAGAGGGGAAGAAAATTTGATGTGGCTAACTTCCTGGCAATCCCCACTGAGTGTAATGCAGTAAATTGCTAACTGTGGTCCTCCAGGCAACTTGCGTCTTCAATTTGTGTCTGGTACAAAACACACACTTCAGTAAGAGCGGTCCCTGCTTTTGATGTGGCAGATCATGATGGGATGACATTTATTAGAGGAATATTTCAGATGGTAATTAGCACACGAACATTAGCATTATACCATCTGTTTAAAAGGCAAGTATTTTTGAAGTGGCCACAAAGGTCACATTGCAATCCTTGGTGGTTATTCATCAAGAATGGCTTAATTAGATATGTAGTGTGACAACATCAGTGTCCATAAAATGATAATATTCTGTCATGAAGTGAATGTAATCATGAAATTACTAGATTGTCATCAAAATCCATCTGGTTCACTAATGTCCTTTTGGGAAGGAAAATCTGGCATCCTTACCCGATCTGACCCTATACGTGCAATTCCAGATTCACGACAATGTAGTTGACTATTAAAAACACCTAGTTCAAAGGGAATTGAGAATGGACAATCAAAATTGCACTTGCCTCAACACCTGCATTTCATGAATAAATAATACAAAAATATCAGTGTACCTGTTGGCATGCTCCTGAATTAAAGATAAAGTTAACATGATTAAATTTAAACTATAAGTGCATTGTACCAGAAAGCAGTGAGAGACAATCTCATTAAATAAAACATTAGGAATTGGAAACTGTTGGGAATTGGGATTAGACCTTTTCTAATCCAATTAATTAAGAATGCAGCATTTATGCAACAAATGTGTAATTCTTTACTAATGCACCAGTTATAATTCTTTGTTATTTAAGTTAAAATGTAGAATAAAAACTTCAAGAACAGCTTCCATGTAATGTAGCAAATATACCCCAAAGTGCTTCATTATAGTCTTCGCAACAAAAAATGTACCCCAAGCTAAGGAGATACAAGAAAGATGATGAAAGCTTCACCAGCACAGTTGTTTTCAAGGTGCAATGGAAGAGAAGGAGGAAAGGTCAAAAAGCAGAGTGGCTTTTATAGCATCCAAAGGTTAAGGCTTTGATAATCAATAACATTCCTGACAATAGTATAATGTTCCAATTCAAGTTTGAGCAAATAAATAATTAGTAGAATACAGATCTTTCAAAAGGTTATAGATTGGGGGAAGATTACATAAAACTATAAGATATAGGAACAGAATTAGGCCATTAAGCCCACAGAGTCTGCCCCACCATTCTATCATGGTTGATCCATTTCCCTTTCAGACCTAATATCCTGCCTTCTCCCCTTATCCCTTCATACCCTGACTAATCAATAATCTATCAAACTCTCTCTTCAATATACCCAATGACTTGGCCTCCCCAGTTGCCTGTGGCAACGAATTCCACAGATTCACCACCCTCTGGCTATAGAAATTCAAAAGAAATCCTTATCTCCATTGTAAATGGACCTCCTTCTATTCTGAGGTTGTGACCTCTGGTCCTAGACTCACCCACCATAGGAAACATTCTCTCCACATCCACTCTGTTGAGGACTTTCAACATTCAATAGGTTTCAACGAGATCCCCCCCTCATACTTCTGAATTCCAGGGAGTACAGGCCCGGAGTCATCAACTGGTCCTCATATAGTAACCCTTTCATTCCCAGAATCTTTTTTGTCATCCTTCTATGAACCATCTCCAATGTCAGCACATTCTTTCATATATAAGGGGCCCAAAACTGCTCACAGTACTCCAAGTGAAATCTCACCACTGCCTTATAAAGCCTTAGCAGTATATCCTTGTTTTTATTTTCTAGCTTTTATATTACAATGATAAGGAAGGGCATTTTTTACAAATCTATTTTTTTTAAAGTGTAACAGCGAGGTAAGGGGAACCAATGGAAGTAGTATAGCTGGATATTAAATAAGGCACTGTGCAACATGAAATAAGTGCTCCAGAAATACTGGGCAAAATAATAATGTTGATTTAGGGTAGAGAGCAGAGTTTAGGAATAGATAGTTTGTCTTCCGATTGGCAGACTCTCCGTAGAGAGTTGCCACAGGAATCGGCAATGGTTCCTGTAACTTGGATGGGAAAACAGAATGTAACATATACAAATTCACTGATCATACAAAGCCACATGGAAAAATGAGTTGGGAACTGTACCCAAAGCACTTGTTGTTTGATAAGCCTGGAATTCAACACATCCCTTAGCAAGTGGATCCTTGACTTCCTGACCAACACACCACAATCAGTAAGGAGAGGTAGCAACACCTTCGCCATGATTATTGTCAGTACTGGTGCCCAGAAGACTATGCTCTCAGTCTGTTACACCATTCCCTATGCAATCATGACAGTGTGGCCAGATTCTGCTCTGCTTCCATCTACAAGTTTGCGGATGATATCATAGTGGTGGGCCAAATCTTAAATAACAATGACGGCTGCAGGAAAGTGAATAGAGAGCCTAGTGACATAGTTGCCTGACAACTATCTTTCCCTCAGCATCAGCAAAACAAATGAGCTGGTTACTGACTTCAGGAAGAGGAGGGGCAGTACACATACTCCTATTTACAACAATGGTGTTGCATTTGAGAGGGTTGAGAGCTTAAAGTTCCTAGGAGTGACCATCACCGATAGCCTGTCCTTATCCAACACATAGACATCATAACCAAGAAAGCGTACTAGTGCCCCTACATCCCTAGGAGGCGAAAGAAATTTGGCATGTCCTCTTTGATCCTCACCAATTTTTATCAATGCACTACAGAAAGCATCCTAACCAGTTGCATTATCTTGGTATGGCATTTATCAATGCACTACAGAAAGCATCCTAACCAGTTGCATTATCTTGGTATGGCATGACTGCAAGAGACTGCAGAGAGTTGTGAACGCAGCTCAGTTCTTCACAGAAACCAGCCTCCCCTCCATGGACTCCACACTTTGTGCTGCCTCATTAAGGCAGCCAGCATAATCAAAGACTCCACCCTCCCCGACCATTTTCTCTTCTTTCCCCTCTCATCAGACAGAAGATGCAAGTGCCTGAAGGCAAGTAACCTCAAGGTCAAGGACAACTTCTATCCCTCTGTCATAAACTTATTGAATGGTTCCCTAGTACAATAAGATGAATACTTGACCTCGCAATCGCTCTCTTTCTGGCCCTGGACTGTACTATAAATGTAATACTTCATTCTGCAGTCTGTAATTTTTTAACCTTGTATTGCCTCAATGTACGGTTGTAATGAAATGTTCCGTATGGATGTCATGTAGTACAAAGTTTTCACTGTACCTTCATAGATGTGAAAATAATAAATGAAATGGTTGATTTATCAATATTGTATTTTTGCATGTGGACAAGTAGTTGGCAGATGGAATATAATGTGGCAAAATGTGAAATTATGCAATATTGGCAATCCTCTATCCCAGTCTTTAATTTTTTTTCTCAGAAGAATAGAATAAAATAAAATATTTTAAACAGTGGGAATCTAGTAAATATGAGCATTGAGAGGACCTTACTGTGCTTGTTCAGAATGCATGAAAAGAAGTTGCAAAGATTAAGGCAAATAATAATTTTTTTCTTATTGCAGGAGTATTTGAATGCAAAGAGGTCTCAATAAAGTCATGCAGGGTTTACAGTAAGACCTTGTTTAGAGTAATGAGTATAATTTTGTTCTCCTTACCTAAGAGATCCAGTGCAGCAAAGATTCACTGGTTTGAATAAGAGGATGAGGAGAAATTGTATAAGTTTGCCAGTATTCACTGGACCTTCTGAGAATGAGTTGTAATAAGTTCTGAGAGCATTGACAGGGTGGATGCCAAAAAACTGTTACCTCTAGTTTCTCTTTTCAGTGGCACTATCTGATCTGATAGGCATCCAATAGGCAGCTCTGACCTGCATTTCACAGCTTTCATATGCCCCTTTGTGTGTCTTCTCTTTCTCTTGCTCTCTCATACTGCCCTCAATAACCTTGAAGAGCACAGCATTTTGTTCCCACCATATCAGAAATAACCTTTTCCCCTATTCACCTCCATCCTTCACCAACACACAACCTTTCTGCAACATAAAAGTAGCTTGTTTTTACTCTTTCCCAGTTTTAATAAAGGGTGTTTGGCTTCAAGCAGCAACTGTTTCTCTTTCCATAGATGCTGCCTGACCTTGTGAGTGTTTCCAGCTTCTTCGGTTTTATTTCAGATTTCCTATATCTGCAGCTTTTTGATTTATGTTTAATATTCCAGGTTGATAACCATCCATAAGAACAGTTGTGAGGTAAAGGGTCACAGGGTCATAGAAGTTACGCAAGATGAAAATCAGTCCTCTGGCACAACTTGACTATGCTAGCAAGGTTCCTTCCTGAGCTAGTCCTATTAGCCTGCTTTCTTCCATATCCTTGAAGCATTTCTTATCCATGAACCTGTGAAATTGTCTTTTAAACTTTGTAATTGTACCTGCCTCTACCACTTTCTCTGGCAACTTGTTCCAACTTGTTTCATTCATGTGCTCACCTCTGTGTGAAAAGCTTGCCCCTCATGACTCCTTTAAATCTTTCTCCTCTCACCTGAAACCTTTGCCCTAGGAAAGAGACCGTCCACCATATGTATGCCCTTCATGATTTTATAAATCTCTATAACATCACCACCCAGCCACATTTACTCCAGAGAAATCATTCCAACCCTATCCAGTCTCTTCTTATAATTCAAGCCCTTCTACATCCTTGGGAACTGTTTTGCATTCTCTCTATTTTAACTGCATCATAAAGTCCAATGCCTTTCGCAGAAATGTGAAAATGTTTGCATACCCAACGATACTTCTGATATATTTCACATTTCCAACTTCTGATGTGTTTTGCTTTTCAACCAGAGCCAAAAGTTCTTTCTTTGAAAAAGTGCCAGTAAATATAAAACATTCACCTTCGAGGACAGCATACCTCATCATGTCTTCATTGTTACACTGGATTACCAGCCTAGATTTTGTTCTTAGGTCTCCAGAACGGGACTAAAAAGTCACCATCTTCTTATTCATAGGTAACTGTGAATGTGGAACGTCTGTTGATTTTTCATATGAGTGTAACCACAGCAGTGGCAGAATTCTGTAATTATCACAGCATGCTGCCATTTGGCCCACTGAGTCAATGCAAGGTCCCAGCAAACCTCCCTACATGTTTACACTATAAGCCTCCGAGTTATATTTCCTTACAGCAAATCAATTCTCCAAGATGAAATGATATTTCCAGAATTCAAGGTGGCTGATGACTAATTCTGACAAGAATGAAGTTGAAATTGTGTTATATATGAATTGAGACATAGAGCAGCATTTTCAGTCAAATTGAAAAGAAAACAAGGATCAATATGTTTAATTTTGTATGCTGTGAGATGAGCAGGTGGAAAGAATGGCAAGAACTTTATTAGCAAGATATTCATAGTGCAAAGCATATATGGAACAATGCCCTTGATACCTCTGTGGGATTGGGCTGTGGAGTCTGAGGACATGTGTTTTAGGAACCGAGCTTCCATATACGAACTGCAGACAGCACACAATTCTTGAAAGAATGAGGAAGTGGCACAGTGTAATTCAGACTCAGAAACATGAGCTGATATGTAGGACTGGCAGAAGTAGAATGAAGGAAATTGTAATAAAGATGGGGATCCTGAAATAAGTAAATACAGAAACAAACTAATAGATTTTTAAGCAAGCATGATAGAAATACTGAAAATAGTTTAGAATAAGATGAATTGACAATGTTCCGGAAATGTTGCAGTTGATCTACTGTAGGTCAGGATTTTGTTGACCTGGGGGGGGGGGGGGTCATCAGAAGGACACTGATATCCCATCAGCAGATTAATACATTAGGTTGGAATGGTGTGCAACTGAAATATAAACAGACAATTATTTTGATAGAGTAGAAGTGAGGTTTAAAATTCAGTCCATGGTCAATCAAGACATGACGGGTGCATTGTTGAAATTAATCTGTCAAATAGAGGGACAGTGATGCAGAATTAGGAAAGTGCACAGAGTTTCTGCCACAAATCAATGGGCAGTCCAACTTGAAAGGAGCAGTGAATGGAAAGGCTTTTGAAATGGCCAAAATCAATGGTTTATGAGCAATGGGAAAGATAACTTCTTTAATGAGCAGTTGATGGTTGGTGTAGACTCTGTGGGCCAAAAGGCTTATTTCCATGCTGCATCCCTCTGTGAATATAAGTAGCAGCTAAGTAGGGACTGACACTAAAATGAACAATTTACTTGTTGGATCTAATAGCCTATTGCAATATTTAAAGCTCTAATCTTTCATTTTCTGGTTCTCTCTCATTTCGTCTTTAGGCCTTTTCCAAAGAGCAATTATTCAAAGTGGTTCAGCCTTATCAAGCTGGGCAGTGAATTATCAGCCCGCAAAATACACAAGATTACTGGCAGAGAAGGTGGGTTGCAACATGCTCGATACCCTTGACATGGTAGACTGCCTGAGACAAAAGTCCTACAAGGAGCTAGTGGAGCAGGATATTAAGCCAGCACAGTACCATGTTGCATTTGGCCCAGTCATCGACGGAGATGTAATACCAGATGATCCTGAAATTCTGATGGAGCAGGGAGAATTTCTAAATTATGACATTATGTTGGGAGTCAACCAGGGAGAAGGATTCAAATTTGTGGAATGGATAGTGGATCAGGAGGATGGCATATCTGGAAGTGACTTTGATTTCACTGTCTCTAAGTTTGTGGATAATCTTTACGGCTACCCCGAGGGCAAGGATACACTCCGGGAAACAATCAAGTTCATGTACACAGACTGGGCGGACCGTGACAATCCTGAGACACGACGGAAAACTTTAGTGGCTCTGTTTACTGATCATCAGTGGGTGGAGCCTGCAGTGGTAACAGCTGACCTACATGCTCGCTATGGCTCTCCTACATATTTCTATGCTTTTTACCATCACTGTCAGAGTGACATGAAACCAGCCTGGTCTGATGCCTCCCATGGTGATGAAATGCCCTATGTCTTTGGAATTCCCATGGTTGGAGCAACGGATCTGTTCCCCTGCAACTTTTCAAAAAATGATGTGATGCTTAGTGCTGTCGTCATGACATATTGGACAAACTTTGCCAAAACAGGGTAAGAAACATATTTACTTGTGTTACTAATTATTGTAAAAAAGAGGTGGAAAACCAGCTGAAAATATAGAAATTAATCTCTCATAATTGGTGCACCAGAACCCTATAAGACCTTCCTCTGCCGGTAGAGTGGGAACATCAGAAGTGGTGTTAATTTCTAAAAGCTAAGAAGTCCCTGGGTGCACCAGATATACAGATATAAAGAAGGACAGTACACTGAAATCTGTAGCTCTGAAAACCATTGCAATGTCACAATATCAGGTTCCTTTATGTTGTGGAAGCATCATTTCCTAATGAAATAACATTTTAGGTCTTAGATATTTTCCTTGGTTTTATTTTTCATGTGCCTTGCTCCCAACTCATTTGAAAAATTGTTGAAAATATTTTATATCTCTATTTGGTGAAGCCATGAATACTTTTTCATACACTAAATTGGTTTACCTAACAGCTCGTAGAAGGTCTGCCAGCATTCATGGGAAAAGCCTGTTGATTATCAGTTTCAAAACTGTCTAAACTGATTCAGGAGAAGCATGGTTTCTCTTCCTGTCTCCTTCCTAAGAATGTACCAGAGATAACAATTGCTTCCTTTTGAAGACCTATGTCCACTTCTGGGACCTTTTCCTAGGCTGTGGCTGGTACAGGTCCACAATCTCTTATCCGAAATCCTTGGAGCCAGTTGCATTTCGGAATTCAGAATTTTTCAGATTTCAGAAGCCCTCCTTATTGGTTCCGGGACCCCCCGCGGATACTGAAAAACACATATGCTCAAGCCCCTTATTTAACCTGTCTCAGTGCGGTGGGCTTTAGGACCCAGCGGAACTCTGGACCTACGCATATCCTCCTGTGTACTTTAAATCATCTCTAGGTTACTTATAATACCTAATACAATGTAAATGCTATGCAAGTAGTTGTTATACTGTATTGTTTAGGGAATAATGACAAGAAAAAATTCAATAAAACAAAAATATACAGCTTCAAACAAACCAAATCAAACACATGGTAAATGTCTTATTGGAATAAATGTAGAACGTCACTGTCACTATAAAACTTCAGTAACTTGTCTTTCTGTTTCTTTAAATCATATACAGTGGTAGTTCCGACACTATTTTCTTCAGTAAGACGCCGCACAGACACACCACGATCAAGCTTCTGCAATAACTCCACTTTCTGCGTTATTGATAATGACAGATGCTTCCTTCTCTTTTTCTCATTGTTACCCATAGGGGTATCTGCAGCTCTTTTTGACATTTTCACAGTGAAATTAAACACTAAGTCAACAGTGAACACAAAATATCAGCGAACAGCAAATGCACGTGTAACCAGTACGAGCGCTGAGCCACAACTGACGCCTGGCAGCCTCTGCTAGTGCTGCCATGTCATACCTGAGTGACGTCAGCTGTTGACGAAAAAAACTTCGGTCTTCAGAGCTTTTTGGATTTCAGAAGTTCGGATAAGGGATTATGAACCTGTATTAGAATGAATTACCTTTTTTGTCCAGATCTTAATAATATCCTGCATTGGTCAGTTGATACAACTCAGTTGAACTTTGATAATCAGTCCAAAATTGAATTGGTTTTCGGTTACTGAGTAGCTATAAACTGAATAATGGACAGTACTATCCCATGAATCAGACTAGCATTTAACCTCTTTAGACCATTAAAAAAATGTAAGCAATCCTCCATCCCAGCCTTCACTTTGTTTGTATTCTGATTCACTAATGTAAGCCCAGACTACTGTAGAGATACGTTTAGATGGGAGAAAGCAGATATCGTTCTCTCTTTGGTGCACTCAAGAAAAACTTAAAGGTTCAGCTAAAATTCTACCGAGTGTAATTTTTTCTGCTGAAGCTGACTTTCTGCTTTTCACTTTTCTTCTGTTTACATCAATACTGACAGGAACAATGCTGAGCTATGTTCAATGGCTTCCAACAACCACATTAGCATTTATCCCCAACTAGTTACTTTCAAGATAGACAGTGAAGGTCAGCAGATTAGTTGAGCAAAGGTTGAACACCAAAGCTGTGTAATATGTTGTCCCTTCTCTACATCTACAGAAGGAGGAGTTCGACTAATGTCCTTATGCTCCACTTAGGGATAAAATAGCCAAAGAAGCACTTCTATTGCCACCCCTTCTGATGTCAACAAACACTGAGTTCTGATTGGTAAGGGATTTGGCCAATCATTGACCACTTACCAATTATGCCTTGATGGAAAGCAATGTGGTCTATGTTGCTCCCAATTTGTTTTTAAGCTAAACCCTCTGAGCTTGGAGATTTTAGTCTCAGTCTACCTAGAATAGGGATCCTATTATTTGCATCCTGAATGAAAGGAAAGCTCTTGGCGCTGGGTAAGACATGCAGGGAAGAGTGGTTTTGATGCCTCTGTTCAATCAAGTAAATTTAGAACATATGATGAAATGGTACTTATGACAGTCAGGTAGAGAAGAGCTGGGCCAAACATTCTAGTAAAGTGCATCATCCAAGTTCAAACATACATGCAAAATTTAGACAACCTGTGCTTGCTAGCAAGAGTTGCAAATGCCAGCTAAATATTAACTACCACAGAAATAGGTTAGCACCCAGCTCTCAATGAGCAACAGGATACTGAAAAAAATTCAGTAATGAGCACCATCATGCAGTTAATTCTCCTATTAAAAATATTCATCAAATTGATATATTTTTAATTCATGTTATCATGTATTTAGGTATGGAAAGTATGCTTATTCAGCTTCTGCACCTCTTTATTTATAAATTTCCTTTGTCTAGCTCATGTATTTTAGTTAATAAAGGGTTGCAAAGTAGTTTAAAATTATATATATTATACTTCATATTTTACTATTTTTCTTTGTAAATTAAAGTTTTGCTTTTATTTTACATAGCTAACATGGGATTATTTCTCTAAACCACACCAGCTTTCTAAAATAAGACCTAAATTTAGGAACTAGAAACTAATGAGTTTTCTGGTGAAGCCACATTTATTACAGATCACATCGAGTAGGTGGATGGACTCAAGGGGATAGGTACCGTCTAGCACACAAATGGGGATTTGTTACTACAAAACTAGGTATTGGCTAGTACAGGTATACTCTTGTTATGAAAGACAAGTAATTTACATATGAAGATGATCATAAATGCCAGTAAATGTAGAAATCAATAATTAAATCATTTTAATATTGAAATATGACAGGTGGGCAAAGAATCAATTAAATATAGGATCATGACTATACCCAATATATGCATACGTATCACACAGCATTAGTAGATCCTCTCATGGAGATTTTCAAAGCAAATCATATTCTTATATAAAATGTTTTAACACTGTAAATAAGACCTGATAGTTAACCCAAGAGATTTTTAGTAGACCTTCCATGAGTAATAATCTCAATAGTAAATGGAAAGTAATATAAAGTTGTTTTTGAAGGCTTTATGAGACAATCATGCAGTGCTGGGATAAGACTCACTTATTGACCAATCCAGTAGCAGCAATAGGTCAACACTTTACTAAAGAACATTACCGAATCAATTAAAATAAAGGCAGGAACATTTCTATTTCAGATTCTAACACACAAGTAACCAGTCAAACAGCAGTGGATCGAAAGAGTATCTTATCTTATTTTTAAATAATAGAAACTACAGCAGAGAAACAGGCCTTTTGGCCCTTCTTGGCTGTGCCGAACCATTTTCTGCCTAGTCCCACTGACCTGCACACGGACCATATCCCTCCATACACCTCCCATCCATGTATCTGTCCAATTTATTCTTAAATGTTAAAAAAGAACCCGCATTTACCACCTCGTCTGGCAGCTCATTCCATACTCCCACCACTCTCTGTGTGAAGAAGCCCCCCCTAATGTTCCCTTTAAACTTTTCCCCCCTCACCCTTAACCCATGTCCTCTGGTTTTTTTCTCCCCTTGCCTCAGTGGAAAAAGCCTGCTTGCATTCACTCTATCTATACCCATCATAATTTTATATACCTCTATCAAATCTCCCCTCATTCTTCTACGCTCCAGGGAATAAAGTCCTAACCTATTCACCTTTCTCTGTAACTGAGTTTCTCAAGTCCCGGCAACATCCTTGTAAACCTTCTCTGCACTCTTTCAACCTTATTTATATCCTTCCTATAATTTGGTGACCAAAACTGAACACAATACTCCAGATTCGGCCTCACCAGTGCCTTATACAACCTCAGCATAACATTCCAGCTCTTATACTCAATACTTTGACTAATAAAGACCAATGTACCAAAAGCTCTCTTTACGACCCTATCTACCTGTGACGACACTTTTAGGGAATTTTGTATCTGTATTCCCAGATCCCTCTGTTCCACTGCACTCCTCAGTGCCTTACCATTAACCCTGTATGTTCTACGTTGGTTTGTCCTTCCAACGTGCAATACCTCACACTTGTCAGTATTAAACTCCATCTGCCATTTTTCAGCCCATTTTTCCAGATGGTCCAAGTCCCTCTGCAGGCTCTGAAAACCTTCCTCACTGTCTACTACACCTCCAATCTTTGTATCATCAGCAAACTTGCTGATCCAATTTACCACATTATCATCCAGATCATTGATATAGATGACAAATAACAATGGACCCAGCACTGATCCCTGTGGCACACCACTAGTCACAGGCCTCCACTCAGAGAAGCAATTCTCTACCACCACTCTCTGGCTTCTTCCATCGAGCCAATGTCTAATCCAATTTACCACCTCTCCATGTATACCTAGCGACTGAATTTTTCTAACTAACCTCCCATGCGGGACCTTGTCAAAGGCCTTACTGAAGTCCATGTAGACAATATCCACTGCCTTCCCTTCATCCACTTTCCTGGTAACCTCCTCGAAAAACTCCAACAGATTGGTCAAACATGACCTACCATGCACAAAGCCATGTTGACTCTCCCTAATAAGCCCCTGTCTATCCAAATGCTTGTAGATTCTGTCTCTTAGTACTCCTTCCAATAACTTACCTACTACTGACATTAAACTCACCGGCCTATAATTTCCCGGATTACTTTTCGATCCTTTTTTAAACAACGGAACAGCATGAGCCGCTCTCCAATCCTCCGGCACCTCACTCGTAGACAGCGATATTTTAAATATTTCTGCCAGGGCCCCCGCAATTTCAACACTAGTCTCCTTCAAGGTCCGAGGGAACACTCTGTCAGGTCCCGGGGATTTATCCACTTTAATTTTCCTCAAGACAGCAAGCACCTCCTCCTTTTCAATCTGTACAGTTTCCATGGTCTCACTACTTGATTCCCTCAATTCCATAGATTTCATGCCAGCTTCCTTAGTAAATACAGACGCAAAAAACGTATTTAAGATCTCCCCCATTTCCTTTGGTTCCTCACAAAGCCGACCACTCTGATCTTCAAGAGGACCAATTTTATCCCTTACAATCCTTTTGCTCTTAATATACCTGTAAAAGCTCTTTGGATTATCCTTCACTTTGACTGCCAAGGCAACCTCATGTCTTCTTTTTGCCCTCCTGATTTCTTTCTTAAGTATTTTCTTGCACTTCTTATACTCCTCAAGCACCTAATTTACCCCCTCTTTCCTATACATTTCATACAACTCCCTCTTCTTCTTTATCAGAGTTGCAATATCCCTTGAGAACCAAGGTTCCTTATTCCTGTTCAATTTGCCTTTAATTCTGACAGGAACATACAAACTCTGCACTCTCAAAATTCCCCTTTGAAGGCTTCCCACCTACCAATCACATCTTTGCCAGAGAACAACCTGTCCCAATCCACGCTTTTTAGATCCTTTCTCATTTCTTCAAATTTGGCCTTCTTCCAGTTCAGAACCTCAACCCTAGGACCAGATCTATCCTTGTCCATGATCAAATTGAAACTAATGGTGTTATGATCACTGGAACCAAAGTGCTCCCCTACACAGACTTCTGTCACTTGCCCTAATTCGTTACCTAACAGGAGATCCAATATTGCATCCCCTCTAGTTGGTCCCTCTATATATTGATTTAGAAAACTTTCCTGAACACATTTTACGAACTCTAAACCATCTAGACCCCTAACAGTATGGGAGTCCCAATCAATGTATGGAAAATTAAAATCCCCTACCACCACAACTTTATGTTTCCTGCAGTTGCCTGCTATCTCTCTACAGATTTGCTCTTCCAAGTCTCGTTGACTATTGGGTGGTCTGTAATACAATCCCACTAATGTGGCCATACCTTTCCATACCTTTACTTTTCATGTAAATGAATAATTGTATACACTTTTAAAATCTGATTTGGTGGGATTCGATCTGCTAATGAAGTCCCGATGAAGCGACACGGACCAAAAGGTCAACTCTTTATTCCTTTCCATAGACGCAGCCTGATTTGCTGAGCTCCTCCAGCATTTTATTTGTGTTACTGGATTTCCTGCACCCGCAGAATTGCATCTCCTATAGAAAGTCTTGGTCTTGATCTCCTATCAAAAGTCTTGGTTGCTTATCCAACACTAGTCACTATAGTTTCGAATCTCATAGACTGTACATTGCTGTTTAACCAGGAATGAAACTCTAATCAATATCTATAAAGCTTTGTAACTTGAGGTTGTCTTATATCTGTCATATGGTTAATGATGGAGAAACTTGTAATCCAATAATTCATTCTGACTTTACAATGTGCTTGGGACCTCAAACACCTCTCACTTGGTTTGGCACAGAAGTTATATAGTAGATGTCACTGAAAGCTTTACTAGTTTGCAGACAATGAACAGAGATCAATCTTGTCTTTGCATCTGGACTGGCTTGCCTGGAAAATTCCAGTTAGAATCTCCAACAAAGATTATACTGCTTCCTTGGAAACCCTGAATGTCTGTGGTGCAATTTTTTTTAACAATTATTAATTTTGCTATGCCGAAACTAGATAAATTGTCTTGAGCTAAAATGAACATGAAAATTAACCTTGCACAATAAGTATTGACTATTTGGGAACTAGTTTAAACAGCCTAAATAGGGAACACAAACCTACACACACAAGCAGAAACAGAGTCATAGAGCCTTAGAGCAGAACAGCACAGGAACAGGCTGTTCACCCCATATAATCTATGCCAAACTATTATTCAACCTGGACCTGGAAGATTGTCCTCCATACCTCTTCCATCCATGTACTTAACCAAACTTTTCTTAAATGTTGCAAATGAACCCACATTCACCACTTGTGCTGGCAGCTTGTTCCACACGCTCACCACCCTGTGGGTGAAGAAGTTTCCCATCAGGTTCCCCTTAAATATTTCACCTTTCACCCTTCATCTATGACGTCTAGTTCTCGTCTCATCCAACCTCAGTGGAAAAAGTCTGTTTGCATCTACCCTATCCATACGCCTCATAATTCTGTATATCTTTACCAAACCTCCCCTCATTCTCCTATACTTTAGGGAATAAAGACGTAATAATTCAAAACATTTCCCTATAACTCTGGTCCTCATATCCCAGTAACATCCTTGCAATTTTTTTCAGTACTCTTTCAATCTTCCCTGTAGGTAAAGCAAATAGTAAAGCCGTGGAAAATCAATAATGATGATTAGTGGATTAGGTCACTAAGCTGACAGTGGCTGAAAATTATGTACAAAATCATTGCAAAGAATTAATGGGAAAGCTAATATATTTGTTCAGTTTATTTGCCTGCAAAAGACATGATTTCTTGTTAGATATGGCAGATAGACTCTGTTATTCTTCATATATAAGCCTTAGCACTGTCAGTAGCCAGTATCAAATGAGGACATCACAGTCAAACCCAATGAGATCCTTGCTCTCTCCCCTCGCTATTGCCTCTGTCCCAGCTCTCAGCTTTGTCTCTTGCTCCCAACATTCTCCTCCCTCCCCCCTCTCTCCCCTTTCCCCCCTATAAGGGTGAGACTTATTCAATAGATCCAATCAAACTAATCATGTGCCACCTGTGACTTAGAAAAGACACCTCAGTGTGCTTTATGATTTCCCATGACAATATCTTTGGTGGATGATCACATCTTAAGCTGGGAGGTGGTGGGTGGAAAAGGTAAGGGCTAAAGATGAAGGAATCTGATAGAAGAGGAGAGCGGACCACGGGACAAAGGGAAGGAGGACGGGCACCAGGGGGAGGTGATGGGCAGATGAGGAGAAGAGAAATGGTAAGAGGGGAGCTAGAACTGTGAATTGCAAAAGAGAGAAAGAGGAGGAAGGAGAAATTAACGGAAGTTAGAGATGGTAATTTTCATGACACCAGGTGGGAGGCAACCCGACGTGTTGCTTCTCCTGACTGAGAGGAAGTCATGGACTGACAAGTCGGAATGAGAATGGAAAGTGGAATTAAAATGGGTGGCCACTGGGAAATGCTGCCTGTTTTGGTGGACGAAGCCAAGACACTCGACGAAACGTACAATCTACGTTGGGTCTGATTGATATAGAGGAGTCCACACAGTTTTCTGTCGCTGTAAGGGACCCACCTGTGTTGCCTCGCCTGAATGGTGGTGAGGGAGGGGGTGAAGGGGCAGGTGTAGCATTTATCCTGCTTGCAGGGTAAGTGTGAGGAGGGAGATCAGTGGGGAGGAAAGAGTAAATAAGAGTGTCACAGAGAGAATGATTCCTGTAGAAAGCAGAGAATGGGGGGTGGGGGAGGCTGGGTAAGGGAAATATATGTTTAGTGGGAGGATCCCATTGAAGATGGCAGATGTCCAGAAAATGGAGGAGATGCAAGTGAGGGCAGCATCAAAGGTATAGGAAGGGAAACTCTGTTCTTTAAAGAAGAACATCTCTGATGTTCTGGAATGGAAAGTGTCATCCTGAGAACAGATGTGGTGGAGATGGAGGAGCTGAGAAAAGGGAATAGCATTTTTACAAGTGACAGGATGGGAAGAGGTACAGTCAAGATAGCTGTGAGAGTTAGTAGGTTTACAAAAGCTATCAGTAGACAGTCTTTTTCTTCCAGTTCTGGTCTAAAATGATGTTGGTGAGACACAGCAACATTTTACTGGCAGCAAACAAATTTACTAACTACTCTATTAATCACATTTTTACTGAATAACCATTACTGTAATCAATAGCCTGTAACATCCCTTTCAGAGTTGTGCTTTTGAACTGCCTGTATGACCTGGCACTTGGTGAACTGGATTCTCAAAGGTGCAGTATGGTTGTGGCGACATGGCGGGTACAGGCTGAATAGAGGCAGCAGGGCCTGAGCCCAAGACCAAGTAATGAGCCAATATTTGGCCGTTGCTGGAGCAGATTTGGGACTGAATCGACGCAGCAGGGCCCAGGCTCAAGAGCGAGGAATGATCTGATGTTTGACTGATTTAAACACGCGGCCAGATTGAAAAGGCCGGAGTGACAGGGCTAGAGGCAAGGGACAGGCTGATGTTCAGTTCACCGTTCTGCGAGGCTTACTCAGCTCTGTGCTGAACTGAGGCTGTCGCCTGCAACTAATGGGCTCTTGGTCTGGCCGCAGCAATGAACTTCCATGAACTTTAGTTCTGAGTATTATTTCTTTACTTTTTATTGTTAGTACAATTTGTTCTTTTGTCACGCATTTGGTGTTTGACTGTCTTTTTTTAATGGGTTCAATTGGGTTTCTTTGTTTTGTGGCAGCTTGTAAGGAGACGAAGTTCAAGGTTGTATATAGTATATACAATTTAATAATAAATGTGGTTGGAACTTTGAATTTTGTTAGAGATAGAGACAGGAAGATTGGGAAAGGCGAGAGAGGTATCAGAAACGGCAATATGGCAGGGGTACCATATTATACAATCTACAGCCCAAGTATATCAATCTTTCTGGCTAGGTTTAAACACTGCCAGTCACACTTTAGATGGAATACTTAAAACTTTTGACTATGAGATACAAAGAACACTCCTCAAATTCAGATGGCTACAGGCATTCATCTCCAACTCATGACCGTTTCCTGATGGTCTTAAAGTCATGATCCTACCCAAAGGTGATGCTGAGGCTTTGTAAGGCACTGGTGATGCCTCACCTTGAGAATTGGGAACAGTTTTTGGCCCCTCGTCTTGTGGGGGGGAATGTACTGGTGTTGGGGGTGGGTGCTGGTCAGGGAGTCCAGAGGAGGTGCCGGGAGTGAATGGGTTGTCATGTGGGGAGCGTTTGGTGGCTCTGGGTCTGTGCTCACTGGAATTCGGAGAGATGGGGGGGTGGATCTCATTGGGGCCTTTCAAATGTTGAAGGACTTAGACAGGGTGGATGTGGAGGGGATGTTTCCCATGGTGGGAGAGTCTAGGACAGGAGGGCACAGCCTTGGGATAGAGGGGGACCCTTTCAAAACAGAGATACAGAGAGATTTCTTTGGCTGAGGGGTGGTGAATTTGTGGAATTTGTTGCCGCATGCAGCTTTGGAGGACAGGATGCTAGGTGTATTTGTGGCAGAGACTGATGGGTTCTTATGGCATCAAAGGTTATGGGGAGACGGCCGGGAGCTGGGGTTGAGGAGGAGATAGAAAAAAGGGTTCAGCCATGATTGAATGGCAGAGCAGACTCAATGGGCCTGATGGCTTAATTCTGCTCCTATGTCTTATGGTCTAAAAGTATATAAAGACCAAACCTCAATGAAGACTGTTGTTAAGCTTTCCCTCCACTTGATAAATTACCTCAATGCAAAATTGTACTTCACTTCCAAATAACTTCCCTTTGAAGTAAAGCTAATTCACCAATGGTAATCAGAAATTGTCCAACCAGAACTGGACTACATTCCAGAACTAAGGTCACCTGATCTATAATTGTTGAGCTGCAGTGTATAGACATTATTGTGCTGCACAGAGTCAGAGGCCAAGCTCCAAGCCATCACGGACTCATCCACCAAAACTTTACATTTACTATCCACAAGACAAAACTCCTTAAAAAATCTGATACTTTTGTGGACCATTACTCTCCAACAATAAAGGCTCAGGTGAGATTCTGGAAAATGTGGAGTCCTCTTCATTTTGTAGAAGCCACCTTTCTGGGAGGACATACATTGACGAAGTTTGATTGCATCGGTACAGCATTTACGGTAGTTGATTAAAGAGAAGTACCTTTGAAGATCAGAACTTCAGAGCTTGCACAGAGCTCAGAATCTACTGAGCAGCAGTGATCCCTGTTCTCCTACATGCATCTGAGATCTAGGCTACCTCCAGCAGGCAATGGCCAGATAATACGTATGCTGTCCTTGAAAAAACATCGAAATTTTCTGATAGGATCAGTGAACTAAGATCAGTATCTTCTTCTACAGCAAATTCCCGAGCATTGAGTTTGTAGACACGTTCAGTTGACTCCTTGAAACAGACTCTTGAACCAAATGCTCTATCCTGAACTCTGTTATGGGAAGAGATTACCAGGGGTCAGAAAAAAGTATTCAAGGATGTGCTTAAAGCCTTGTTGATAAACTGCAGGATCAACATTTACTCCTGGACAACTATGGCCCATGATGAAGCAAGATGGAGAAAGGTCACTAGGATTGGTCATGAGAACTTTCAGTTCAGGAATCAGGAATACACAGAAATCCAGCATAAACAGCAGAAGGAACACCCCCTGCCCCGTCAGTTATCTCCTGACTGCTTTGGGTTAACAGACAGGCCTCATCAGCTGCCTTAGGATCCCTTAAACCAGACTTGAAAAGGGTCATGCAGGCACCATGGTGGCATAGTAGTTAGCATGATGCTATTACAGTTTAGGGAGTTTGGAGTTCAATTCCAATGCCATTTGTAAGAAGTTTGTAGGTTCTCCCTGTGAACCATGTGGGTTTCCTCCTGGTGCTCTGGTTTCCACCCACACTCCATTTAGTAGTTTAATTGGTCATTGTAAACTGTCCTGTGATTAGGCTAGTGTTAAATAGGTGGGTTACTAGGTGGTGTGGCTCATTAGACCAGAAGGGCCTGTTCTGTAACATATCGCCAAACAAAAATAATTTTATTTTTGAAAAAATCCGAAGTGACTGCCTAAGACGAAAAAGACCCTGTGTCTCTAGCTGAAGTGCTATCAGTCATGCAAATAACCAGACAGCACAAATTTAGGGTGCTGAGTCCATAGTTACACATCAGGAAGCTGAAAACAGAACACTGTATGTCCCAGGAATTGATTTGTCTTTGAATGCAGAAAACACTGAGCATAGTCATTGACCATCACCAGTCATTCTATGATTAGTAAGGGTTAATGGGTTTACAGCTTCCAGCCTCAAAGCAATACGGTTTGGATTAAGAGCCTGCACCGTATTGCAGTGGATGTTGGAACATGCTAACCTAACTCTCTCTCTCGAGAACCTCAGGCCCTGTTTGCCGTGGACCGAATTTAGGAGCGGAGAAGTAATGTTACAGCTATATAGGACCCTGGTCAGACCCCACTTGGGGTACTGTGCTCAGTTCTGGTTGCCTCACTGCAGGAAGGACATGGAAACCATACAAAGGGTGCAGAGAAGATTTACAAGGATGTTGCTTGGGTTGGGGAGCATGCCATATGAGAATAGGCTGAGTGAACTCGACCTTTTTTCCTTGGAGCGACAGAGAATGAGAGGTGACCTGATAGAGGTGTATAAGATGTTGAGAGGCACTGATCATGTGGATAGTCAGAGGCTTTTCCCCAGGGCTGAAATGGTTGCCACAAGAGGACACAGGTCTAAAGTGCTGGGCAATAGGTACAGAGGAGATGTCAGGGGTAAATTTTTTTATGCAGAGAGTGGTGAGTGCGTGGAATGGGCTGCCGGCAATGGAAATGGAGGTGGATACGATAGGGTCTTTTAAGAGACTTTTGGATAGCTCGATGGAGCTTAGAAAAATAGAGGGCTATGGTTAAACCTAGTAATTTCTAAGGTAGGGACATGTTCAGCACAACTTTGTGGGCCGAATGGCCTGTATTGTGCTGTAGGTTTTCTATGTTTCTATGTTTCTATAATGTCTGTTGCTTCGGAAAATAATGTGTTGGAAATTAATGTGCATCCTCCATTAGATATACACTTTACCTTCTATTTAGAAATGTTGTATCGACCATGGAGGCTTGCATCAGGCATGACCTTTCAGTTAATATGTCTAATGTTGATAGAAGACTTCAGGAACTTTCGTCATTCAGAAATCTTTTCTTAAACATCTTACAACGAAGAGGTACTGTAGCCACCAAATCAGAATTGTTGAAGGTTATCGTTCTCTAAGTTTGATACTCATCAGCTGAGCAGCACTTTCAGAATAAGAATCAGAATCAGGTTTGTTGTCGCTTCCTTAAACGAAATGAAATTTGTGGTTTGCAGCAGCAATACAGTGCAAAAACATAAAATTACTATAAATTATGAAGTAAATACATAGTGCAAAAATAAGGAACAATGAGATAGTGTTCATGGACCATCTAGAAATCTGATGACGGAGGAGAAGAACCTGTTCCTGGAACATTGAGTGTTGGTCTTTAGGCTGCTGTATGTCCTTCCTGATGGTAGCAACAAGAAGAGGGTATAACCCAGACGGTGAGGGTTCCAAATGATGGATGCCACCTTCTTAATACACTACCTTTGGTAGGGAGGGTTGTTCCCATGACGGAACTAGCTAAGTCTATATCCTTCTGCAACCTCTTGCACCCCTGTGCATTGGAGCTTCCAAAACAGGCTGTGATTAAATCAGTCTGAATGCTCTTCATACATCTATAGAAATTCGCAAGAGTTTTTGGTGATATACCAAATCTCTTCAAACTTCTAATGAATTTGAACAACTGGCATGTCTTCTTCATTATTACATCAACGTGTTGGCCAGATCCTTGGAGATGTTGATACCCAGAAACTTCAAGCTGCTCACCCCTTCAAACACTGACCTCTCAATCAGAATAGTTGCTTGTTCTCCTGAATTCCCCTTCCTGAAGTCCGCAATCAAATCCTTGGTCTTGCCAATGATGAATGTGAGGTTGCTGTCGTATCACTACTCAACCGCTGATCTCACTCCTGCATGCCTCCTCATTGCCATCAAAGATTTTACCAACAATAGTAGTGCCATCTACAAATTTATAAATGGTGTTTGAGCTATTCTGAGCCACGCAGTCAAGAGTGTTGAGAGAGTAGAGAGGTGGGCTAAGCAAGTATCCTCGGGTTACAACCGTGCTGATCATTAGCGAGGAGGAGATGTTATCACCAATCGATAATGGTTGTGGGTCTCCTGATGAGGAATTCAAGGATTCAGTTCCAGATGGAGGTACAGAGGCCAAGGTTTAGAAGCTGGGTGATTAATACTGAGTGGATACTTTGGTAACTAAACTACACAGAGAAATAATGCTTGACATAAAACAGTTCAAGTAGTGCTTGACTCCTGTTGAAAGTATTCAGGTGCAGATTTATTGTATTATGATAGAACAGTCAACATAGAAGTGAAGTGGAATCAATGAGTTACGATCAGTGAGGATATGTATCTGCTCAAAAATAATTGCCAGTTATTGTTTTGAATGAAATTTTCTGTGGATATATGAAGTTAGCTCACACATCAGCCATCACCTCATAAATGGCAGAACAGACTTGAGCAGTAAGACAATGCATTCCTGCTCCTTTGCCCTTATGTAATCAATAACTGGAACATCTTTGTAGGTTATTCCCAATAGCTGCAACTCCAGTGCCTTACAAAAGATATGTTCAAAAAGTTAAATGCTCAAGTAAAATTATTGTCAATGTACATATATGTCACTACATGCAACCCTGAGACTGTTTTCTTGCAGGCATGCACAGTAAATCCTAGAAACACAATAGAATCAATGAAAGACCACACCCAACAGGATGAACAAACAACCAATGTGCAAAAAGCAACAAACTGTACAATTATAAAAGAGAGCAAATAAATAAATAAGCAATGAATACCGAGAACACCATATGAAGATTCCTTGAAAGTGAGTCCATGGGTTGTAGGAACATTTCAGTGATGGGGTGAATGAAGTTGAGTGAAATTATCTCCTTTGGTTCAAGAGCCTGATGTTTGAGGGGTAATAATTGTTCCTGAACCTGGTGGTGAGGGTCCTGAGGCTCCTGTATCTCCTTCCCAATGGCAGCAGTGAGAAGAGCGCATGGACTTGGGGTCCTTGATGATGGATGCTGCTTTCCTGCAACAGCACTCCATGTAGATGTGCTCAATGGTGGGGCAGGCTTTACCTTTGATAGATTGGGTTGTATCCACTACTTTTTTGTGGGATTTTCTGCTCAAAGGCATTGGTGTTTTCATGTTAGGGCATTATGCATATACTCTCCACCACACATCTACTGAAGATTGTCAAAATTTTAGATGTCTTTCCAAATCTTTTCAAATTTCTAAGATAATAGAGGTATTGCTGTGCCATCTTTGTAATTGCACTCACGTGCTGGGCCCAGGACAGATCCTCTGAAATGATAACGCTGAGTAATTTTAAGTTGTTGATCCTCTTCACCTCTAATGAGGATTGGCTCATGAACTCAATACTGAATTGGAAGTGGGTTACAAGTACCTAAACAACGGGAAGAAGTAGCTATTCAGTCAGAAAGTCTTAATGAATTGGTCTGATGCAACCAAGTACTGCCTGACTGACATGGGCAACAAGTGGCTCAGGTGTGCATGCAAACTTCATTAGAACTGCTTTAGAAGGAAACTAGACATGATTTAGATGATCATTCTTAATTAGAACTGTTCTTGTAGAGCCATCATCTGCTTAAGATTGATATCTTATCTAGCTTCTGTCCCAAGTAGACCATGTGACTAATTGACACCATAACATATTTACATACATTGGGTAATCTGGTGGATTTGTACAATTATGCACAATAACTTTTGTTTTAGATTATCTCAGTGCTCTACCTCATTTGCCATAGGAGATAAATCCTAGGTGATATACTAAGAATAAAAATTTACGAGGGAATCCAAATTCATAAGAATTTCTAAAGAAAACTGATCTACAAGCTGAGGGAGTGTGTTGTGAGACTGTCAGGAAGGACAGGAGATAATAGGGCAAAATTGCAGACAGTGAGATGAGTTGCATTGTACTTGAGGGACGAGATTGAAAAGGGTGATTAATACAGGACTGAAGGTGTTATATTTTAGTGCACACAGTATATGGAATAAGATAGTTGACCTTACAGCACAGTTAGAGATTGGCAGATATGACATCGTTGGCATCGCTGAGTCATGGCTGAAAGAAAATTACATTTGTGAGCTTAACATCCAAGGATACATATTGTATTGAAAGGACAGGCAGGTAGGCAGAGGGTGGTGTGGCTCTGCTGGTAAAAAAATGAAAGCAAATCTTCAGAAGGAGGTGACATAGAATCAGAAGTTGTGGGATTGTTGTGGGTAGAATTAAGGAACTGCAAGGATAAGAGGGCCCTGCTGGGAGTTGCATCCGAACAGAAACCACAATATGGACTGCAAATTACAAAGAGAGGTAGAAAACACATGTCAAAAAGGCAATGTTACAATAGTCATGGGGGGTTTAAGTATACAGGTGGATTGGGAAAATCAGATTGGTACTGACTTTGGATCCCAAGAGAGAGAATTTATAGAATGCATATGAGTTGGCTTTTTAGAACTGCTTGTGGCTAAGCCCACTGGGGGATCAGATATTCTGGACTGAGTGTTGTGTAATGAATTGAATTTGATTAGGGAGTGAAGGGAACCCTAGGAGGCACTGATCATAATATGCTAGAATTCACCCTGCAATTTGAGAGGAAGAAGCTACAGTCAGATATATCAATATTACAGTGGAGTCAAGTGAATTACAGAGGCATGAGAGATGAGCTGACTAAAGTTGTTTGGAAGGGGACACAAGCAGGGATAGTGGCAAAACAGTAATGGCTGGAGTTTCTGGGAGCAATTCAGAAGGTGCAAGATAGATACATCCCAAAGAAATAGAAGTATTCTAAAGGCAAGACACAACCGTGGCTGACAAGGTTCTAATGGCCAACATAAAAGCCAAAAAGAGGACATAATAATAAAGCAAAAATTAGTGGGAAGTTAGAAGATTGCGAAACATTTAACAACCAACAGAAGGCAACTAGAAAAGCCATAAAGAGCAAGAAGATGAAATATGAACATGCTAGCCAATAATATCGAAGAGGATACCAAAAGTTCTCTCAGATATATAAAGTGTGAAGCAGAGGTGAGAGTAGATATTGGATCACTAGAAAATGACTCTGGAGAGGTAGATGGGGACAAGGAAGTGGCAGATGAACTAAATAAGTATTTTGTATCAGTCTTCACTCTGGTAGACACCAGCAGTATGCCAGATACTTGGGACTGTTGAGGCAGAATTGAGTGCAGTTGCTATTATGAGAGGGAAAGTACGTGGGAGGCTGTAACTTCTGAAGGTAGATAAGTCACCTGGACCAGATGGACTACATTCACTGTTTCTGAAAGAGTTAGCTAAAGAGATTGTGGAGGCATTAGTAATGGCTTTCCAAGAATCATTAGATTCTGGCATGATTCCGGAGGACTATAAAATTGCAAATGTCACTCCACTCTTCAAGAAAGGAGGGAGGCAGAAGAAAGGAAATTATAAGCCAGTTAGACTGATCTCAGTGGTTGGAAAGATGCTGGAGTTGATTGCTAAGGATGTGGTTCAGGGGTACTTGGAGGCACATGATGAAAATTAGCCATTTCAGCATGGACTCCTTAAAAGAAAATTTTGTTCGACAAATCTGTTGGAATTCTTTGGGGAAATAAGCTGGATAAACAAAGGAGAATCTGCTTAGCAAGATAAGAGGCCATGGTATTACAGAAAAGATACTAGCATGGATAGAGCATTGGCTGATTTAACAAATGCAAAGAGTGGGAATAAAGGGAGCCTTTTCTGATTGGCTACTGGTGACTAGTGGTGTTCTACAGGGGTCTAGATTGGGACCGATTCTTTTTATGTTGTATGCCAATGATTTGTATGATGGAATTGATGGCTTTGTGGCCAAGTTTGCAAAAGATACAACCATTTCTCAAGGGGCAATATTAAGGCTTATCATATAGAGTGTTTGATGGTTCTGGGCCTGTTCTCACTGGAAATTAGAAGAATGGTTGGGGGGAATATTGAAAGGCCTGAACAGAGTGGATGTGGAGAAGATATTTCTTATAGTTGGCTTTGTGGCAAAGTTTGCAGATGATACGAAGATAGGTGGAGGGATAGGTAGTGCTGAGGAAGCAATGTGATTGTAGCAGGACTTAGTTGGAAGAATGGGCGAAAAGTGACAGATGGAATACAGTGTTGCAAAATACATAATGTATTTTGGTAAAAGGAGCAATAATGCAGGCTATTATCTAAATGAGGAGAAATTTCAAACATCAGAGGTGCAAAGGGACTTAGGGGTCCTCGTACAAGCCTCCCAAAAGGTTAATTCACAGGTAGAGACTGCGGCAAAGAAGGCAAGTACAATGTTGGCATTAATTTCAAGGGGAATAGAATATGAAAGCAAGGATATGATGCTGAGCCTTTATAAGATACTAGTCAGGCTGCTATTGGATTATTGTAAACAGTTTTGGGCCCCTTATCTCAGAAAGGATGTATTGTCACTGGAGAGAGTCCAGAGGAGGTTCACAGGGATGCTTCCAGGAATGAAGGGGTTAACATATGAGGAGCGTTTGGCAGCTTTGGGCCTGTACTCACTGGAATTTAGAAGTATGCATGGGGATCTTATTGAAACCGACCGAATATTGAAAGGAACACACATCAAAGTTGCTGGTGAACGCAGCAGGCCAGGCAGCATCTCTAGGAAGAGGAATTTTGAAAGGACTAGAGAAGGTGCATATGGAGAGGATGTCTCCTCTGGTGGGAGTATCCAGAACTAGAGGACACAGCTTCAAATTGAGGGATGACCTTTTAGAACAGAAGTAAGGAAGAATTTTTTTAGCCAAAGAGTGGTAAACCTGTGGAATGCTCTGCCACAGACTGCGGTGGAGACCACATTGGTGGGTATATTGAAAGTGGAAATTGTGAGATTACTGATTGATCAGGGCATTAAGGGATATGGTGAGAGGGTAGGTGTATGGGTTTGAATGGGATCTGGGATCAGCTATAATGAAATGATAGAGCAGACTCGATGGGCTGAATGGCCTAATTCTGCTCCTATGTCTTATGGTTTATAGTGGGGGAGTCTTGGACCAGAAGACACAACCTCAGAGAAGAGGAACTTCCATTTATTATGGAGATGAGAAGGAATTTTTTTCACCAGTTGGTAGTGAATCTGTGGAATTTGTTGCCACAGGTGGCTGTGGAGGCCAGGACATTGAGTGTATTTCAAAGGTTCAAAGTACATTTATTATCCAAGAATATATAAATTATACAACCTTGAGATTTGCTTGATCACAGGCAGCCACAAATTGATAAAGCGGAAAGAACCCAATTAAAGAAAAAAATAAAAGAATAAAAATAAAAATAAAAGATCAATTTCCGATGCGCAAGAGAAAGGAAAAGAAATCATGCAAATGAAGCGAACAACAACAATTTGAAACAATTTGAGTGTCCTGACGAAGGGTCTCGGCCTGAAACGTCGACTGCACCTCTTCCTACAGATGCTGCCTGGCCTGCTGCGTTCACCAGCAACTTTGATGTGTGTTGCTTGAATTTCCAGCATCTGCAGAATTCCTGTTGTTTACAATTTGAATCAAAATTGAATCCTTAGATCCGAACACTGGAGCAGGCTGGAGTAGGCCCAAAGACTCACTTATCAGTTCATTATGTTAGCAGGCATGGAGCACAACAGCTGGGGCAGTCATCATAGCCTCAGCCTCAAGGAGAGAGAAGAAATCATCGTGGAGAACAAGCAAATTCAGCTCTCACCCCAGATCCCAAAACCCTGTCTTTTCAGTCTATCTGGGTTAGCATTTAAATTGGCCAAACAACAGAACAGTGAAAGGCTCCAGCGCCCTGGAGAGTGGAGTGAACATCGTGGAGAGCGAGTGAAACCAGCTCTCGCCTCCAATCTGGGCCAGTGTTTAGATTGCATAAACAGTATATAGTAAGTACCTCACACTAGGACCTGGGCACCACTGTAAGCTCAAGGCCTAGACCATGCCACCCAGCGACTCACTCTGGGCCTAGATTTTGCCACCCAGTGACTCGCTCAGGTCCAGATTCAGCCCCCCCCCCCCGCCCCCATCCACTACCCAAAGCCACTCTCAAGCTCTTCAAATCAGCTCAGTGCTCAGAGCGATCCAACCTCACACCTGGGCCAGTTGTATGGGCACCAATTTCCTCTGCTTGGCCTCAACTTCTCCTGTCAATGCCCAGAGCACACGAGCCAGTTGTAAAGACAAATCTCCTATGCCTGGGCCCTGACCTTCACTCTGTTTGCAGTGATAATCTAACACAACTTACCTCAGAAAAGGTATTTTAGTAATATTTTTAGTCAGATTTCTTAACTTTTTGACTACCAGAAAGCCGTCACATGTGTCCGTTACTGCCATCTTAGCCAGACATTTCAATTTAAAGCAGAGGTTGATAAATTCTTAATAAGTCAGGGCATGAAGGGTTACCTGAAAAATCCAGGAGAATGCGGTTCATAAAGAAATGGATCACTCATAATCAAATGGCAGAACAGATTCGATGGGCCAAATGGCCTAATTCTGTTTCAATGTCTTATGGTAATATGATCTAAATCCTTTATTTGAAACCAAAACGGGTACAATGCATTAAATGTAATGTGATGACACACAGTCAAAACAGATACACCTTTACCTGGACAGATCCTTTCCTCGTGTTTCTTGAAACTTAGGAGTATAATACATAGGAGCAGAATTAGCCCATTCAGCCCACTGAGTCTGATCTACTATTCAATCACAGCTGACTATTATTATATCGCCCAATCCCATTCTCCTACCTTCTTCCTGTAATCTTTAACTCCTTTAACAATCAAGGACCTCCACTTTAAATATACCTAATGACTTGGACTCCTCAGCCACTTGTGGCAATGAATTCCAAAGATTCACCATCCATTGACTGAAGAAACTCCTCCTTATCTCTGTTCTAAAGGGACCTCCTTGTATTCTGGTCATAAACACACCCACTACTAGTAACAACCTATTCACCTGCACTCTATCAAGGACTTTCAATATTCAATAGCCATAGTCATAGTCATACCTTATTGATCCCGAGGGAAATTGGTTTCAATGAGATCCCCCCTCATTCTTCAAAACTCCAGTGACTATAGGCCAGAGCCATCAAATGCACTTCATACATTAACTCTTTCATTCCCAGGGTGATTCTTATAAACCTCCTCTGGACTCTCTCCAATGTCAACACATCTTTTCTCAGGTAAGGAGTCCAAAACTGCTCACAATACTCCAAGTACATCTGACTAAATGCCTCATAAAGCCTCAGCATTACATCATTGTTTTTGTTTTTGTTTTCTAGTCCTCTCAAAATGAATGCTAACATTGCATTTGCCTTCTTTACTACTGATTGGACATGCAACTTAATATTGAGGGAATCCTGCACTAAGATTCCGAAGACCCTTTACACCTCCGACTTCTGAACTCACTAGAAAATAGTGTATGCCTTTGCTCCTTCTACCAAAGTGTATGGCAATGCACTTCCCAACAAAGTATTCCATCTGCCACTTCTTTGCCCCTTCTCCCAATCTGTCTAAGTCTTTCTGCAGACTCCCTATTTCTTCAAAATTAACACAAACTTGGCCACAAAGCCATCTATTCTGTGTGGGTTGATCAGAGTGTTAAACTGAAGCCAGCATGTGATCTGCTCTGCAGAATGTACTGTCTTATAAACCATAATTTTTTGGTTATTCTGTGATATTTTACACTAAATTTTACCATAGCTCTCTGCATCTCACAGTCACACACTCGGTTTCTTTTGTTATAATAATCCCTGTGTTGCCATCTCTATATAACAGTAAAAGCTGGTCCATTCTTATGCATGAATACACCTATTATATTAGCAGTTCTTTCTTTCTTTGCAACCTTACTCAGCAACTGTTAACTTTACGTTCCAATTACTATCATAAAGCTGTGAGTACTATTCTTGTGAGCAGCATTTCTCAAGGATATCTATCTAAACAAATCTTTTAAAACCTCACATCACTTCTATTTATTTTCCCTTAACTGCTACATTCAGTTAATATATTTCACATTTAGCCAAAATTTTCTTTCCAGATAAATTCTATTGGCTTATGAATTTATTACCATTTCACTCTACCATGCATTTTAATTTATTTGTTATTGAGGAATAAAAAATTACCTTCAATGCCTCTACTCTTGTCAACTGTATTCTTTCAGAAGCTAAAATGCCATGTAAAGATCTCTTGTTAATAGATTAAAAGCCTCGTGCTTTATTGTTTGCATTTGAAAAGCAAAACTGACCAGTTTATTTTAGTCCTCCATTCCTTTGTCTGCATTTTAAATGTTTTATAGCAGAAATTCCCATTTCATGAATTTATAAAACTAGATACCTATTTTAACACACAGCTTTTAAAGCATTGCTATTTTAGTGATTTCCTTAAAATGTAACTGTAGGTATTGAGCATCTTATGATTAAATTGAAAATGATCCTTAAGTATCTGTAGAAATGAATAGGGATCCTATCTTGAATGCCTTTAGACCAACAAAACAACATAAAAGGCATATTCCAACAATGTATCCCCATATATCAGTTTCCCTTGTAAACAGCACCGGTAACTGCATGTACATGGTTTCATGAAGAACCATGGGATGTTATATATTTCTTTGTATGGTTTCAGGCAGAAAGAATCAGCCAGCATTGTCTCCCAACTGATTGCTCTCAGCACCTGGAAATCCTGGCAGAAACCAGCTTCAACGTAGACACAGTATCACAGTTAGAAGAGCTGAAGCATACGTGGTCTTTAATATTTCTGGTCAATTTTCCATTCCAATGCTCTTGAGGGCAGCCAGGTATTGGCCTTGACAGTCTGCACTTGAACACTCTTAAGTCAGGGTACAGAACCTGGAATAGAAGTGCCCAGCAGATAGTTCACATGCTAAATCAAACCTATAACCAATTGAACCAATTTTTGAAGATTTAGCACAGAATGTCATCATTTCAATAGAACCTTGATCTAACCTTGGTTAATGGAGTCTTTTTTGCACTTATTAGGAAATAATATGGAACAGTGAGACCCCAGCTGCAGTATGTATTCTTACCACCTCTATTATTAGAAAAGGCTGATTCCCCAAGTGGTAGAGTTAAACCAAATAGGGAGCAGCATCTGTCCAGAAATTAAGGTAGCAAATTATAAGTGTTTAGGTAAGGAAGGATAAGAAATGAAGAGAGAATGGGGGGAAAAAGGGATGGGAGTAAGGATATAGATGTGAGTGAACCTGAGGGAATGGATGGGGGGATTGAGTTAGGGTAATGAAGACTATAAATGAGGACAGAGAGCTAGATTTTGTTGTGACTGAAAACTGAATTCTTTTTGGTGATGAATATTGAAGAATCCAACCTTAAATACATTCCTGTATCCTTGCTACTTTCACTACTTCTAGAGATAGAAAATACCACAGTCATGACACTGATGAGAAAAAGAAACCATCCTGATCTCTGTCTTAAACAAATGACTCCTCATTTCGAAAATATGTCCATTAGTTTTAAATGAACTACTGGGGAAAGTAGCCCCACAGCATCAACCCTATCAATCTCCCTCAGAATCTTATGTATTTCACTGAAGCTATCTCTCATTCTCTAAACTTCTTACAAATATAGGCCTTGCCTGCTTATCCTTTCACATCAACTCTTTCATCCTAGAAATCAGGTAGTAAACATTCTCTGCATTTTCCCAACACTTGTGTAGGCTTTCTTAAATACGAACACAACTGTACACAGTACTCCAGCCGCAATTGACCAACATCCTATCATGTCACAGCAAAGCATCCCTTCCCAATGAAGGTAAACATTTCTTAATATTCCTAATTACAGACAACCTGTATTTATTGCCCATGTTCAAGTAGGTTTGTTCCTAGACAACCATCTACTGCAGTTTTCAGCATTCTAAGCTTGTCATAGAAACATAGAAAATAGGTGCAGGAGTAGGCCATTCGGCCCTTCGAGCCTGCACCGCCATTTATTATGATCATGGCTGATCATCCAACTCAGAACCCCGCCCCAGCCTTCCCTCCATACCCCCTGACTCCCATAGCCACAAGGGCCATATCTAACTCCCTCTTAAATATAGCCAATGAACTGGCCTCAACTGTTTCCTGTGGCAGAGAATTCCACAGATTCACCACTCTCTGTGTTAAGAAGTTTTTCCTAATCTCGGTCCTAAAAGGCTTCCCCTCTATCCTCAAACTGTGGCCCCTCGTTCTGGACTTCCCCAACATTGGGAACAATCTTCCTGCATCTAACCTGTCCAATCCCTTTAGGATCTTATACGTTTCAATCAGATCCTCCCTCAATCTTCTAAATTCCAACGAGTACAAGCCCAGTTCATCCAGTCTTTCTTCATATGAAAGTCCTGCCATCCCAGGAATCAATCTGGTGAACCTTCTTTGTACTCCCTCTATGGCAAGGATGTCTTTCCTCAGATTAGGGGACCAAAACTGCACACAATACTCCAGGTGTGGTCTCACCAAGGCCTTCTACAACTGCAGTAGTACCTCCCTGCTCCTGTACTCGAATCCTCTCGCTATAAATGCCAGCATACCATTCGCCTTTTTCACCGCCTGCTGTACCTGCATGCCCACTTTCAATGACTGGTGTATAATGACACCCAGGTCTCGTTGCACCTCCCCTTTTCCTAATCGGCCACCATTCAGATAATAATCTGTTTTCCTATTTTTGCCACCAAAGTGGATAACTTCACATTTATCCACATTAAATTGCATCTGCCATGAATTTGCCCACTCACCCAACCTATCCAAGTCACCCTGCATCCTCTTAGCATCTATGCATATGTCAAGAAATGTGAGTTGAAACAAAACTTCAGGTTAACTTAGTTACTATTTATTTACACAAGATCATTGAGCATTAGTATTATTTCGTATCTCAAATTTTTGAATAGCAATTTATAAATATGTAAGGGTGAATTCCCATAACCCAAACTGTGGCTACACAGTGATCACCTATACTTATTGCACTTACATGGTAATTATTTTGAATTTTATGTGCTAAGGCTCCACAGATCCCTTTTTAGTCTCACAACATTAAAATAATAATTTGCTTCTGAAGAGCATAACCTTGCATTTTCCCACAGTAGATGCCATCTGACAACTTATCTGACTCACTTTGTCTAAATCCCTATAGAGCTTCTTTATTTCCTCCTCATTATTTGCTAACTAATCTATGGTTTGTATTATGGTCAAATCTGGCTCCAATGTATTCAATAATTCTTACCAATAAATAATATAGATGTTCCGTAAGCACTAAGCTCATTGGTGATTGCCAATCAAAATGTGACCCGACTCTCTGTTTCTGTTAATTAACATAGAGTCAGGTCACGTTTCTATGCCAATATACAAGCAACACCACATTATGTGAGGATGTCTTCTTAGGAAACCATCTGTGTTGCAATTTTTCTTAACGAGATTTGTACATGCTTCAAGAAGTACAAGATGAACAAAGATTGACACATAAGTTCCGTAAAAGCAAGCTTTAATTCTGTATTTCAAATCTTTTAGTAGTGATTTGTGAATTCCGTAAGGATGAATTTTCATCACCTAAGATGCTGTAACACAGGTATGCATGTATTTGCCCCTAAGCCTATGGACTCTTATCTTGTACAGAACCCTTTTGATGTGGCATTCCAGAAATCCAAATACAGGTTCCCTCTCATTCATTCTGTTTGCTACACCCTCTAGCAAATTTATCAATCATGTCAATTAATTCATATGAACGTTTTAATTTCTCCTCACCAAACCTGCACTGCATTTCAGTTTATTAGAATGGATTTTTGAATTACAAGAATGCATTAGAGTGAAAAATGGAAAGCTTGTCAGATTGTGACAGACATTTGCAATTGATCCCAAGCGGCCCCACCCTCCATCATCCAACACACACACACTTCCAGTTTAACATTGATAGTTAGCAATGGGACTGGCTGACCTTTAAAAGCATTGTAAAATTCATTGTATATTCTTCAGGCGCCCAGAAGATGAAGTTGACTTCTGGCTCAGATTACTCAATGTCTATAGGAATTAAACTTTAATTCCTAGGATACCCTTGCAAACCACCAGGGACAAGGGCACCAGAAAACAGTTGTTATTATCATCACAAGCTGAATTACTGTCAGTGGCCAATTTATTAGGTACCTCCTGAGCCTATTTCTATTTTTCTGCTGTACCTAATAAAGTGACCACTGAGTGTTTCTTTGTGGTCTTCTACTGTTGCATTTCATCCACTTCAAGCTTTAACATGTTGTATGTGCAGAGATGTTCTTCTGCACACAGAACTGCCACTCACTGGATGTTATATTTTTGTTTTTTGCACATTTCACTCTATACTCCAGAGACGGTTGTGTGTTTCTGAAACACTCAAACTACCCTGTCTGGCAGCAACAACCATTCCACGGTCAGTCACTTAGAACACATTTATTCCCCATTGGTCTGAACAATAACTGAACCTCTTGTGTGCATCTTTAATGCATTGTTTTCCTGCCACATGATTGGCTGATTAGATATTTGCATTTATGAGCAGGCATACAGACCTACCTAATAAAGTGATCACTGAGTGTAGGTGGAGCAGTTAAAGGTGGAAGGTCATGTGATAAAACTCCCAAGAATACAACCTATCTACTGGCTCTGATGCCAATATACTACCTACCAACCCATAGGCCCTTGCTTTGTACAGTGCCTTCTTTATATAGCCTTCTGGAAATTGAAATCCAAGCCTCCAATATTTATGCTTGTTGGGACCTTCCAATGCTTACTTGAGGCCTGTTGTTGCTGAAATATTTTGGCAGTGAAGCCAGGCCAGTTGGGACTTTTCACTGACTCTGTAAGCAGCACAAAAGAAAAGCTATTGTTTTCAATTTTTCTGCCATTACTTGGAGTCAGCAAGAATACATTGCTTCAATCAGCCTCCTTGATTTTACCTTTAGGATATTTTAAGCAAACCAAGTGAACTACATCAGAATGAACTATATAACAATTGAACAGCTTCTCAGGCACACTTTTTTAACTTGAGATCTTAATTCAATCATTATGTGATATGTAATTTTATTACATATCACTTTTGCAGTGGAACCATATAGACATCTGGACTGTAACTAAATTCATCTGGTCCTTTAGTATAATGTGAAAGCTATCAGTAAAGGCTTACAGGTGCCAAAAGTTGCACAAAATTGTTAATGAAACTCAAGACCAAATTTTAACTGACCTTGGGTGTTCTGACTGTGGTGTATTTTGCCACACCAATGCTAATGTTCATTGGCCAAAACCAGCTTTCACCCCATGATAACTAATTTTGATTAATACCCATTAAAGTCTTGCATGAACATAACTTCATAAATGCGCTCACATTCGTTATTCAGTTTCTTAGCAGTCAATTGGTGCCTAGAGGTTCCTTCTGACTAGATTGACATGTAGAAAATAGAAGTAGAAATAGATAATTTGCCTTTCAAGCCCATTCCACTTTTCAATATGTTCATAGCTGTTTATCCAAATACAGTCCCCATTCCTGCTTTCTCCCAATACCCCTTGATGTGATGAGGTATTAGGACTATGTATAACTCCTTTCTGGATATATTTGATGATCTGGCCTTAATTGTCTTCTGTGACAGAGCATTCCACAGGTTCATCACTTTCTGCAAGAGGAAATTTCTCCGCATCTCCATCTAAATGGCTTTCCTTATATCTTTAGAATGTGACTCCTAGTTCTGGACTCCCCACTTTTAGGAACAATCTTCCTGCATCTACTTGGTTGAGTCCTATTAAAATTTTATTAATTTCAATGAAGATTAAGTCTGCCCAAATGTCCCAGTCTCTCTTCATGGCATCTGTTCTTCCATCTTAGGAATAAATCTGGTGAATCTATGTCACTCAAAGTAAACTACATGGATCCATTATCTGGGGATTAGTGTTGTCCATAGATACTGATAAATATTGATGTATATTGCATATTACATTAATTGCTCTTATTTTATACAGAATTGGACCAATAACTCAACAACTATCCTGATAAACATATTAGAACATTTTTCTATATCTAATCAGAATTGTTTTCTTTCTCCTTTCAGTGATCCCAACAAGCCAGTACCACAAGATACTAAGTTCATCCACACGAAAGCAAACCGCTTTGAAGAAGTGGCTTGGTCCAAGTACAACCCACGAGATCAGCTTTACCTCCACATTGGTCTGAAGCCACGAGTGCGCGAACACTACCGTGCTACCAAGGTGGCCTTTTGGAAGCACCTGGTCCCTCACCTGTACAACCTGCACGACATGTTCCAGTACACATCCACCACCACAAAGGTGCCCCAGCCCAACACTACTCCCATCTCCTACGCGACCAGGCGTCCCAACGGCAAGGCGTGGCCCTTCACCACCAAGCGGCCAGGCTCTGGCTTGAGTCCGGCTTTCAACTCCAATGAGCAACAGAAGGACAACTGGGATGCAGACCAAGACAGCGGTTCCCTGCTGATTGAGAACCCGCGGGACTACTCCACCGAACTAAGCGTCACCATTGCAGTGGGAGCCTCACTACTTTTCCTCAATGTTCTGGCATTCGCTGCTCTCTACTACCGCAAGGACAAGCGTCGCAATGACCCCCACCAGCAACCCAGCCCACAGCGCAACACCAGCAACGATATGGCGCATACGCAGGAGGAAGAGATCATGTCACTGCAAGTGAACCAAACCCACCACGAGTGTGAGAATATCCAGGCTCCCGAGTCCATGCGTCTTCCTTCACTGCCAGATTACACCCTGACTCTCCGCCGCTCACCAGATGACATCCCCCTCATGACCCCCAACACTATCACTATGATCCCTAATTCCTTGGTGGGCATGCAGTCCCTGCATCCTTACAACACCTTTGCTGCTGGGTTTAACAGCACAGGGCTGCCTCATTCACATTCCACCACTCGGGTATAGTCCTGGGCATTAATCTTCCAGGAGGCGGGAGTGAATGAGCCGCCGGGTAGAGATCCCTTCCTACATTGACTACTCCAGCCTGCTGGATTTTAACAACCATCCAATTAACATGTGCACTGCGCCATCCTTACAAAAGGCTCTCTCCCTGGGAACAAAGACATACATTCACACCGGGCCTTCTTATTTGAACAGGACAACTTGACATTTTATATAATAATCAAATTAAGAAAAAGTTAAAAAAAAATACAAAAATGAGGGAAAGTGAAAGTGCTTTTGTTACCAGTGCGGGGAAGCAGTGGCAGACATCTGCCCGTCTTTATCTCATTGTTCACATGCCTTAGCCATACAGGCTGCTATGTTCCATGCATTTTTTAATCACTGTTAGAGCAGCTTAGAATATACTAGTACCAAGGGGATTGGAAGAAGTGTGCACACGCTAAGACTGAAAGCATGTCACCTGGATTCTCCATGGTGGTTCTCCCAGTGAGCTGCCATACGTCCAGTGCGACTCACGAACATACTGGATGGTTGCAGTGATAGATCGGGAGAGGCTCCTGGAAAATTCCTGGTACGCTTGGTTCTTAATTAAACATTAAGCACTGTCAAGAGCAGAAGGAGAGATCATCTCCTCAGGTTTGGTTATTGTTTTGAGTTCATTTCTTTTTACTCAAATAGTCCTCGTATTAGTTAACTCTGAAGTGGGTCCAGAACCTTTCTGCAATGAATGCCCTGTTGTAATACCGGACAGTATTAATAGCTAAGTCATTGAAAAGGGTACCTAATCCAAGAGTGCAGCATTTTCAGCTCTCTCCAAGCTGCCAGTGAAGCTGTTCTTTTACTGCTATTGCACTTACCTTGACAGCCTGGGAAGCATTTTTTTGCCCACTCATTACCCCTCTGGTTGCCCTCTCCATATGATGAGCTGAAGCCCACATATCGGGGAAGCTCTCTGTATTTTTGTGGCTTGACAAAAATCTAACAAACTTTTTACAGATCTGTTTAATTTTCTTTGGGCTGTGTGGAGAATATTCAAGTAAAGCAAATAATACAGCTTTAGATAGTGTGCACCCCTTGATTTTTATACACAGTGAATTGTGACACGTGCCAAATTAGAACCAGCAAAATTTCTTGGTGGTGGTGGGTGGTGGGCGGTGGGGAGGGGGGAGGGGATTGTTTTTAACTGTGTCTGTTTTGTATTTTGGTATAAGCAATCTGTTGCTGTATGTTACTTCGTGAAAAACTAGTTTGCAATTGAGAGGGTGCCAAGCAATTTAGTGCCATAGATACACTCCATGTCCTGACAGTTTTCAATAAGATTTAGGCTTCAATCCCTGTGCTTGATCCAGACTGGTGAAGACCATGTTGTTAATAGAATGTTGTCTTCAATCCCACATAAATTTCTCCCATGATAACCAAACTCCATCCAAGTCTAAAACACATTAATCTCTTGGGAATTTCAAATGGAATTTTTACATTGTCTCAATTCTTCACCATACCAAGCAATGACACATACTCTGCATGCTGGTCAAAGGTTTTTAATGAGTTTTGGAGCCTTCTTTATGTTGTGGATGTGTGTTTAGTAGGATTGGATTGAAAGTGTTAAGGGGCTGAAATTGGTCCTCATTATACCTGTTTTGTGGTTGGAAAAACAGGTGCAAAATGTACTGTTTTCTGAGGAAAATCTCCTATATCCCGGGGGCTCCTAACAAATGTTGGACCACATTTTGATTAAGTACATTTTCTAGCAACCTTAATTGCTGCTTCAAATAGGCATTAAGCATTTTCATATATAAATCTCTGTTTTATGCCAACTAAATTGAACATGACAAGCAGTACATTAGTCAGGTAGCTCTGCTCAGTAAGCTACACAGCTGACCCAACAGAAAAAAAAGTTTACATTTTTAAAATTTGTCATAGAAGCAAGAATAATCATCCTGAGTCCACCTCACTCCCAAAAACCACTAATTATGGACATCAACCCATCTCCCATTGCCCTCTAACAATAAAAGCTGTTTCAGTTTCTTATTCATTCTACGGACAAGCTCCCTTTGGAGATGCAGTAAGCAGATTGAGAACTTCACTGGTTGCGCACTCTCAATGCACCATATGAAACCTCTCCTCCAGGGTTCCTTTCAGTACTTCCTGAACTAGACTGAAGGGAAGGAAGTAGATAATCACTTCCCAAATTTGAACACAATTTCCAATTCTAAGTAACAGCACATTACTCTCAATTCCCTGAAAATAGAATTGGATGCTATTTCACTTGTTCCTCACCCTATTATCCAATTTTTGAAAGTCAGAAAGTTTGGATGATAACATTTGGTTAAAATTCCAAACTCTGTTTGTAACATGGCAAATAATTGATGGAAGTTCAATTTCCATGATTATAGCCAATCTTCGCAGATACACAAATGAAAGACATTTCAAGTTGCCCATATTTGTAAGATGTAAACATTAGTTTTCATTCATTGCCTGTAAGTTTATTCCCCTATCTTCACCATTCTATCATCAATTTTTAACTATGTCATTCATTCAAAGACTTCCTATACATTACCCTGTTTGACAGCTGGCAATCTTGCCTCTTGAGTCAGAAGGCTTTGAGTATAAACCCTACTCCAGAAGCACAAAAACCGATGTGGGCATTTCCTCGCAGTACGGCAATGCACTTTTGGAGCTGTTGATTGAAACCCTACTGCTTCCTCAGCTAATCATGGCAATTGCGCTGTGCTGCACTCTAGCCAATATTCCCCACTTTGCACAATGTTTCCACAACAAAACTCGATCATGTTAACATAATTGTTTCCGGGAGCCTGATGTGCACAATTTAATAATAATTACCAAAATTGGCTGTGAAACACTTGGGATGTTAAAGGCATTACCTAAGTCTCTCTGTTCTGTGTTTGCCGTCCTACAGTATTATTCCTCTTTCTCTCATTCATTCTCTGTTCAATTAACTCTATACCCATCTTTTCATGCTATATCTAATCCTTTTGTGTATTGTTGTTCTTCACCTTATCAAGCAACAATAAATCTCAATTATTAATTATAAGGGGCAAGTTATTGTAATCAAACTCTAAAGAAGTCCCACTGACCAACTGCACATTAAATTCTAAACTATTTTTTCCAGCCACAGAAAAATAAATCAGGTTATTTTTCTTTTGCTTGTTAGGCTTTCATCCAAGTATTTTATAGCTGGAGGAAGATTCCTGCAATTATCAAGTATTTCAGCCAGCTGATAATAATGCTTCCCCCACAGGCCCTACACTCTTGCCCCCGCTAATCCTATAGTTTTTTAGATCTGCAAAAACCAAATGGTGGACATGATCGATGGGGAATCAGTGATTTTTTTTTAAGAAGAAAGCACTTCCCTATAGACGATTTTGTACAGTTTCTGCTTGGGTTTATTGGGCTGAGTTAAAGAATGTTGCACAGCATCAACAGGCATTTTGTGGTGTGTGGTATCTATCTTTCTGACCTTTCAGTTTTAATGTTTAATTTTGTATTGGGGGCCACTGTGAATTGATAAGTGGAGTTCTGTTGGTAGCTGTAGGACTGAAGTTATGGTTCCCTATTGTGTCAATGAAAGCACCTCATTTAAACATCTGAGCATTTGGGTTTAGAGCAATGATGATTATGCTTTTACCTATTTGTAATGTTAAAACCTGTCAAATCCTGTGCATCTGAGATCATATAGGTTAAGGGGCAAATCTTCCATCATATGTTCATAGATAACCCTTTGAGTACTGAGGGTACCTAATTCCACAAAAATCTAGATTTTATTTCTTCTCTGTTCTGTTTACACTGTATTGACTCTATATTTCTAATTTGAATATGTCTTTGTGCAGACCTTCTAAATATTTCTTAATTCATATGACTCTCAAAATATTGGAATTTGATTTGTTTTGATGCAGAAATGTCCCTGCAGAACTCAAAGGGTTAACAGCCACCCTAACTCAGGAGAGCAAAACAAAAACAAGACAAAAGTCTGTCTGGAGTGTTCCCTGGATCTTTCTATCTGAAGATATATAAGTACCAGTAATAATTTTTAATCATATAGAATATAAGATAAAATATAACACTGAAATATCTTAATCACTCCATATTAGTCTGAAAGAATATTTTCAAATGTACAGCGAAGGTATAAGTACAAGGAGTCATGGTGGGATTGCTCAATGCGTCATCCAGCCTTATGACTGCAGCCAATTTACAGATGCTGGATACAAGCCACCAGATATCAGACTGTCCTTCAGGAACATGTTGTAAAATCACAACATTTCTGATGTTGTATTAGATTTTTGTGCTACCGTGAAGGAGGCTGGTTGGATTCCTGCAACATTTTTTTCTGCCAGAGTGGATGTTACCATACCTTTAATTACAAATGTAGATATTGGAATCCTTCCCTATTCCGTGACAGAATTGCACACTAAGCCAGAGCCCAGAGTCTATATGTTATACTTTAATAAGGACCAGCTGGAACTTTGTTCTAGTTTACAAGCTCATTCCTAGCCCCAGTAAGTGTTCCACCTCACTTTGATCCCAGTGTGTTTTCTACATTAAATACTTCTTTTCTCCACGCTACCCTTTAACCGCAATGTTTCTTTTAATCTCTGATTGATGGTGGAGTGTTTCTGCATCGAAATAAAATGATAACAAAATGCGGGAGTGTCAGTTTGTTTACTGAGCATCTGCATTCATTGATGGGTAATATCTACCCGTATATCCATTCTTTTTTCTTCTGGATTTATTAATGCATTATTAAAGTGAAAGACTATGAAAATCATTAAAGAAATGGAATTCATTTGTTTAGGCTATTAAGCCTAACATTGATAATGGGTTAATTATTGAAGAGGTTCTGAGGGACAGTATCAATCATTCAGAAACATGCAGATTTAATCAAGGACAGGCAGCCTGGATCTGTCAAGGGAAGGTCACATTTGACTAATGATTGAATATTTTGAGAAGATGACAAGGTTGATGAGGTAGTGAACTTGGTGTGATCTACATGGAATTTAATAAAGTGTTTGACAATGTCTCATATGACATATCAATCAGAAAAGCAAGGCTTTGAGAACGTACCTTAATTGTTCACCCTGTCCACCTGATAAATATTTGCCACAACAGGGCTAGGAGAAGAAAGCCAGTTTAGGGTGTCTGTCATCAGGCATGAAAAAGGTGTATAAACCACAGGAAGAATTCAAGTGGGTCAAGCCTCATCTGTGATGGCAAAGGGGAGATCAATGTTTTGGGATGAGACCTTGTATCAGGACCAAGAGTGTAAAGGAAAGGTAGTCAGAATATTGAAATGTGAGGGAGGGATGAAGAGAGATTGGTGAACAGAGCTGGAGCCAAATGAGAAGGGCTGCGTAGAATGATGGACAAATTAAGCCAGATGGGGGAGTGAAAAGTGTTGTGTCAGAAGCTGGTAGGTGATAGGTGGAAGCACATAAGGTAGAGATGATGGGCAGGGTGAGGAAAGGGTGAAAAGAAATGTGAAATGGAGAATAAACCCAGCTAAATAGGTATGTGGATGATGGGCTGATGAAATAGATGGAGAAGGGTAATGTGCCTTACTAATGTGAAGGTGAGGGTGGAAAATGTGAATAAAGTGACAGAGGGAGAGATCCATGGTTGATTGATATAAGTGGAAAATGGAAACGGGGACTGTGGGTTACACGGACTTGGAAAATTCTTTATAGATCCCAAAGAAAATTTTACTGTCGCGGTAGCAGTACAAGTGCACAGATATACAAATTTGCAAATAATAGAAGAGAAGTAAGAACAAATAAAAAAAATAAGTTACTTCAAACAGTCTAACAGGAAGGGTCATCACTTCCCTGGCTATAGATTGACTCATTATATAGCCTAATGGCCAAGGGTAAAAATGACCCCATACAGTGCCCTTTGGAGCAGCGCAGTTGTCAGTAGTCTCTTATTAAAAGTGCTCCTCTGTTCAGCCAAGGTGACGTGCAGAGGGTAAGAAACATTGTCCAGTATTGCCAGGATTTTCCGTAGGGTCTTTTATTCTATCACAGCTCCAGTGTGTTCAGTTCAACTCCTGTAACAGAGCCAGACTTTTTAATCAGTTTATTGAGCCCGTTGGCATCACCTGTGTTGCTCCAGCACACCACCACATAGAAAGGCATATAAGGTCGTACTGGTGACAACAGACAAGTAGAACATGTGAGGGAAAGGCCTCCATACTCCAAAGGTCCTCAGTCAACTCAGGTAGTAGAGGCAACTCCGGCCCTTCTTGTACACAGCCTCTGTGTTGCTGCTCTAGTCAAGTCTGTCATCCAGGTGCACTCCCAGGTACCTGTAGGTCATCCACGTCCTCACCATCAATAGTAACAGGGAGCAGTGCAGGCTTAGTCTTCCTAAAGTCAGATGGGTTGGTGCGGGAATAGGAAGAGGAGTTGAAATGATGCAAAACCAAAAGCTCATGATGGCCAGTGCAGGCAGAGCACATGTGTTCCACAAGACACTGAAGAACTGGCAAAAATGGTGAAGGTTGATATGCTGAATACAGAGGCTAGTGCTGAGGACTAAGGGAGTCCCATCTTTGGTTTGTGTGGAAAGGGGTTGGGGGAAAGCAAGGATATGGGAAATGGAAGAAATGCATGTCGGGGCTCAATTAGCAGGGATGGAGATGAAGCCATGGTTCTGAAAGATGGTGGACTTTTCAGAAGTCTTAGGATGGTAAGCCTCATCTTGAGAATAGATGCAGCACCATTAAAAAACAGGTGGAAGTGTAGTTGAGCTGGCTATGAGAGTCTATGGGTTTCACAGTAGACATCAGAGGTTAGCTTGTCTTCTGAGATGGAGGCAGAGAAATCCAGGAAAAGAAGAGGAGTGTCAAAAATTGTCCAGGTGAATTAAAGGGCAGTGTGAAAGTTGGTAGCAAAGGTGGTAAAATATGTAAGTTTTGTACAACCACAGGAAACAGATTTAATATATATATTGTGCAGATGCTGGAACTCTCGAACAATACACACACAATGCTGGAGAAATTCATGAAGGGTCTCAGCACAACTGTTTATTTTCTTCCATAGACTCAGTCTGAACTGCTGAGCTCCTCCAGCACTTTGTGTGTGTTATTTATGCACAGTACTCAACAAACTAATGGGGCTAAAGACTGACAAGTCCCTAGATCTGATAATCCATTTCATGGCTGTAAGCTATCAAAATTCCTTGGATTTTGAAGATGTCCCAGAGGAATGAAAAACCATGAATGTCATGCTACAATTCAAAAAGGGAGGGAGACAGAAAGTTGAAAGAATTAGGCCTGGTAGCCTAACATCTGCTAATGGGAAGTTCTGATGAAGTGACCCAAACTTGAAATATTCATTCTGATTCTTTTCCTACATATGCTGTCTGATGCCCTGAGCATTTACAGCATGTTCTGTTTTCATTCCATATTTTCTAAAACTCATGAAATAACCATATAACAATTACAGCACGGAAACAGGCCATCTCAGCCCTTCTAGTCTGTGCCGAACTCTTACCCTCACCTAGTCCCACCGACCTGCACTCAGCCCATAACCCTCCATTCCTTTCCTGTCCATATATATATCCAATTTAACTTTAAATGCTAACATCGAACCTGCCTCAACCACTTCTGCTGGAAGCTCATTCCACACAAATAAATACAAGCCTCCTGAATGCCCTCGTCACTATCTATCTACATGTCCTGCTGCCTTCAAGAATTTGTGCTTATTTGATGTTGCCTATTGGACTGGTATATTTGTCCAGGTCTGGTACTACTAGGTTGTCAATGTGGACTCTGATGATCCAGGTTCTGTACTACGTACTAAGGAATGGAGTTGCAATGGTATGATCTAGCTCTCTCTCTGTCTCTCACACACACACACACACACTCTCTCACACACATGCTCTCTCTCACACACACTCTCTCTCTCTCACCCTCAACCACAGTCCCTCACCCTCACACCCTCTCTCACCTTCACCCTCACCCACATCCCCTCACCCTCACCCTCTCTCTCATAAAGAACGCAAGGAAATGACAGAATAAGTAGGCTAGCCACCTGCACCCTCAAGACCCCTGCACCATTCAGTATGACAATGGCTGATTTACTTTGGCCTCATCTCCTCTCCTGTGTCAGTTACTCATATGTCTCAATTCTCTGATTTTTTTACACCTTTCCCTAATTTCTTCTCCCCCCCCCCCTTCAACTCCCTGGGTTTCTGAATCTTCTTTACCTCAGTGTCTAATTGGCTTGAGTTGCTCCCCCAGAATGAGGAGAAATTCATCTCCATCAACCAGCGAGAGAAGATTTTAGCTAAATAAACACCAACAGTGCAATAAAAGTAACATGTTCCATCCCTGGCCAGTACTGACTGGGTGGCTGCTGACTTTTCAAGCAGGTTGGGATTGCCAGAGAGTGCAGCCATGTCATCAAAGGGAAACAACTCAACCTGCCTCAGGCATCACTAGGCTTTCAACTACAAATGTACCAGATGCTCTGTAAACATTGATATATGTTTTTAATAAGACTTCCATCATTGATGAGTGAAGGGGGCTGTTTGAAATACTCAGAGAGAAGGGAGAAAAGCTGCAGCAGGGTAGTTCAAGTGAGACAGGAACTGAAATAGATGTGAGAGCAAAGTGTCAGAAAGAATGCAAAAGGCAAACCTGGAGAATGAAAGGAGGGTCAGAGAGAGGCTAATGGTGGGAGAAAGGTTGAAAAATGAGAATTGCAAAACAGGGAGCAGGTTAGGTGACAATCATTTCACTACATACATTGATAATGAATTAACGTGGACTTCGACACTAGCATTTGACAGTAACCAGAGTTAGCAGATGGTTGGTTGAGAGTATGATGACGTTGATTTCTTCACTGTCCTGTATCCCAGTCAATCCACCACAGTTTTGTTACAGTACCTTTACCATTATATCAGTAAATAGACACTTCAGCAGAAGGCATTGCTGTTCTATAATTAATTAAATAATTATCCAACTGCAAAGTCGACATTTATAAGAAAACCACCATGGATATTATGGATTGAATGGTCCTTTTTATGCCTTTCTTTAACTTTATAAAAATATTGTATCGAATTTGGTTGTAAAAATATTCCTCAGAAGCAACATTTGCCTAGTATATGCTGACAGTGCGTAGTCCTGCTTCATAACATTGTGATTAATCATTTTAGTGGATTTTAAGAATGGCACTTACTAGATCTGATCTGACAGACCAGATGATAAAATGATTGAAAGCTGCATTCTCAAAATTGCTGCAAAATACCTCATTGCGTCCACACTGATTTGTCAAAATTTTATCAATAGAACTTAGAAAATAACAGAAAAAAATGTGAACCAAAATAGATAAAATAGATATTAAATTTTGTCTGTGCTTCCTTATCCAATTATCGTACATCCTGTTAATACCCTTTGTTCCAAAAACTACATTTTATCTTCCAATTATGTGTGCAGTGGAGAGACTGCTTAAACGGACACCATTCAAAGCAAATAACACTTGAATATGGCTATTTCTGAGTATTCAACTGCATGCAATTGCCTTTGAAGTCCAATGACCGCTATTTTTCACAGCTATGTCCCACAGAGTATTTTGAGATAAATAGAGCACTTTTACTAACATTGAAACTCCTGTTGGATAAAAACAAACTATTGTTTAACCCACTCTGTTTGCTTCATCAACACAAAAGATTCTACAGATGCAGGAAATCACAAGCAACTCCTCCAAAATGCTGAAGGAGCTCAACAAGTCAGGTAGGATCGATGGAGGGGAATAAGCAGTCAACGTTTTGGACCGAGACTCTCCGTGAGGACTAGAAAGGAAGGGGGAAGAAGCCAGAATAAGGGGGGGGGGGTGAAGAAGGAGTATAAACTGACAAGTCATATTTAAAACCTGGTGAGGGAGATGGTGGGTAGGTAAGGGAGGGAGGATGAAGTGAAAAGCTAGAAGGTGAGAGGTGAAGGGCTGAAAAGAAGGAATTTGATAGGAGAGGACAGTGGGCCATGAAGAAAAGGGAAGGAAGAGGACCACCAGAAGGTGTGATGTGCAGGGGAGCAGAGGAGAAGGGGTGAGAGGAGAACCAGAAAAGTAAATGGAAAAAGCAAGGGGGGGGGGGAGAAAATTTGCACAGAAATTGAGGTCAATGGCACCAGGTTAGAGGCTACTCAGACAGAATGTGAGGTGTTGCTTCTGCAACCTGAGTGTGGTCTCATTGTGGAGGGAGAGGAGGGTGTGGGCAGTCATGGAGAGGGAATGGGAAGTCAAAATAAAATGGGTGAGCACTGGGATATCCCACTTCTCATGGCAGACAGAGTGAAGGTGCTCAATGAAATGGTCCCTCAATCAACATCGGGTCTCACCATTGTCGAGAAAGCCACACCAATATTTACTTTGAATGGTATCTGTGTAATCAATTTCCCTGCTGCACATATGATTTAAGATGAAATGCATTTTTGAGACAAAGGGTATTCAAAGATGACTGTTGCTCAACATCTGGATGCAAAATGAATTGATCAATCTGATCTGCAGCTTCTGTATAGCTAGTGGCCTTAAATGCCGTATAAGGAATTAATTCGTTGCATCTTTTATACCTCACTATTCGAACCACTGTATTAGGGATCAATCACTTACGGTTTCCGTATCTTGTTGCAGTAAACACAGTGTCAGAGATTGATAAACTGGCACCAGTATTTCTGATTACTGGGACTACTGTATCAGAGGTTGATTATCCAAAGGTCCCACTTATCTCTCGGTAGTCAGTATTGTAACACATACAACATACAGTACTGTGCAAAGTCTTAGGCACATACATATAGGTAGGGTGCCTAAGACCAGTGTGTAGTACTGTGGTAATTCTATGTATGGTGCTGTACTCCTGATGCTGCCACAAAAAAAAAACCTAATTTCATGACATATGTGAGTGATGATCAACCTAATTCGGATATGGGTCTCTGTTGAGAACTGAGAGTGGAAAGTGGTCCGGGAGAGGGGAATCATGGATGAGAAAAGCAGAAGGGAGAGAGAAGCATCAGTGAGACATGCCGTAATTGTCAATAAACCAAAATGTTTGAAATCAAATGGCCTGGCCTGGTGTCTCAGGCCTGGGTGTGGCTGCACCCACGTCATCCCCACACCTGGCAATCCTTCTCTGCGGCTTGTCCCACACCCCTCCCGCAATGCTCCACCCTTGCTATTCCCAACATACTTTGCTCCCGCCAGATTAGCAATCTCGCTCTCCGCTCCACGTTGACAAATACAGTACTGTGCAAAGGCTTGGGCATCCTAACTATATATATATACCTAAGACTTTTGTACAATACTGCATGCATCTGACTACAGTAAGGGTTGAATTAAAAACATAAAACATAAAATCCTGGAAATGCATAGGATTTCTGGCAACACCTGTGAAGAATGAAAAAGGTTATATTTCATTAAACCCGAACTACTGAAGATGCTGTAAAATTGAAATATAAGTCTTGTAAACAGATTAGGCTGCATCTGTGGAGGAAGAAACACAGGGAACATGGCAGATCAATGATCTCTTATCGTTATTGAAAAAAAAAATTACATGGACGGTCTTTAAAAATACAGGAGGCAGTGTAAGGGGAGGGGGTTGAGGAAATGAAAAAGGAAAGATCTGTGACTGAACAAAAGGCCGGAAAGGTTAATCAGCAAAAGTGATAACATTTCAGTAAACAAAAGGGATCCAAGGAGAGAGTAACAAAACATAAATCTCGAGGAAATTCAATTCCAAGAATTAAAGTTCAAAGTTCAAAGTAAATTTATTGTCAATGTACATAAGTAGAATCACTATCTAAAATTACCAAGATCTATGTTCAGTATAAAATATGGGAAAGTGCACAGTCAAAAAAGAGGCCATGTTCCTCAATTTTGCATTGAGCTGCAATGGAGAAGTATAGGATACAGAGTACAAATAATTCAAACCGGGAGTGAATTACAGAGTAAAGATTCAACTGAATGTACGTCATACCAGTGTACAGAACACTAATGTTTCACATGGGAGATAACCACCCAATCTATATTTGGTTTTACCTTAGTGGAGGACTTCATATGATGAGCTGTGAAGAGAGTGCACTGAAAAGGAATTTTGTAGATGGTGAAAAGGAAGAGTCAAAGGGCTAGGGCTACAACTGTGACATAGAAAGAATACTGAAATGAAAAGTGAGTGGTGGCATTAGGAGTTAAGTTTTGTAGTGACATCATCCTGGAGATGGCAAAAATGTTCTAGGGTGATCTGCTTAATACAGGGTCTGGTGGGGTTGAAAGTAAGGCTAAGAGGACCCTTATCCTGGAGAAATGGGTCCTCTTATCCTGAAAAGAGATCAGGGAAGATGGTAGATGTGCAGAAAATGAAACAAACATGGGTGATGGACGATCCTGAAAACTAAGATGGAGGAGAATTCTTGGTTGAAAAAGAAACGTTAGAGGCAATGGTATGGCAGGTGATTTGTCAGAACAGAAATGATAATATTAGGAACTGGAAGAGAGGGAACATCATGACAAGAAATGGATCAGCAAGGAGTCTATGTGGGAATCAGTCAGATGTGAGAATCGATAAATACATGGTGCCTATTTATGTATACAAATGGAGAAGCAGTAATCAAGAAAGGATGGGGAGATGAACCATCAGAAGGTGAAGAGTGAAGAAGGAGTGGAAACTGGAAGCAAAGAAGGCATCTTCTATATTGAGAATAACAGCAGGAATAACAATGATAACTGCATCTTTGTAAAAATATGCAAGAGGATAATTCTTATTTTTCTTATAGTAACTTTTACTCCCTGAACCTATAGTATTTTTGCTTTTGTAAAATGAATACCACACCAAATTTTAATTGTCTGCAATTTACATGTATGTGGATGTACTAATATTCAGTAACATCTATCTAGCAGGAGTTCCTAACCTGGGGTTATGGACCCTTTTCTTAATGGTATTGGGCCATGGCATACGAAAGGGTGGGAATCCCTGGTCTGTGCATCACACTGCAGCAAGTACTGAACTGAACATGAGTCACCTTTTATTTCCCTCTGTGTTAGACTACAGTGAACAGGGATAGACCAAAACCATGTATATAATTGCAATAATCGCTGATCTTATTGAAAATCTAGACTGCTTTTACAAGTAGAAGCTGCTTTAATATTTCATGATAATTGATGGGAATATCGCTGAGTCATACGTCTGATGAATTCTGAGGCTCTTGCTTAAATTCATGCTGAACTGATTATAATGAGTTGGAGGAACGCCAGTATAGGGAAGAGAAAATCAGTCTTAATTCATGTTCGCAGATGATATCCAGTGACACTGGCTAGAAAATGCACATGAGAGATAATGGGTAAGACAAAGTAAAGGCTTGTTATAATATGTTTCTAGCCTTTCAGCATTCCATTACAGTTATGTGTTGTTCCACTCTAGCCTGAGAAAAAAGTCCACCTGGGCAAGAAACGGAAGGAGAACTGACACCTGTGGAATTATACTCCACCAAGGAGATTATAGGTGAGATAAGAAATCTGAGAAAATTAAAATTATTCCTTGTTTAAGATTCAGAATGATGCTAATTAGATTAATGATAAATAGATTCTTACTCTTAGATGTGGCAGTGATCTATAAACTGTAACAGTCAAGAGGTTCTGACCATGATAAATGAATAGATAGAAAGATCAGATAACTATAAGAACTGTTGGATAGGTGGATAACCAACTGCATTTCTCTTTTGACATGGAAAAATTATGTCAGAAGTTACTTGAGATATCAGGAGCACTGGAAATTGTTATTTTAACTTCAAAATAGATTCTAGTGAATTGAAATAATTTGTCTTGGAGGTTAGTTATTCTTAAAATGAATCTTAGTGTTGTGACTGTGCACAACTACATATTAAATAAAAGCATGCAAGCGAGAGATGGCTTTAACTGGTGAATTCACATTGCAGCGAGAGCGGGAGAAAACAATATGCATGCGTAGACAACAGCACATAAACAGACAACAGATCAATACATAAATCTGGGGGGGGGAGAGGTTATAGCTCTAAAAGAAATAGATTCATACATTACACTTCCTCCCCTTTAGATTATTGCACCATGGAAGTGTATTTGTTCAAAACATTCAATTTCCCTTTCATAAATCCATATTCCAAATAAACATGGTTTCACAATAACAGCCCATTACTAACTTCGCAGTTCTAAAGGTTCAGTCTATTGGGTAGTGCTATGTTTCTCTGAGGATAGCACTTCTGGACCTGTGAAGTGGCATCAGGTTTGGTAGACGTCTTGTCTAAAACAACATTCTCGGTTTCCCCAGTCACATTGCTGTTAGTGACATGACCATCACTGAGAAGTAAGTCCAGTGACTGTAATGTGTCCATCTTGTTGGATGCAGTCAACTCAGGTATGTTGTTCTGTTGAGCATCCAGTAGCTTGTCCACATGACATCTTCATGTCTGATCTCCAACATCCACCATGTATGTCAGTGGTCCAGTTCTTGTAGCCTTCAAATTCATCAGCTTTCCCAACTGAAGTCATTGCTAAGTTATTTTCACTTTAGTTTCAGTGTGCCTTTCACTGTGTATAATACGGGCAGTTACTCAAGCCTTTGTTAACATCCATGACAGCTGTCTCATGCTGTTCAACTCTCGTTGTTTAGTCCAGTAACTGTCGGTGCAGTTCATGATATTTTCTGACATTCAGGTCCCACTGCCGTTACCAACTTGTTGCATCTGTGCACAACTACACATATATGAGGTAAAAGCATGCACATGGGAGATGGCTTTAACTGGAATATTCATATTGCAGAGAGAGAGAACAATGTGCATGTGTAGGCATCAGCGCATGTGCAGACAACAGGTCAATACGTAGTGCTGTGGGGGGGGGGGGTGGAATCAGTGCTCTAAAAGAAATAGGTCCATACATTACTTTTAGGACCTAGAAGACCATGAGGCTGATGTAATGGCAAAGTTGAAGGCAAAACATAAAGTCATGTGATTTATTCATTCTGCACTGCAGCTATAGAATAGCAAAGCTGTCTTCTGTCAGATGCAATCTACTCTTGCATGCTGCAGGCAGTTTTGGTCAATGAGCTCACTGAATTATCTCATACTGCGGTATGAGTATCATGGCACACTCAGGTACCACTGAACTGATATATAGCCACTGACATTGAAATCAATCAAACCACGCTCACTTACTGTCTGTTTATCATTCACCTTCACACCCACACAGGTCTAATAACCACTCACTTTCTCTTTCACACATACAGTATATACAAATGCACTTTTATAATCAATCATTTCCATGTCATAAAATATAGACACTTCTCATATATAAGGAGGATATTTATCCCTACTTCCTGATAATCCTGCTTCCTTGCTATTGACTCTTTATCAGCATGTCCAAATTACTGAGGACATACAAACATACAAACTGGCATTCACATATTTCTATTTAAAATATTGTGAGGATTTCAGCTTCCTTACTCCCTTTGGGATGTAAGCTTTAGATTCTCCTCATTGAATGAAATAATTTGTTCTCACCTCATTTCTAATCCTTCACCTCATCTGTGCCTCTTATAATCTAATACACTTAGATTAAATCTCCTGAGTCTTCTCTGTTCCGAAAATAAAGGTCAGCCTGGTCAGTTTCTCCTCCAAATTCTTGACAACATTCTCATAAATTTCCTCTGTAGCTTGTCAAAAATTCCTAGCAGGCTTATACAGAGGGCAAACCTTGGTACAAGGCTTTGTCTTTCTAATTTTGACATTTTTTAGATGCTTATGAGATTGATTGAAATAATTAGAAAATAAAAATCAAAACCATTAAAGAATAAAAAAGTTAACTAGAGGCAAACTAAAACAAAGGAGTAATCCTAAACATTGAAGTAAAACAAAATAATTAATAAAAAACATCTCCCCCTTTACCTCTAATATTTGTACCTGACAACTGCACTGAAATCAATCAGCACTCAGCACCTGAGCCAGGTCTGACCTACCTATTTCCCAGTCCCATTAAAATTGAACTTGGCAACAAATGGAATACTGTGTCTCAATACATGTCAGATTCACGGTACAAGAATTTAAGTGCTGGACTTCCTTCCTGCTGTCTACGCTTGAAACAGAAGGCCACAGTCAGCACAATTCAATTCAACAATTCAATCCATTCATTTATCCCTCAGTTCATTAACTTATTTATATCCTTATAACATAACGATATAACAATTACAGCACGGAAACAGGCCATCTCGGCCCTTCTAGTCTTTGCCGAACTCTTACTCTCACCTAGTCCCACCGACCTGCACTCAGCCCATAACCCTCCATTCCTTTCCTGTCCATATATCTATCCAATTTAACTTTAAATGACAACATCGAACCTGCCTCAACCACTTCTGCTGGAAGCTTGTTCCACACAGCTACCACTCTGAGTAAAGAAGTTCCCCCTCATGTTACCCCTAATCTTTTGCCCTTTAACTCTCAACTCATGTCCTCTTGTTTGAATCTCCCCCACTCTCAATCCTTACCCTCATGTTCTCCCTAACTCATCATGCATGCAATCTTTCAGCTGCTTACACACACTCACCCACTCTTTCTGTCTCTTGCTTTAATATAATTGGTGCCTGTTTTCAGTAATCTTAACTGCCTGCCTGTTCTGCATACTGTGTTAAAACTACCATAGGATATCTTTTGTAACAAAAACAGAAAAGAGTGTATGACACTGAGATAAATTGACAGTAGAACCTAAAGTGTTTTAATAGGAGAAGAACTACAATTTTAATTTTGAATTGAATTAATTAAATATTTATTAAAGCCTCAGTAATTTGAGGCATTTCCAACAGCACCTCTACTTCTTCTAACTTCTGTATTACTAACCCCTGTACAAACACTGAAACATTTTATAAACAGATATTTACTTTTTTGCTTTATATCAGAAGGGCATTTTTTTTTTGCTTTTTAATTGCTGATCGAATTTACTGATAGAGACCAGATAGTGGATAGAGAATAATGGAAAGGTCCAACTAGTCAAAGTTTCTTCTCTTCAGATTAAGATGGCATGTTTCTGTTCCAGTTCTGTGAATTGTGAGGCCAACATGAACCTAAAAACCACTATGTGCAGACAGAAGGTACTTGATGGGAAAGTAGTGAGTGGGTAGTTGAGACAATGGTCTACAGTTCACCTTCACATTGAGAAGTGAAAGTTGTTGTGCATGACTTCTTTTAACATGGGATAGCCTTTGCACACCAGCAATCACATAGGCTTGATAGAATGAAGACATAGCTTAGTGCAAGAGGGCCAAGATAACTGGAGTCCATGCTTTGTTATTTGATCATTAGTGAATGCACGTATGGCTGCACGCAAATGCATACATATATAGCTTTAAGTTCCTCAGCATCCACATCACCCAGGATCTCATGTGGTCTGTACATACCTGCTGTGTGTTGAAAAACTCACAGCAGCTCCTCTTTCACCTCAGACGGTTGGAGAAGTTTGGTGTGGGCCCCCAAATCCTAAGAACTTTCTATAGGGACACAACTGAGAACATCCTGACTGGCTGCATCACTGCCTGGTATGGGAACTGTACTCCCCTCAATCGCAAATCTCTGCAGAGAGTGGTACGGACAGCCCAGCACATCTGTAGATGTGAACTTCCCACTGTTCAAGACATTTACAAAGACGGGTGTGTAAAAAGGGCACAAAGGATCATTGGGGACCCATTACCCTAACGCAAACTGTTCCAGCTGCTACCATCCAGGAAGTGGTACCGCAGCATAAAAACCAGGACCAACAGACTCTGGGACAGCTTCTACCACCAGGCTAGCAAACTGATTAATTCATGCTTATACAATTGTATTTCTATGTCATATTGTCTGTCCTGTTGTACATACTATTTATTACAAATTGCTATAAATTACACATTGCTCATTTAGACAGAGGCGTAACATAAAGAGCTTTACTCCTCGTGTATGTGAAGGATGTAAGTAATAAAGTCAATTCAATTCAATACAGGTGAGCTTGTCTATTGTCTCCTCCTCTTAACTCATTCACCTTCATTTTGACTGCCCCAGTCCTTCCCAGCTTTGAAACCTCCTCTATTTCAGACCCCATCTCAGGCTGATACTTCTCTCATCCTCCCTCAATCCATCTCCCACTATTTATCCTCTTCCCACTCTTAACCTTACTCCTTCTATCTTCTCTCTTGCCCCGTACTAGCTGGCTCCCTTCTTCCGTCCCTGCTCCAAACACCGCTCCCTCACTCTTTACTCTGATCCTCATTCTTCCCACCACCCCACTCCTTGCTTCTTCTGTCTTACCCATACACACTCCTCTCTCTGGCTGATTCACTTATTGTTCAACCTATTCTTTTTTGAAATGGTGTGCAATATTTGTAGTCCTCCAGACCTTTGAGATCATCCTTATGTCCAAGGAGAAATGAAAGGTAATAAACAAAGGATCTGCTATCTCCGAGCTGGTTTTTTAGGTAATGTATGAATGCTACTGGATGTCAACTGTACTTAAAACGATATCAACCCAGCACTTGAATAAGAGAATTCTAGGAGCAGATCCTACTCCAAAGTTTATGTTTTGATACAATATGGCAGAGGTGACCTCTTTCGGAGAAGTTATTAAACCAGGCCAGGTGGATACAAAAGGTCAGGGAGTAGTATTTTGAAGAAGAACAGAATAGTTATTGACACTACCTTGACCAAATCCAATCAATGATACTAAAAGAAACTACCTCATCATTCCCATTATTAGAGCTTGCTCTCACTTTTCCCATATTACATTGATTATAGTTCAAAAATGGTTATAAAGAGCTTTAGATTGACCTGAGGCTGAGAGAAAAGCTATTTAAATGCAAGCCTTTTTTTTGTATTAAAGGCAGAAAAACCAATTCAGCTATGTTTACTCCCAGTTTTCAATTGCAGTAAATGTACTTGAAATCAATTTTCTATGTTCAGTTTGAAAAGAAGCAGAGTATGAACAAATTGTTGTGACAGGCTAGGTTTGACCTGTTAGCTATGTGTTGAACATTTCAAATGCAGCATGCAAGGAGATACCACAATCATAAAGTGGGTACGATCAAAGTCCTGCAGGAGTATTGGATTCTGGAAGTTCTCCGAAGTTGGAAGCTTACTTGGAAAATGAGATTTGTTTTGTGCATTTATGTGATGTTGTTGGCTGTCAGTGACAAAAGCGCTGAAATTGCTGGAACTTTTGAATAATACAATTGTGCTTTCCAAGATAAGCCTGTGGAGACAAACTAGCTGGCATTGGTCTGCACAAAATAAGTGCGGTATGGTTGCTGATTGTATCTAGAGGTTTTGATCAATTAGATGTCGAAGCATCACTATCTCCTTGCTAAGTCAGTACCGTCAATCATTCCCACGTGGTTGTGATATATCTGATGATGTAAATAATAGCATGGATAATCCAAGACACTTATTACACTCTTGTTAGCCTCTTTCAGCCACTTTTTTAACATGTGTGGAATATTGAAGATAAAATACTGTACATTTAAGGAGGTAGTTTAGCTAGAAAGCAGCTCACATGAGCACAGCGGAAACATCCTCAATTGAACGTAGGATTAATATAGAAACATACATAGAAAATAGGTGCAGGAGTAGGCCATTCGGCCCTTCGAGCCTGCACCGCCATTTATTATGATCATGGCTAATCATCCAACTCAGAACCCCGCCCCAGCCTTCCCTCCATACCCCCTGACCTCCGTAGCCACAAGGGCCATATCTAACTCCCTCTTAAATATAGCCAATGAACTGGCCTCAACTGTTTCCTGTGGCAGAGAATTCCACAGATTCACCACTCTCTGTGTGAAGAAGTTTTTCCTAATCTCGGTCCTAAAAGGCTTCCCCTCTATCCTCAAACTGTGGCCCCTCGTTCTGGACTTCCCCAACATCGGGAACAATCTTCCTGCATCTAGCCTGTCCAATCCCTTTAGGATCTTATACATTTCAATCAGATCCCCCCTCAATCTTCTAAATTCCAACGAGTACAAGCCCAGTTCATCCAGTCTTTCTTCATATGAAAGTACTGCCATCCCAGGAATCAATCTGGTGAACCTTCTTTGTACTCCCTCTATGGCAAGGATGTCTTTCCTCAGATTAGGGGACCAAAACTGCACACAATACTCCAGGTGTGGTCTCACCAAGGCCTTGTACAACTGCAGTAGTACCTCCCTACTCCTGTACTCGAATCCTCTCGCTATAAATGCCAGCATACCATTTGCCTTTTTCACCGCCTGCTGTACCTGCATGCCCACTTTCAATGACTGGTGTATAATGACACCCAGGTCTCGTTGCACCTCCCCTTTTCCTAATCGGCCACCATTCAGATAATAATCTGTTTTCCTATTTTTGCCACCAAAGTGGATAACTTCACATTTATCCACATTAAATTGCATCTGCCATGAATTTGCCCACTCACCCAACCTATCCAAGTCACCCTGTATCCTCTTAGCATTCTCCTCACAGCTAACACTGCCACCCAGCTTCGTGTCATCCGCAAACTTGGAGATGCTGCATTTAATTCCCTCATCCAAGTCATTAATATATATTGTAAACAACTGAGGTCCCAGCACTGAGCCTTGCGGTACCCCACTAGTCACCGCCTGCCATTCTGAAAAGGTCCCGTTTATTCCCACTCTTTGCTTCCTGTCTGCTAACCAACTCTTCACCCACACCAATACCTTACCCGCAATACCTTGTACTTTAAGTTTGCACACTAATCTCCTGTGTGGGACCTTGTCAAAAGCCTTCTGAAAATCCAAATATACCACATCCACTGGTTCTCCCCTATCCACTCTACTAGTTACATCCTCAAAAAATTCTATGAGATTCGTCAGACATGATTTTCCTTTCACAAATCCATGCTGACTTTGTCCAATCATTTCACCGCTTTCCAAATGTGCTGTTATCACATCCTTGATAACTGACTCCAGCAGTTTCCCCACCACCGACGTTAGGCTAACTGGTCTATAATTCCCCGGTTTCTCTCTCCCTCCTTTTTTAAAAAGTGAAGTTACATTAGCCACCCATAAATAGCATTTGGTACAGGTGATAACTCAGGCAAAAATATATAATCGTTATCACAAGTAAATACATTTCTTGATTATACACAGTTCTTGGGTAGCTCAGTGCCAACTTGTCCCTCCTTCCCAGAAGCATTTACAGACAGGAAATGAGTGAGTCTTTGGATACCTGATATTATGATTCCACAACACATATGCAGTAGAAACATTCAATCCAGAACTAAATTCAGGCTAATATGTCATATTTCATTGAAGCTCAGCAAAACCACTAATGTGCAGTCAATTAAGCAAGGATATTGATGACTCTATTAGAAAAAGAAACAACAGTAATACATGCTCACAATATACAGTATATGGCATTAAAAGAAAAAAATACTTTGCAAAGCATTATAAGCTAAAGAAATGCCAGATAGTGAAGAGAAAGGACAATAATGTTAGTCAATGATTACTGGGAGATTTTTGAGGGTGAAATAGAGAGAGTTAGAGATATGTGGTGTGAATTACCAAATATAAATCAAAAACTGCTACTAGATCTGAAGGGTCTATCAACAATATCAAAGCAACTGTGCACAGGAAGGCAAATTCAGCTCAAAATGGGGTGGTGACCTTTGCAAAAAGAAAGTCATTGCTTTAAGAATGTAAGCCGGGCAAGACTTTATATTGAGGATGTTAGTTCATCTTTAACACATGCAATCAATGTGAGCATAAATTGACTTGACTCCCTTCATGGAAAGCTGGGTTTTGGTTTAATTTAATACATGCTGTCTGTTCAGTGCAAAAATAGCTTTGGAGCAATTCCAGCACTGAGACTATTGGATCCTAGGTTCATCCTGGATATGCATTTCTCCCTGGATCCAGATCTAATTCCATGCTGATTTACAACCTTTGGAAGATGGATGGGGTGCAAGGGGGAGGTGGGGCATTAGCGGAAGTTTGAGAAGTCACTGTTCATGCCATCAGGTTGGAGGCTACCCAGACAGAATATAAGGTTTGTTCCTCCAAACTAAGTGTGACTTCATCTTTACAGTAGAGGAGGCCGTGGATAGACATATCAGAATGCGAATGGGATGTGGAATTAAAATGAATGGCCACTAGGAGATTCTGCTTTCTCTGGCGGACAGAGCGTAGGTGCATAGGACAGAGTGTACCCCATCCGTTATTTATTTATGTACACCCATTCTTTTTCTCTCTCTCTTTATTTCTCTCTCTCCTTTTTCTCCCTCTGTCCCTCTCACTATACCCCTTGCCCATCCTCTGGGCTTTTCTTCCCCCCCCTCTCCCTTTTCTTTCTCCCTGGGCCTCCTGTCTCATGAACCTATCATATCCCTTTTGCCAATCAACTGTCCAGCTCTTGGCTTCATCCCTCCCCCTCCTGTTTTCTCCTATCATTTTGGATCTCCCCCTCCCACTTTCAAATCTCGTACTACCTCTTCTTTCAGTTAGTCCTGACAAAGGCTCTCGGCCCGAAGTGTCGACTGTACCTCTTCCAATAAATGCTGCCTGGCCTGTTGCGTTCACCAGCAACTTTTATGTGTGTTGCTTGAAATTCCAGCATCTGCAGATTTCCTCGTGTTTGCTGATTCTGATTAATCTCAGTTCATTGACGCATGAACTGTGAAAAACAAAGAACAGTCACATCTGAATGGATACGTGACTATCTAACCAGGACCTTCATCCCTCATCCCTCATCCCTCATCCCAGGGCTTTGCCTGCCCATATCTTCACATTGTGCTGCCATCTGCTGAGTATGTAGCTGCTACATTAGGGCTCAGTGTATGCTCCACCTGCCACTGGATCAATTGGAGAGATAGTAATATCTTAATACACAGATCTGTATCTGCATCTGCTTGCAAAGAAATTCCAAGAGCTATAAGGAATAATTTAACAGGCGCACATCTTTCTCTGATTGACTGTAGACTTTAAAATATCAATTTAAACAAATGGTTGTATAACTGGGGAAACAATTTTAAATCAGATCTGGTTATCGCATTGTGTCTCAATGGACGATGGCAAATTTAAAAAGGTTATTTTTCGGCCAGTGCTACAGATGTATTCAGACTGGTGTATGAGATGCAGCTTAATAACAACCCAGTAAAAGAGGATACAGATTCGGATTGAGATTCAACTTTACTTATCACATGTACATCGAAACATGCAGCGAAATGCATCATTTGCATTAACAACTAACATGCCGACTAATGTTGCAATGCAAGTCAACTAAACCACAACATCCTGAAGGTTTTGTGACCACCACTATTAATTCTATTTCTTTTAATTAGTTAACGACTTGCATTTCAAATTCCCAGCACTGCCACAAAATCACCAGTCCTGGTTTCTGACAGCCTAACCCTTTGCACAATGGTGTATTGAAGCCAGAGTGGATTATTCAGCCCGTGCAGTAATTGACTGAAATTAGATGAATTTAGTGAAATTTAAAATAGTAGGAGAAACACACAACTGCTGATCACTACAGAGGTTGACACTTGATCAGGAGTGACAACTTATATCTACATACCTGAGCATTATTTAATGTACGCTGGGAATAAGCCAATTCAGTGGAAGTGGAAATTGTTGGCCTAATGATGTCACTACATTCAGATATTGCCCAAGTGTGAAGCGGGAGACACTGAAGCAGGTAGATAGTTCACAGACTTTAATGTGAACAGAGTTAGAGGGAAAAGGAAACAATAAACGCTAGACCAAACAGGCCATTAACTAAAACTCTCAAATGGAATACAAAGCCAATACTGCATCTGAAAGGAATAACTAAATATAAAACAAATACCGCTAGTCTTCAGAGTCAGTTGACTTGACAGTCCAATTTCTCAGGCAAGGTAGAATGCAAACAGGCAGCGAATGTTGCTGTGCTTTGCTCAAGTCTGAACAAGCAGCACAACAAAAAGAATGGAGTTAAATACCATCACAATGAAATAATAATTAGCTGACACGTGCATATTCACAAGGGCAATTGGTGTATCTGCTGCGCTGCCAAATCTGTGGTTGTGACAAGGGAAGAAGCTATAGCTTAGATCGAATTGATCTGGGAATATGGACACTAAAAAAATCACACAGATAAAGTAACCATGATCTTGAATATTACTTTATTTTATTTCCATCAACATTAGAATTCATTAACATTGGAATTGTGCATAAACCTTGGGCAAATATCTTGATGCTATACCTCCTTGTCTTGATTTGTTCCAAACTAAACCGATGGCTACATGAGACTCCCTGCTCCTCCATAATTACTTCAGTGGAGCAGCATGAGGATTGCAGCAGTGCAGAAATCATCGTACCTGTTGTTTAAACACACACAATTTTCAGTGGAATTGAATGTAAGCAGCTTTATGAGAATCTAAAACAATAATGAGATTCGCTATATTTATTTAAGAAACCAAAAGCTTTCAAAACATCAGCTCTAATTAGTTCTATTTCTTAGACGTCACAATGTTTGCAATTCTTTTAAATGAACAGAATAGAAAAGAGAAAAAAAATTGCAGTGTAGCCTGTGATTGATGTAAGCAGGAGGTTTTTCCCAAATCATTTGTTTTGATCAGTGCAATTCGCCCATCTGGCTGGATCATAATAAGAAAAACAAAACTAGGGGGAGTTCAAATGCAACTTGTTCTTTTAAATTAGATCCATCGATAAAAGTGGCCAACATCTACTTTACAATAATTACTATCGTGAGCTTATGATGATTATTTGTGGGCTTCAGTGTCAGCTTTTAAAAGTGTTTTGTTTTTTTAAAGCCCAAGGCTGCTAATAATATGCCATTCATAAAACTGAGTTATTCACAGATTATGAATATTCACTCTACTTTTTTTGATAAATCTAATAACTACTGCATTAATCAAACTCCACAGATGATTAGTGCTAAATACATACGGATTATATTTTATAACAAAGAATGCATGAATGCTTTGTGGCAATATTTTAAGGGGAATGTGTTTAAAGAGAAACTTGGGATGAAAATTCACTTTTCAATTTTCAAATGGGTGCAATGATAATTCCTGACTCCAATAATCATGATAAAGGATCTGATGAAAGATGAAAAATAAACTTGAACATAATGAGATAAAATATAGCTGTGGCAAATGAAATGCCAGTCTTATTATTTAGCCTCTTCCACTACCTTTTAATATCAGGTTTCCTGTACAGACAAAAGGTCAGAGTCAAGGATAATATAACCAGATACCATAATACCTTGTCCACTTGATTTGATGCATAGTATTTCCACCCTTTGTGTTTCACATCAAAACTTGACAAAAAGTTTACCTAGTAAGCTCCTTTGGCTATAGTTGAAAGTTCAAAGTACATTTATTATCAAAGTATGTACTGTATATGGAAACATATGCTACCCTGAGATTCACTTTCATGCAGATTTTCACAGTAGAACAAAGAAATACAATAGAATCAATGAAAAACTATGCACAAACTTACATACGTGCATGCATACTAGGTGTTGATTGTCGGATAATATATGAATCTTTCAGTTCCTTAGAATTGGGAGGCTTTGAACAAGTCTGAACCTAAACCTAAATAAACTTTATTGGTGCCTTGATTAATATCTCTGCTCAGTATCAGCAACAAAAAATTGGTCTCATGGCTTCTTATAATATATTTATTGAGAATGACCACTTCATTTGACTATATCATAGGGAAAGTCTTAACTTAATCCATTAGTAAGAAGATAAAAGAGTATAAGTAAGTCAATACATTGATGAGTTCCAATTCCATCTACAGCAAGTGATCTAAGGCATCTTGGCTTGCTGACACAAAATTCCTACTGCTTTCCAGCATGAATATTCAATCCATAGGTGAATTACTTTGAAGAATTATAAGCTTGTTTTAAAAGCCCCAGTGAATACAAGAGGATAGAAAGGATGTGCATTTAAGAGGACTACATTACAGTTTCTCAAAGCATACCCTTAGAGAAAACAGTTGCTGTAATATAGGCATAAGAGATTCTGAAGATGCTGGAAATCTTGAGCAGCACACACTACATGCAAAAAAGAAAGACAACAGAGATTGGGGGACCGATTCATCAAGCTCCTTCGCTCTGTCTGCCACAAAAGTCAAGACCTTCCAGTGACCACCCATTTGAAATTGACTTCCCATTTCCATTCTGACATGTTTCTCACGGCCTCTTCTACTGCCATGATGAGGCTATACTCAGGACAGCGGAGAAATAACTCCTATTCTGTCCATGTAGCCTCTAAGCTGATGGCCTGAACATCGATTTCTCTATCTTCTGGTATATTCTCACCCCTCCCCATTCTCTCTTTTTCCAGCCCCACTCTGGTTCTTTCCTCACCCCTTCTCTTCACCTCACCTGCCTACCTCTTTCCTCTGGAGCCTCTCCTCCTTCCCTTTCTTCCATTGTCTGCTATCCTCTCCTATTAGATTCCTTCTCTCACTTCTTTACCTCTTCTACCTATCACTTCCCAGCTTCTTACTTCCTCCCCTCTCCCCTACCCACCTTCCCCTTCACACAGTCTCAGCTATCATCTTCCAGCTTATACTACTTCCCCTACCCCGCCCCAGCTTCTTCTGGCTTCTTTCCCTATTCGATTCCAGTCCTGATGATGGTCTTGTTTCAAAACATTGTCTGTTCCTTCCCCTCGATTGATGCTGCCCGACTTGCTAAGCTCCTCCAGCATTTCATGTGTCTTCCTTAAATGTATGTATTTCTCAGATTTTCCTTAGGTATGTACTTCATATAAATATCTCCATTGACATTTCTAGTAACTCTCTTTTAGCCAGTGTTCATGTCCTGATCCAACAAAGACATTGCTGTGGAACATGTAGCAGATAAAGAAGATGGAATTTGAGAAAAACTGCAAGATATGGTACATTAATAAGTAATGTGAGCTTGTAGTGTTGTCAAGGACAGTAATAGTGAATGGGTCCTGATGAAGGGTTCTGGCCCGAAACGTTGACTGATCATTTTCACAGACGCTGCCCGACCTGCTGAGTTCCTCCAGTGTGTTGTGAGTGTTGCATTGACCCCAGCATCTGCAGAGTATTTTGTGTTTAATATAGTGAATGGGTACTCAGTTGCTGCATTGTTAGGTACATCTGTAAACCTGCTCATTAATGCAAATACCTAATTAGCCAATCATGAGGCAGCAGCTCAATCCATAAAAGCATGCAGATGTAGTCAAGAGGTTCAGTTGTTGATCAGACCAAACATCAGAATGAAGAAGAAACGTGATCTAAGTGGCTTTGAACATGGAATGATTGTTGGTGCCAGATGGGGTGATTTGAGTATCTCAGAAATTACTAAATTCACTAGACACTAGATACTAGACACTACATTCCTGGGTTTTCACACACAACAGTCCTTAGAGTTCATAGAGAATTGTGCAAAAGCTGAAAAAACATCCAGTGAGTAGGATGTTTGTGGGTGAAAATGTCTTATAAATGTGACCACACTGGTCCAAGCTGACAGAAAGGCAACAGTGACTCAAATGATGTGTCAGAGAGCATCACTGAATGCACAACACATTGAACCTGGAAGCAGATGGGCTGCAACAGCATAAGACAATGAACACAACTCTATTCCAATAAATAAAGCAGTAATTTGAAGAAATTCTTCTGTGCTTTTACTGAGCAGTGCTGATCACAAAATTCAAAAGTTCAAAGTAAATTTATTGTCAAAGTTACCATATACTACCCTGGGATTCATTTTCTTGCAGGCATTCACAGTAAGCATTAATAAATACAATAGTATCAATGAAAAACCATACATCATAAGATGGACAAACAGCCAACGTCCAAAAGACAACAAATAAATATGCAAATAAAAAAGAAAAGAAAACAGAAAATAATAATAATAAATAAGTTAGCAATAAATACTGAGAAGATGAGATGAAGAGTCCCTGTAATTAAGTCCATAGGTTGTGGGAACAGTTCAACATTGAAGTGAATGAAGTTGAGAAAAGTTATCCCATCTGGTTCAAGGGCCTGATGGTTGAGGGCTAATAACTGTTCCTGAACCCGGTGATGTGGTACCAAAGAACCTCAAAAGCCCACAGCTATTTATCACTTAATCCCAGAACCTATAACTTCTTCTGTAATTTATTGCAATACTGTGTTTCATTATTTGCATTTCACGTTCTTTGTAGTGTTGCTCAATTTATTAAAATGAATTATTAAAATGTATTCTGAATTACGTTGCTCTGTGAGTCTTGAGTAGTTTTATTTCATCTGTACAAGATCAGACCAAACACAGATAATAGATATAAGAGAGGACTACCTACAAAATGGCATTGAATACTGTTGATAGACACAAATATGCCATCACACAGGAGGAGATTGTCCCTGAAACCAATTGTATACATTATATTGGGAAAATATAAAATACTGCAAATGGTGTAAATCTGAAAATACTCAGAAACTCAGGCTGCATCTGTGGGAAGAGAAACCGAGTTAGTGCTTCAGGTTGGGGAAGTTGAGCATTTCCAGTCTTTCCATTTTTTAGACATTGTTTCCATTTTTGTTTTTGTTTTGCATTCTTTCTAATATGCCCACTCCATAGAAAGCCAAAGATGGTCTCTTAGGAAAAGGAATCCAGAATTGAAGGATTAATTTAGTCCACAGCCAAGTGAGCTGGCAGGCAGATAACTGAGCATGACGAAGCAGGGAATGGGAGAAATCGTTGTTAGCTACATTTTGGTGTTGAAAGAGCTCTCTGGACATCGTACTTTCAGTGAGCATTTGAACAGTGTAGTGCAGGACAGATTTATACATTGCTTAAACAGGTGTAACAAATCCACTCAACTGATGGGTGTGAAAAGCCTGATGTTTGATCTGGCTTATTATAAGATTACAACTTGGATGGAAATGGCTGCAGAAAATGTCAAATAATTCCATCCATTGTCAGGGATGACAGTAGCCTATAGTCAAAAGTAGGCAGAGAATTTTCCAATCTGAAAAGAGAATAAGCAACATGTGGATGTATATGGTGGGAATTCTGGTTAAAGATGTAGTGGCAGACATAATCAATTGCCTGTTCTTTTACAGAAACAGAGTGGTTTGCCTTCCAGAAGAAATTATATCAAGCATTTATAAATCCCCCATGTAATCCTATCTTTTACTGGTATAAGTAAAAGGTTTGTAAGTATTCTGAACATTAGAGACTATTTTTCTTAGGTTGTTCCAATTGAGCAATGAATCACCCACCAGCTGGAATTTTGTTCAAGTATGCAGCAACATATTTTACAACACAGAGGCACGTAGAACATAGAACAGTACAGGCCCTTCAGCCCACAATGTTGTGCTAATCATTTAAATTCTAAGATCAATCTAACCCTTCTGACTGACATCGCCCTCTATTTTCTATCATCCATGTGCCTATCTAACAGTTGCTTAAATGTTCATAATGTATCTGCCTATTCCCCCACCCCTGGCAGCACGTTCCATATCTTCCACTCTCTGTGTAAAATACCTATCTCTGAAAGAGCCCCTATACTTCCTTCCAAACACCTTAAGTTTATGCCTCCTCATATTAGCCAGTTCCGTCCTTGGAAAAAGTCTCTGGCTGTCCACTCTATGCATCTTATCATCTTTTATACTTCTATTAAATCACCTCTCATCCTCCTTCTCTGCAAAGAGAGGATGCTGTGATTGTGTAGTAGTTAGCTCAATGCTATTACAGTTCAGGGTATCAAAGTTTGGAGTTCAATTGCAACATCCTCTGTAAGCAAGTTTGCATGTTCCTTCCCATGTGTGTGCGGGTTTCCTCTGGGTGTTCCTGTTTCCTCCCACAGTCCAAAGACTGGTTAATTGGTCATTGTAAATAGTGCCGTGATTAGGCTGGGGTTAAATCGGTGAGTTGCTGCGTGGCACGGAAGGGCCTAATCTGCACTGTATCGCTAAATAAAATAAATAAATAAATACATAAGAGAAAACCCCTAGCTTGCTCAGCCTATCCTCATAAGACATGCCCTTTTGTCCAGGCAGTATCCTGGTAAATCTTCTCAGCACTCTTTCTAAAGTTTTCACATTCATCCTATGAAGCAAAGAAAAATGATCACAATATTACAAGTGTGGTCTGACCGGAGTTTTATAGAGCTGTAAAATAACCTCACTGCTCTTAAGCTCACTCCCCCGACTAATGAAGGCTAATATGTCTTTTTAACTGCCCTATTAACTTGTGCTACAACTTTGAGGAATCTGTCGATGTAGATCCCAAGTTGCCTCTGTTCCTCTGCTCCACTTACTCTGTACTTTAAGCTAGTTCAACTTTGGTGCATTTTAGCTTAGATGCATAGTTGAAACAAAATAATGGAATTATAATAAATTATCTGGAAGAGGCAAATATTTCAAACAATATAATAAAGCAAGAGCAAGTATGATACATCAATGAAATGATATAAATCTGCAGTCAGAAACTATATTTGGTACAAATGAGAAAAAGAGTCTAAGTACTTCATGTTAACTAGTAAATGCAGTGGAATATATACAAAAAAAGTAAAAATATGTGGGACGATGAAGTCAGTACAGTAAGTGGACATAGAACCACCTACAGAAGAGGCCAATAGTCCTCACAGGTCAATAGTGAATTGAAGCAGTTTATCTTAGAGACTTCAGATAAAGAAATAATGACAAAGACAGAATACTAAAATATTTTTAAGGTCTAAGTGTTGGAGAAAGTTTGTTGGCTTTTTGAACCAACGATTGCTGAATATATGTGAAACATATTGAACTTTTATTCTGCCCCACCCAAGAGGAGTATATTTAACTGTATCTAAAACTCATGCAAATATGTAATATGATGACATCGTCATGTATATGCCACAGCTACATCTGTTAGTTGTAAATCTGCAGTAAACTGCAGACACTTGATCTAAAGCTTCTAGTTTCTCCGTGTCATTATTATACATGGAACTTAATGGCATGTCATGTCTTGGTCATACAGCAGCTCCCAACCTACTAGATAAGCCACTTCCACTGGCAAATGTATGGAAGTATTGCTTCCAAATATTTCTAAACTTATTTTGGCAGTGTTGTGATATTATTAGAAGGAACTAAAATGTCATTGTGCCGGAGATTATTGGTCATCTGTACATTGAGTACAACCACTTGCAGTTCCTGTAGAAAAATAGGCAGCAGATGCTCCCAATGATCATGAATATTTTCAAAGCATTATATGCTAGTGTCTTTTCTTAAGTGTTCTTGGGTCAAAGGAGAATGAAGTTGAATATGGTAATTAGGCTTAACAAATGATTTGCTTTATATATAGTTAATGGAATGACATGATAAATATGTTTTAATAAAAGGGAAATAGCATTTGACAGATTTTATCAGAAGAGTTTTGGACAAAGGGATAGAGTCACAGAAAGAGGGGTTAGCAGAAGAATTCTTCATGTGGACTGTGCATTGGAATTCTATTCTGATAGGATTGTGGATGCACAATGACTGAGATCTTTGAAAGCTGACATTAATAGACTTTTGCGACTCAGCTTAATCAAAATAAAAGGAAGTTCAGCAGGAAAGGAGGCTGGGGAGATCACCACAAGCTCAACTGAAGGGTAAGGCAGACTTGAGAGTCTAAATGAATTCTTTCCTTTGCATGTTTGAGTAATCTGGCTACTGATCTGTCTGCTTCCCTAGAGTAAGCTGAGGTTTAACAGTGTGTTAATGATAATGCAAAACAAAACATTACAGATGTTGAGATCTGAAATAAAACAAAAAAGAATCCTTTGTAAATACTCAGCAGGTCAGGCAATATCTATGGAGAGAGATACAGTGTTTACTTTTCAGAGCTGACAATTTCTTACGTATTTCAAGAACCTATTCAGATAGGAAGTGAATGACAATTGAAATGAGTGAATCCAAAGATCCATTTTACTGTCAAAGTATGCATGTACAATGCAACTGTGCTACTTGTCTTCTCCAGATAGCCATGGAATAGAGACGAACCATGGGAATTATTGAAAGAAAATACATCAACTCCAACCCCTCCACACCGGCAAAAAAAAAATAAAAAGAAACAAAACTTGCAAACACCAAAACCCCAAAAATTAACCAAGAAGAATAACTTAGACATGAACACATTTAATAGATAGCAATGCACTATAAAAGAAAATTGTTATGGGTAGCATGACAGATTTGATGAGAAAGCCGCTAACTTCTCCATTTAAACTTCTATTCCCAGATAGTTGAATCTCCTACCAAAGTGATAAATTTTCTTGTATCAATCTTAATAATTCCCTTTATAATATTTAAAATTTAAATTTAGAGGTCTCTTTACAATCTAAAAAAAACCTTGTTAACCTTTACTTGAAACTTAAATTTCTGATACTGAGAATCACCTTTATAGACAATAGACAATAGACAATTGGTGCAGGAGTAGGCCATTCGGCCCTTCGAACCAGCACCACCATTCACTGTGATCATGGCTGATCATCCACAATCAGTATCCAGTTCCTGCCTTGTCCCCATAACGTTTGATTCCGCCATCTTTAAGAGCTCTATCCATCTCTTTTTTGAAAGCATCCAAAGACTTGACCTCCACAGCCTTCTGGGGCAGAGCATTCCATATATCCACCACTCTCTGGGTGAAAAAGTTTTTCCTCAACTCTGTTCTAAATGGCCTACCCCTAATTCTTAAACTGTGGCCTCTGGTTCTGGACTCATCCATCAGCGGGAACATGCTTCCTGCCTGCAGCGTGTCCAATCCCTTAATAATCTTATATGTTTCAATAAGATCCCCTCTCAGCCTTCTAAATTCCAGAGTATACAAGCCCAGTTGCTCCAATCTTTCGACATATGACAGTCCCGCCATCCAGGGAATTAACCTTCTGAACCTACGCTGCACTCCCTCAATAGCAAGAATGTCCTTCCTCAAATTTGGAGACTAAAACTGCACACAGTACTCCAGATGTGGTCTCACCAGGGCCCTGTACAGCTGCAGAAGGACCTCTTTGCTCTTATACTCAATTCCCCTTGTTATGAAGGCCAGCATACCATTAGCTTTCTTCACTGCCTGCTGTACTTGCATGCTTGCTTTCAGTGACTGATGTACAAGAACACCTAGATCTCGTTGTGCTTCCCCTCTTCCTAACTTGACTCCATTTAGACAATAATCTGCCTTCCCGTTCTTACCACCAAAGTGGATAACCTCACATTTATCCACATTAAACTGCATCTGCCATGCATCTGCCCACTCACCCAGCCTGTCCAAGTCACCCTGCATTCTCATAACATCCTCCTCACATTTCACACTGCCACCCAGCTTTGTGCCATCGGCAAATTTGCTAATGTTACTTTTAATTCCCTCATCTAAATCATTAATATATATTGTAAACAGCTGCAGTCCCAGCACTGAACCCTGCAGTACCCCACTGGTCACCGCCTGCCATTCCGAAAGGAACCCGTTAATCGCTACTCTCTGTTTTCTGTTAGCCAGCCAATTTTCAATCCATGTCAGTACTCTGCCCCCAATACCATGTGCCCTAATTTTGCCCACTAATCTCCAATGTGGGACTTTATCAAAGGCTTTTGGAAAGTCCAGGTACATTACATCCACTGGCTCTCCCTTGTCCTTTTTCATAGTTACATCCTCAAAAAATTCCAGAAGATTAGTCAAGCATGATTTCCCCTTCCTAAATCCATGCTGACTCGGACCAACCCTGTTACTACTATCCAGATGTGTCGTAATTTCATCTTTTATAACTGACCCCAGCATCTTTCCCACCACCGACATCAGGCTAACTGGTCTATAGTTCCCTGTTTTCTCTCTTCCTCCCTTCTTGAAGAGAGGGACAACATTAGCCACCCTCCAATCCACAGGAACTGATCCTGAATCTATAGAACATTGGAAAATGATTACCAATGCATCCACGATTTCTAAAGCCACCTCCTTAAGTACCCTGGGATGCAGACCATGAGGTCTCAGGGACTTATCAGCCTTCAGACCCAACAGCCTATCCAACACCATTTCCTGCCTAATATAAATTTCCTTCAATTCATCCATTACCCTTGGTCCTTTGGCCACTATTACATCTGGGAGATTGTTTGTGTCTTTCCTAGTGAAGACAGATCCAAAGTACCTGTTCAACTCGTCTGCCATTTCCTTGTTCCCCATAATAAATTCAACCGCTTCTGTCTTCAAGGGCCCAATTTTGGTCTTAACTATTTTTTTTCCTTTACACATACCTAAAGAAGCTTTTACTATCCTCCTTTATATTCTTGGCTAGTTTACCTTCATACCTCATTTTTTCTCCGTGTATTACATTTTTAGTTACCTTCTGTTGTTCTTTAAAAGTTTCCCAATCCTCCAGCTTCCCACTCGTCTTTGCTATGTTATACTTCTTCTCTTTTATTTTTATACTGTCCATTACTTCCCTTGTCAGCCATGGCCTCCCCTTAGGATCTTTCTTCCTCTTTGGAACGAACTGATCCTGCACGTTCCGCATTATTTCCAGAAACACTTGCCATTGCTGTTCCACTCTCATCCCTGCTAGGGTATTGTTCCATTGAACTTTGGCCAGCTCCTCCCTCATAGCACCATAGTTCCCTTTGTTCAACTATAATACTGACACTTCCGAGTTTCCCTTCTCTGTCTCAAATTGTAGATTAAAACTTATCATATTATGGTCACTACCTCCTAATGGCTCCTTTACCTCAAGGTCCCTGATCAAATCGGGTTCATTGCACACTTTATTGCTCATCTTTATACTATTAAGGAAAGCAATATCTAGAACAGGGGTTCCCAACCTTCTTTTATGCCATGAACACCTACCAGGAGCCCCTGAAGGACTAATAAACCTCTTGATATCGTCACATTCACACATGGGCCTTCCTGAATACAATTAGCTTTTTAATACTGTGATTGATTGAACTGTAACATTTGAACCTGTTATGATGGAACTGGAACGTGCCCTCAAGTAATGTCATGCTAGCAGGCACAAAGATACCTAAGTAAGTACACTCCAGGGAAGTTTTTGAAGTATATGTAGATACTATTAATTTCAAGACAAGCAACTTAAGGTAATGAAGAAGTATATTATGGCTTCCTTTTTTTTAATCTCTGGTATTTATTTTTATTTAGAGATACAGCACAGAATAGGCCCTTCCAGCCCAATGAGCTGCACCACCCAGCAACTCGCAAATTAACCCTGGCCTAACCCAGGACAATTTACAATGACCAATTAACCCCCAAACCGGTACGTCTTTGGAACGTGGGAGGAAACCAGAGCACCTGGAGGGAATCCATGAGCTTAAAGGGAGGAAACACTTAGTTTTCTTGGGAGTTATGAATTATGTTTTGTTTCACATTGCATAGTTATTTTATCGACCAATAAATGTTTAGTGTTTGAATGCTTAGTGAATGAATATTTAGAACTTCATGGAAGAGTTTCTTTAGAATTTCACTGGTAGGAGTTAATGCTTAATACTTCAGTAATAAAGATGAAAGGTTAGATTCTCAGTGATAGGACCAAGTAGGTTTAGTTTATTTGAGAGGAGATGATAGAATTTCATTTAGAAGGATGTTTGAAATTTCATTTCTAAGACTGAGGTTTTTGCAGATGATTTGGTCTGATCATAAACTAGAAGTACCTATGCATTTCAATACAAACTTAGTGAAGCAAGCTGTGAGAGGATACACTAGACAGTAAGGTTTGTTATCCAGCACACGCTGGGCTCAAATTGAGTATGTTTTATCTTTGGTGATCTTAATTCTTCACCTCATCATCTAACAGAACAGTGACCATTGCCTGTGGATCAAGGAAGGAGAGCAAATAATATTCCTTCTTCATAAGAATAAATGAATTACACCTTACAAATGACGACAGATTGAAAAGAAGGTAGCTGATTTATCTCTGGCATTGATTCACTTCCATTTCAGGATAAGGTGCAGATTTGTGACTGACCTCAGCATCTGCTCATCTTTATATAAACGTGTTAAGAAGTTTTTGCCGTGATGTTTTGCTAGGGAATACTGACAGCCCCATGAACGTGAATCTCAAAGACACTGTCTCCTCTAGCACCAATTCCTGAGAGTGATCTAAATGGCCACATCCATGCCTTTGTTTATCATCTTGTTGAGTATTTAAGCAGAACTGTTGATTAATGAAGGGATGATCGTGACAATTGCCGATTTCATTAAGGAAAGTCAAAGACTGATGATTAATGTGAAAGCCGCAGCGTTATGACAGCTGTAATTGTATGGCTATTAGTAGAAGTAAAAGCAATGAGACTGATTATTTTTCCAACACAGCTCTGATTAAAGAAGGTCAAATCCTGGCACTCTCCAGGAACTATGCTAAAATCTCATAAATTTATTAAACCTAGAGAAATTTTGGAAATGATGGAATTGGTTCAAAAATAGAACCCAGCTGCGTGACATGAACCCTTTGAGACCTGACTATCAGGGGCTGGTTAGATATTAAAAAACTATAAGTCCTTGAGCTTGGGTCAGAACAGGTCAAACAGGCTTTATAATGAAATGCACCAAAGTTCTATAATATAAGATATGACAGGGTTGACTGTCAGCCAATATAGAGGAGCGAGGGTATCACAGAAAGCAGATCCCGTTCCCCCATGTGCATAATTAAATTAGGGTCTAAATTGTTATTTTTCCTGTAGTCTAACTTCCTATATGCTTGCTTATATGTTTGTATAATCATTTGTTTGTCTGTAAACATTCTGTAGATTTTCAATAAATTGTAAACTGGTTCAGCACTTCTGTCTTTGCTGTTTCACAATCTGACCTTATCTATCCAGCTTCAACAGGTCAGTAGTGTAAAGAGGGAACATGAGGTATCCTTCTTTCTCTTCTTTATCTTTTCTCTTTACTCCTTGCTTGCTGTTTTCTGCTGCGACTTACCGTCACTTCTTTGTTATGAACAATTAATAAAATGAATGTAACCACAAGAGTTGCTCTTCATTTTTGACTTCTGTAGAACATTCTGAACAATATTATCTCCAGCTCCCACAGCATTTTCATTGAACACTTTGTGTTTGTCAATGAACATTCAAACAATCACCTCTCACAAGCCTATCACCAACTTCTATTTTGCTCAAAATTATTTCTGTTGCCCAGTAAATTCTGAGAAGGCAGAAAGCAGCTATTGCTAAGTTATAACCAAGCAGTTTGTTAAACGTTGCCTGAAGTGTATAGTTCTGGCTTAACTATTCAACCCATATAGAAACAGGTTTATTTGATACAATATTGTAAATACTGTAAGTCATGTGGTCAGATACTGTAGTGACATTATCACATGCCAGCATTCTCTTGATGGATGAATCCTCACAATGAGTTGTCAAGATGCCCTTCAGGCACTGGGAGGAGATGGTCGTGGAGGATTTTTAAATGGACATTGAACCCTTGGTCACTACCTCACTTTTTTTAAGATACAGTATTTCTGTTTTTTTGCACATTTTTAAATCTATTCAATATACATATGCTGTTATTTATTTATTTATTTATTTATTTATTTTTCTTTTTTTTTCCTCTCTCTCTCTCTCTCTCTCTCTCTCTCTCTCTTCTAGATCATGTATTGCATTGAACCACTGCTGCTAAGTTAACAAATTTCACATCACATGCCAGTGATAATAAATCTGATGTGATTCTGATTCTGAGGAATGAGTTCCTTCTGTAGTTACTATGATCAGATTCATCCCCTTTCATACAGATGGTCAACAGTATGGTATCCAAGAACCTTACGAGTTTATTTCTTCCCAAATGAGAAGGACTAGGCTATGAATTCATGTTATAATTCTTCTCTGCCAATTTTTCATACTTCATTGAGATACATCAGTTCCAAAGGATTTTTCAGAAGGATCATTCCACCAATTTTATATCACAAATGGACAAAAACAAATTGAAAAGGTACAGTTAATAGATTTATTAAAACATCTTATATACCTGTGTAACCTCCTGAAGCAAAAAAGTCATAAAACTTTGACTGACATAATAGTCATATTTTCAATTCAGAGCTCACATGGTAAGATGGCAGCATGCTTCGATGCAGCACCTACTCCAGGTCCAATCAAGAGTGCTTTTGTTCATCTTGAATGTTTTTTTTACGATTGCAGGTCACTGCTGGATACTAAGAAGATTAAGTACTGCAGAACTATCCCATCAGCAAGTTGTTCGATAGTAATGGATCTGGACTTACTGAATACCATTGTCGTGTATCATTGTGCCAAGAAGATGCATGGTGCAAGTGATTGTCTTGGACATTTTTATTGTGATCACAAGACCCTGTTGGACATTGGTAACAAAGAATATTGCAAGGTTGATTCACTGGTTCATTGGTGAGACCAATGGCGGGGGAGCTGTGTTGCCTCAGTTGTGGTGAGGACTAGGCCTAGGCCAAGGCCTTGGGGTCACCTGCGGCAGTAACCCAAAGGGGAAGAGGCTGAGGTGGTGCAACCCCCTGGTGTTTGCTCAGTGGACGAACAAGCTGAACCAGGACAACTTACCATCAGTCTAGGCATGCTGCACAGTTTATTACTTTTTCTCTCTTTGTGACTGTATCTCTTTTTCTGAAATCGTAACCATATGTGCAGTGTGCTGTGTGCTGTTGGTAATGTGCTTTGCACCTTGGCCCTAGGGGAATGTTTCGTTTGGCTACATTCATGTATGGTTGAATGATAATTAAACTTGAACTTGAGATCACAGTGCCCAGTGAAGTGAATTCACAGATTTCAATGTTCTCTGTTGTCTAATGGTGACTGTACGGTAATCAAGTTCTGCTGTAGCCTAAGTTTTGAAATCAAACGCAAGTTGGAGTGAAGTTGCACCAAGAAAGGTAACTCTAAATCTAAGCAGTACTGGAATTTGAGATTGGAATCACTTTCTGAGCAGCACAGAAGTTTAATTCTTTAACAAATATGCACTCATCTACAGGGACGTTGTTGAAAAGAAAGACCTTAGGATACAAGTAAATAGCTCTCTGTCCCTTAGGATACAAGTACATAGTAACAAAACTAGACAGGGCATGAGGAATGAGTCTATGGTTCAATGGTTCAAAGTTTCCATTTAGTATCAGAGAATGTATACAATTTGCTGTTCTTATTCTCTGTAGGCATCCTCAAAATGGAAGAAAAACCCCAGAATGACAGAAAAAAAAAACTAAGAACCCCAAATCTCCCTGTCCCCCTCCCACGCAGAAGTAGCATCAGCACCCTACCCCCCTCCATTCTAGCAGAAAGCATCAGCATTCCCACCACCCACCATGTAAGCCCTAAAAAGAGGCCATGGTCTACAGTCCATCAAAAATTAACTGTTCATTCCAACAGTTCAACATCCCTCAGGCTCTCTCTCTCTCACTTAAAAGGGAGGAACAGATATCACTCCTTCCACAGCAAGGGGGAAACAATCAGTCACTGTTTCAATATTATAGTCTCAGCCTGAAATATCGCTTTTTATATCGAGTTCCCTGACTTGAGAATCGGCAGCAAACTCTCACTCACCATTGAGAGAGAAAGCAATGGCCCGAGTGCAGAGGCCTCCAACAGCCTCTCTCACTGTCCCGATGTACCGGCTCCCCACAATGCTTCAGTTCATGACACTGCATGAATTCATGTCCACAGGGCACTCGAGGCCGTATGCCGAAGGAGCTCGACTTTCAGGCCGCACCTGGAGATATCGAAGCGCGGCCAATCAGTGAGCTTCAAAAACGGGAACGTACCGCCATGCAGAACCGCAGTTTGAGTGCCACTGTAGATCACAGACTCCAAAAGGACCCCAGTCACCTTGAAAAGGAAAATAGAGCCATTAGAAGAGGAAGAATTTAACTGTTCTGCTGATGGGCTGGGAGAAGTCATGCTCTGGCTCCATCTTCAGCTCTGCCAAAGTGCTTTCAGTGAACTGTGCAAAGTTATTCCCAGGTCCTTCTTATCCAAATCACTCATCAGTGTCCTGCCATTCACTCTATTGGTGCTAGACCAGTCTAAATGTCTGAAGTGTGTCATCTTATACTTATCCATTTGCCATTCCTCAACCTATCTCTCCAAATGGTCAAGATTTCGTTGCGATTTACTATAAACAAGATCCTATTTAAGTATCATCTGCAAACTTGTTAATAAATAATGAACAACAGACGTCCCAAAACAGATTCTTAGGGCATCTCATTAGTCACAGGTTTCTAGGCAGAGAATCAAACTTCAACCATCATCCTCTGCTTCCTATCAGCAAGCCAATATTGAATCCAAGTCATTAGCTTCCTTTGAATCCCATGCGACCTAGTCTTGCAGAACAGTCTGCCATGCAGGACCTGTCTAAGACTTTAATAAAGTCCATGAAGACAACATCCACTGCCCTTGGTTCATCTATCCCTTTACTTACACCTTCATGCACTCGAAAATGTTTTATCGGATATAATTTCTGAAGTACAAAGCCATGCTGGCTATTCATCATCAGGCTTTGACTATCCGAGTAATGGTCGATCTTGTCCCTCAGAATTCTCTCCAGTAACGTCCCTACAGCATAAGTCACGCTCAATAGCCTGTAGCCCCTGGCCTGTTCTTGTTACCCTTTCTGAACAATGAAACAACATTAGCCATCCTTTAGTCATCTGGCACTTTGCCAGTGTATAATGATGAAGCAAATATCTCTATACGGGCTTCTGCAATTTCTTCCCTTGGCTCCTGTAAGGTCCAGGATGCTCCTGGTCAGTCCCTGGGGAATTTTCCACCTTAATGATCTTCAAGGATGTAAATGCCTCCTTCTTTGTAATAAGCATATGTTCCAAGATTCTGTTACTTCCTACCCTAATTTCATTGACGTCCCTGTTATTCTCCTTGGTAAACACAAAGAAAAAGTAAGCATTAAAATTCTTGGCTATCTTCTGAAGCTCCACACATTGGCAGCCCTGAATGTCTTTTAGAAACATAGAAACATAGAAAATAGGTGCAGGAGTAGGCCATTCGGCCCTTTGAGCCTGCACCGCCATTCAATATGATCATGGCTGATCATCCAACTCAGAACCCTGTACCTGCCTTCCCTCCATATCCCCTGATCCCTTTAGCCACAAGGGCCATATCTAACTCCCTCTTAAGTATAGCCAATGAACTGGCCTCAACTGTTTCCTGTGGCAGAGAATTCCACAGATTCACCACTCTCTGTGTGAAGGAGTTTTTCCTAATCTTGGTCCTAAAAGGCTTCCCCTTTATCCTCAAACTGTGACCCTTTGTTCTGGACTTCCCCAACATCGGGAACAATCTTCCTGCATCTAGCCTGTCCAATCCCTTTAGGATTTTATGCGTTTCAATAAGATCCCCCCTCAATCTTCTAAATTCCAACGAGTATAAGCCTAGTCGATCCAGTCTTTCATCATATGAAAGTCCTGCCATCCCAGGAATCAATCTGGTAAACCTTCTTTGTACTCCCTCTATGGCAAGAATATCTTTCCTCAGATTAGGGGACCAAAACTGCACACAATACTCCAGGTGTGGTCTCACCAAGGCCTTGTACAACTGCAGTAGTACTTCACTGCTCCTGTATTCGAATCCTCTTGCTATGAATGCCAGCATACCATTCGCCTTCTTCACCGCCTGCTGTACCTGCATGCCCACTTTCAATGACTGGTGTATAATGACACCCAGGTCTCATCGCACCTCCCCTTTTCCTAATCGGCCACCATTCAGATAATAACCTGTTTTCCTGTTTTTGCCACCTAAGTGGATAACCTCACATTTATCCACATTAAATTGCATCCAAGTCACCCTGCGTCCTCTTAGCATCCTCCTCACTGCTAACACTACCACCCAGCTTCGTGTCATCCGCAAACTTGGAGATGCTGCATTTAATTCCCTCATCCAACTCATTAATATATATTGTAAACAACTGGGGTCCCAGCACTGAGCCTTGCGGTACCCCACTAGTCACTGCCTGCTATTTTGAAAAGGTCCTGTTTATTCCCACTCTTTGCTTCCTGTCTGCCAACCAATTCTCTATCCACATCAATACTTTACCCCCAATACCGTGTGCCTTAAGTTTGCACACTAATCTCCTGTGTGGGACTTGTCAAAAGCCTTTTGAAAATCCAAATATACCACATCCACTGGTTCTCCCCTATCCACTCTACTAGTTACATCCTCAAAAAATTCTATGAGATTCGTCAGACATGATTTTCCTTTCACAAATCCATGCTGGCTTTGTCCGATGATTTCACCGCTTTCCAAATGTGCTGTTATCACACTTTTGATAATTGACTCTAGCATTTTCCCCACCACCTATGTTAGGCTAACTGGTCTATAATTCCCCGGTTTCTCTCTTTTAAATGATCCAGTCTCTCCATTGTCACCCTTTTAGTGTTTATATAACCAGAGAACCTCTTGATATTATCTTTAAACCCTGTCTGCCAAATCCATCCCATTCCCTCTTATTGCCCTGCTGATTTTGTCCTTAAGCCTGCTCTTAAACTTTTTATATTTGTCAAGGGATTTGTTTGTATTCAGCTGCCTAAATGCGATGTATGCTTCCTTTCTTTTTCATGGCAATAGCCCTGATATCTCTCAAGGGCCTAGTTTTACTGAATTGTGTGTCCACCTTTCATCCTAACAAGAACCTGGACTCTTGATAGGACCCTTTTGAAAGCCTCTTACTTGTCAACTGTCCTTTGCCTTTAAATGAAGTCACCAGTCAACCCCAGTTAGATCCTGCCTAACTGCCTGCTCAAACTCAGTCCAGGTCTAGTTCAGGACTTTAAACTGTGGACCTGTTATATCTTTTTCCATAAATATTTAAACTAATAGAATTGTGGACCCAAAGTGCTTTCAAAATGCCAATTACTTGGTCCATCTCATTCCTGAAGAGAAGGTCCAGTATTTCTCCTTCCTGAGCATGTTCATCTATATATTGCACGTGCAAGTTGTCTTAGATGCATCGCACAAATTCCTCCCCATCCAGGCCCTTTAAACTCTGAGCTTAAACCAGGAAAATTGAAATCACTCACTAGAACTACCCTGCTATTCTTACAGCAATGTGTAATTTTTCAACACATCTGCTCCTCAAGGTCCCTTTGACTATTGGAGTGGGGGGAGGGCTGGTTTACAATATAGCCCTACCAAGGTGATCATCCGTTCAGTAACTTTACCTGATGTGCCATTTTCCCAGACTGCAGTGAAGGAATATAATAACCAAACTAAAACTGACACTGAAGCACAAGAAAGTCTGCAGATGCTGGAAATCCAAAGCAACACACACAAAATGCTGGAGGCACTCAGCAGGTCAGGCAGCATCTATGGAAATGAACAGGTAGGCGACATTTTGTGCTGAAACCCTTCTTCAAGACTGTTCAATTCATCCTCAACGATCCATGGCAATCTCTGTACAAGCCTAGTTCATTTCATTTTTCAGAGGGATTTCCCTTATATAGCAAGATGAACAGTATTATTAATATTCCAAAATACTCTACATGTGCTCCCTAAATCATATATTTCTGTTGAACTGAATTTCAATTGAACTTCGAATCATGGAATAATTCAAGTTAGTGGCACTGTGCAGACATTAAAATATGTTCAGCTAAGGTCAAAATGGCATGTTTTATTCTATGTGAGAAATTAAGTTAATTAAATATTGAACTTGAAATGACATCTCTTGGATCACTAACCTTAAACAGAGTAAATTTTTTCAATTATTTTCTCTGTTGCAATCTGAATGTGAGAGATCAGCTCATCTCTGTTGTACTGTTCAGAAGCCAAAGTGCAGGTCATTATATTTTCTGACATTTTTCTGTACTTTACTGCACAGTCACCACAGCAACACATCATGATCCATCGCACTCTCTAACGACACCATTTTCCAATATTTATTTCATTTCTTACTTTTGTATTGTTTAAAACGCCTGTGTAATTTTTTTAATAGAACTGGCTAAAACAAAAAATGAGGATGGGTAGTACCGATAAAGCATAGAGAAAAGTTCATAGCTCGGAAACAGCCAGGGTTGAATTAAGAAAGAGTAAGGAGCAGGAAATATTTGTTAGCCATTGTCTAACAAATGAATGGTGACATAGTTTAAATCAGGAAATTTCAGATACAAGCAATTATCACTGGGGAACCCAATCTGCCCATCATTTGACCAAGTCAAAGTAGCAGTGATACGATAGAAGTCAAATCATGGACTGCTAGAGATAGTCTTCAGTATTATTTTGTTGAGGAACAAATAAACCAGAAAACTGTTTTCGATCTGGTATGATGCAGTGCGAAAAGATTAATATAGAAACTAACTTGTTTGTCAGCATAATGTTACTTTTCCCTGTAAACGCAATATATTCAACTTCACAACTTGGCATGAAGAAATTCCAAAGAAGAACTTCCCTTCCATCTGCATTGCCGTTAAATAAGATCATGACCTATCTTTTATCTTGACACCACTTTCCTCCACTAATTCCATACACCTTGACTCACTTAATATTCAATAATCTCTCCATCTCCATTTTGAATACATCTAGTGATTGAACCTCTAGCGCCCTCTTCGATAGAGAATTCCAAAGATCTGCTACTTGTGGGTTGAAGAAATTTATTGACTAGGAGCCTTCCACAATCCAATGCACATACCCAAGAGGTGCAGGAGCCTGAAGACACATACTCAACGCTTCAAGAACAGCTACTTCCCCTCTGCCATCAGATTTCTAAATGGACAGTGCACCTATGAACACCACCTCAGTATTATCCTTTCTTTTCCCACTACTTATTTAATATATACAGTATATATATTAAAATGTGTGAAATCATGTGAAATCTGAGATGCAAAACCTCTTGTTTGTGTGGATGCTGTGTGATCTGTTCCCCCGTTACAAATCAGTACCATGAAATAACAGAAGGTAACCCATATGGAATCAAACGATTCAGCTCTTTAACTCTTAATTTGACTGAAGAGTTAGTAAAGAAAACCAAAAAGAAAAGGGCCCATTTTAGTGAAACAGTCTAACGTGCACGTTGGAGCTCACGGTTTCCCTGCTGTTGGTCCTCCATCGATTTCCCTGGGCTTCGTCAACTCCCAACCCCACTCCAAGTCCACTCCGACCTCTCCTTTCTGGTGTCCTCGCTCTTCAACTTTCGCCGAACAAAATACCAGATCACTTCGTTCTCAGGCACACAACAAGAAAAAACACTCCATTCATTGGATGGCGCACATCCCAAAGCTCCCGTTATCTCTAGCCATAACCCAAACTCTGCTGCTACAGAAAGATCATTACATTAGCAGTGCTTCTAGAGAAAGACCATTACATTAGCAGTGAAACCTTTGACAGAGCATTACACTCTCCCCCCACCAAATTTAGTCATGTCCTCATGACATTAAGATAATTTGCTAACCCTTCCTGCAAAACACTAAGTCCAACCCAGGTGTAAAAGGCAGTGACATAGCTCCCCAAAGCGGTAGGGGCCACACTCTGTTACCCCATTGCTACATAGGCCAGCTTATCCGGTGGTCTCCTGATTCTTTGAGACCTCTGTACCCCCTCATCTACCTCTTCATGTTCCAGCAATACTGGGGATACTTCTGATCTCCGTCTAAATGAAGAATCTTGTGAATTTTATCTAAGAAAATGACTTTATATCCTGCAACACAGCACATGACAATATGGCAAAAGTTCAATCCATTTCTATAAATATGTATCTTATGCTTTGAAATGACAGTCACACAAACTCTTGGATACATGCAGAGGACATATTCAGGCTAAGTAAGGGTAAGGACGGAAGAATGAAAAGTGTAAGCAAAGCTGTAATCATTTAAATTAAATGGCTTCATTCAACATGAGCTGCACTAATGGAACATCAACAACTTTAATAGAGCAACATGGCTGGTTGCTAAGGAAACTTACTGAAACAATGAATCAAAATTTATTCACTTCCAGTAAATATGCTTTCCTATGCAAGTTTGGAAACTCTATAACTATGCTGTAAACGTACACTTTGGCTGCTGCCTGGCGACTGGAAGACTGTCTCTTCTTGGCTCTGAGAGACAATTGTTCTTTCAAGATGACCATGGTGATATTCTGCACATGATGGACTGTCTCCTGGCTCCTGACAGATTTGACTGATTGCGTAGAATAGTTATGGACTGACCATAAGAATGTGGATTAAAAGATAGACTGACAAAGGGCAGCTGAGCTACAGTACGGCTGATGATAATGGAAAGTATGAGAGAGACATAGGACAGCAGGGAATGTAAGAAAAAAAACAAGAACACAATGTGTGGCATTTTTGTACATGGTTATAAAACTAAGTCATATGGTCAATGTGATACTATTGTGTGTTAATATACCATATACTATATGATAGAGTTAGAATAAACATCTTGAGAGCATCTACCAGATAGCTTGTGTAATGATGTTGTACATTGACAGACCATGATATGTTGATTTCATTCGCAGCACCTTGACAATGATGGCTTGCTTTGTAGTGATATGGTATGATGCTTTAGAGCCAGGTTGTAATATCACCAGTAACCCTGGGACAAATGTATTAGCAAAGATTCATCTGGATGCTTCTTTCTCCAGTTGACATTGTTTAGCAGATATACTCTCTTGAACTGGTACCTTGACACCGGCCTTGTCTTCATATCTGCGCAGCCTCATCTTATAGTCTTTCAATGTTGTCTTCACTGAGCACTGTTTGTAATATTACCAATAATAAATTATTTTCCCTACATTATTTCTAAGCAGCCCATCTTGCTGTCTACAATATCTCCAATATCTAAACAACCTTGGCAATATTCTTCATTTTAAGCCTTTTATTTGTGTTTCAATATATTTACCACCTTCTCTTAGCTAGTCACCATTTCAAACCTTTACATAGCTCTGCAGCTTTGCACATCTACGTTAACTCTGGTCTCTTGGATCTGATCTAATTTCTGACAATCAAGTCTTCCAAATCTGCAAAATTAGTAATTAGCTCCTTGAGCTGCTCATTTCTATTAACTAAAGTACCAAAGGATCTTTTCTGTCTTTGGTTACATAACAAAGTCAATATCAATCAACTACTTTATTTCTTGGGGTTTGCAATGTATTTATGATACATTTTATACATCCTGCAGGGAGTCATTTGATAGCTTTCTTAAATAGTACTATTATCCCTCTGTAAATAATGAGGGTTTCAGGATGGTGCAACAGTTTTATCTGCTGCCCACAGGCCCAATGACCTGGATTTGATCTTTAAATCAGTGTCTATGCTCAGTTTGCAGGTCTTCTTTTAATCGTGTGGGAGCCTGCTGAGTGTTCCAGTTATCTCCCACATGTAAAAGCTTGTTAATAGACTAATTGTCTACCGTGAATGACAGTAAGTAAATGTCAAAAGAATCAAGCAGAACGGATGAGTATGTGAGGGAGAAGAGGGGGAGCGGGATTGCTCTAATGCAGAGGTTCCCAACTTGGGGGTCCACACATCTTTTATTTCATGGTATTGGTCCATGGCTTTAAAAAAAAAGCTTGGGAACCCTTGTTCTGGTATGATCCCAATGGACAAATATTTCCTTCTTGGTGTTGTAAGACGTACTAAGATGGTTAATTTTATCAACACTAATTGTTCTGCCAGAGGCATCTCAACATTCATATGAGATGTTTCCTCCACTCTTCATTCATTTGACTGGAAATTTTTGAACAGTTTTAATTGGTCTTTTTTGCAGTCTCTCTACTGAATCAAAATATCTCGAAGTACAGAATGGCAGATTCTCTGTAATGGGACATACCTATTTTTCATCATTCCAATTTGAGCTCAGTTTCTAAATTTCATCAAATCATATTTCAAAGATTCAAGATTCAAAAAACTTTATTGTCATTCTAACCGTACATCAGCTCTGCAGGGCAGAATGAGACAGCGTTTCCCAGGAGCAGTGCAATCATAACGTAACAAATGCAATAGTAAATAATAAACATAACAATAAATAGTAAAACACAACAGCCACATGTCAGTTAAAATCAAGTTATAAATGTCCAGTGCAAGTTAAAAGTGTCCAAAGCAGAGTCAGGTGGAGCAGCTATTTAGCAGTCTGACTGCCTGTGGGAGGAAGCTGTTTAGTAGCCTTGTGGTTTTAGTTTTGATGCTCCTGTAACGTTTGCCTGATGGCAGAAGAACAAACAGTTCATGGAGAGGTGTGAGGGGTCTTTAATGATGTACCGTGTCTTCTGGAGGCATCGACTCTGAAAGAGGTCTTGGACAGAAGGTAGGGAGACCCCAAAAACCTTCTCTGCTCCCCTAACCACCCTCTGCAAGGCTTCTTTGTCGACAGCACTGCAGCTGGAGTACCAGGTTGTGATGTAAAAGGTCAGCACACTCTCAACCACGCCTCTGTAGAATGTAGTTAAGATGTTAGTCGGGAGTGATGCTTGTTTAAGCTTCCTCAGAAAGTGCAATCTCTGCTGGGCCCGTTTCACAATCCCAGTGGTGTTCCTGGACCAGGTGAGAAATACTTTCACCATTTCAGTATTTTTCTCATTCACTATATAAGGTATTGGAAATAATCACTTAATTTAGCTATAAATAGAGGTACTTTATTCATAAATCACCCTACAGAGCCAAATGGTACCTTTGCATTTGGTTTCTTTCCATCAGCATCCTTTTGGAACTTTTCATCCTCCAAAAAAAATTCCAAATTTTGAACCAATTATTAACAGGAAACCAGCTTTAAATGATTAACTGGTTGAGACTAAGTGGCTAAGTGGAAGGACATAAGCCGGGAAGATGTGGAATCGATATAGGTAGAGCTGCGTAACTCTAAGGGGCAGAAAACGCTGATGGGAGTTGTGTACAGGCCACCTAACAGTAGTAGTGAGGTCGGAGATGGTATTAAACAGGAAATTAGAAATGTGTGCAATAAAGGAACAGCAGTTATAATGGGTGACTTCAATCTACATGTAGATTGGGTGAACCAAATTGGTAAAGGTGCTGAGGAAGAGGATTTCTTGGAATGTATGCGGGATGGTTTTTTGAACCAACATGTCGAGGAACCAACTAGAGAGCAGGCTATTCTGGACTGGGTTTTGAGCAATGAGGAAGGGTTAATTAGCAATCTTGTCGTGAGAGGCCCCTTGGGTAAGAGTGACCATAATATGGTGGAATTCTTCATTAAGATGGAGAGTGACATAGTTAATTCAGAAACAAAGATTCTGAACTTAAAGAGGGGTAACTTTGAAGGTATGAGACGTAAATTAGCTAAAATAGACTGGCAAATGACACTTAAAGGATTGACGGTGGATATGCAATGGCAAGCATTTAAAGGTTGCATGGATGAACTACAACAATTGTTCATCCCAGTTTGGCAAAAGAATAAATCAAGGAAGGTAGTGCACCCGTGGCTGACAAGAGAAATTAGGGATAGTATCAATTCCAAAGAAGAAGCATACAAATTAGCCAGAAAAAATGGCTCACCTGAGGACTGGGAGAAATTCAGAGTTCAGCAGAGGAGGACAAAGGGCTTAATTAGGAAGGGGAAAAAAGATTATGAGAGAAAACTGGCAGGGAACATAAAAACTGACTGTAAAAGCTTTTATAGATATGTAAAAAGGAAAAGACTGGTAAAGACAAATGTAGGTCCCCTACAGACAGAAACAGGTGAATTGATTATGGGGAGCAAGGACATGGCAGACCAATTGAATAATTACTTTGGTTCTGTCTTCACTAAGGAGGACATAAATAATCTTCCAGAAATAGTAGGGGACAGAGGGTCCAGTGAGATGGAGGAACTGAGCGAAATACATGTTAGTAGGGAAGTGGTGTTAGGTAAATTGAAGGGATTAAAGGCAGATAAATCCCCAGGGCCAGATGGTCTGCATCCCAGAGTGCTTAAGGAAGTAGCCCAAGAAATAGTGGATGCATTAGTGATAATTTTTCAAAACTTGTTAGATTCTGGACTAGTTCCTGAGGATTGGAGGGCGGCTAATGTAACCCCACTTTTTAAAAAAGGAGGGAGAGAGAAACCGGGGAATTATTGACCGGTTAGCCTAACGTCGGTGGTGGGGAAACTGCTGGAGTCAGTTATCAAAGTTGTGATAACAGCACATTTGGAAAGCGGTGAAATCATCGGACAAAGTCAGCATGGATTTGTGAAAGGAAAATCATGTCTGACAAATCTCATAGAATTTTTTGAGGATGTAACTAGTAGAGTGGATAGGGGAGAACCAGTGGATGTGGTATATTTGGATTTTCAAAAGGTTTTTGACAAGGTCCCACACAGGAGATTAGTGTGCAAACTTAAAGCACACGGTATTGGGGGTAAGGTATTGATGTGGATAGAGAATTGGTTAGCAGACAGGAAGCAAAGAGTGGGAATAAACAGGACCTTTTCGGAATGGCAGGCAGTGACTAGTGGGGTACCGCAAGGCTCAGTGCTGGGACCCCAGTTGTTTACAATATATATTAATGACTTGGATGAGGGAATTAAATGCAGCATCTCCAAGTTGGCGGATGACATGAAGCTGGGTGGCAGTGTTAGCTGTGAGGAGGATGCTAAGAGGATGCAGAGTGACTTGGATAGGTTGGGTGAGTGGGCAAATTCATGGCAGATGCAATTTAATGTGCATAAATGTGAAGTTATCCACTTTGGTGGCAAAAATAGGAAAACAGATTATTATCTGAATGGTGGCCAATTAGGAAAAGGGGAGGTGCAACGAGACCTGGGTGTCATTATACACCAGTCATTGAAAGTGGGCATGCAGGTACAGCAGGCGGTGAAAAAGGCGAATGGTATGCTGGCATTTATAGCGAGAGGATTCGAGTACAGGAGCAAGGAGGTACTACTGCAGTTGTATTAGGCCTTGGTGAGACCACACCTGGAGTATTGTGTGCAGTTTTGGTCCCCTAATCTGAGGAAAGACAACCTTGCCATAGAGGGAGTACAAAGAAGGTTCACCAGATTGATTCCTGGGATGGCAAGACTTTCATATGAAGAAAGACTGGATGAACTGGGCTTGTACTCATTGGAATTTAGAAGATTGAGGGGGGATCTGATTGAAACGTATAAAATTCTAAAGGGATTGGACAGGCTAGATGCAGGAAGATTGTTCCCGATGTTGGGGAAGTCCAGAACGAGGGGTCACAGTTTGAGGATAAAGGGGAAGCCTTTTAGGACCGAGATTAGGAAAAACTTCTTCACACAGAGAGTGGTGAATCTGTGGAATTCTCTGCCACAGGAAACAGTTGAGGCCAGTTCATTGGCTATATTTAAGAGGGAGTTAGATATGGCCCTTGTAGCTACGGGGATCAGGGGGTATGGAGGGAAGGCTGGGGCGGGGTTCTGAGTTGGATGATCAGCCATGATCATAATAAATGGCGGTGCAGGCTCGAAGGGCTGAACGGCCTACTCCTGCACCTATTTTCTATGTTTCTATGTTTCTAAAAGGAATAATTGGAAATACAGATGACTGCAATGCTGGAATTTGGGGAAAAAAACAAATCTGCTGGAGGAACGGTAGGTTGAGCACCGTCTGTGAGGATGGGGAAAGAATCACTGAGGTTTTGTGTTGAAACCCTGGATCAGGACTAAAGGAGTAGGTAGCCAGAATAAAGTGAAGTGGGGGAGTAATGAGATAGGAGCCAGTGATGATAGGCAGACTGGGGGCGGGGGGTAAAAGATGACAGTCAGGTTGAGCCGGATAAGTGGGAATAATTATTGTGCATTGACAAATAGTACACAAAAATATGTATGTTAAAAATTAACATTTCCAGGATCAAAGTACAACCTGAATTAAAGAACAAGAGATCAGTACTCCTTGATGTCTTTGAACATCAGTTGGCAATGTACTTGCTTTATGCACCATGGTTAACAAGTAGTTGATGGAAGCATCGGTAGGTGGGCAGGACAGTTCTGACCAATGAGGTCCTGGTAAGCTGCAGTGTGTGCCGAATGAGAAACGTGCAATATCAAAGAAACCAGAGCAATGGTGATGAGGAGATCATCAATGTTTTCATCCTAGAACAGGAAAGCAGATTTGTGTTCCACATACCACTGTCACATCTTTGGAATAAGATTTCTCTAAGCCAGGGGTTCCCAACCCTTTTTAATGTCATGGACCAATACCATTAAGCAAGGGGTCTGTCGACACCAGGTTGGGAACCCCTTTTCTAAGTCCTTTTGAACACAGATATCTGAAATTGTGATGGGAGCAGTCTATGGCAGGTGTCTGAGTCTGCACTGCACTACTATTGGAATGGAAGCTGGTACATCAAATCCTACATAATTAGTTGCAAATGCTGAAATGGAGCAGGGCAGCACTTCGATATTGGATACTTTCCAGCTGGAGGGCGGTCATACCTTCTGTGAGTAGACCTCTCTCCTCTGCATCTTATCAAGTAAAGTCTATGCTGATCAGTTGCCTTCCTTCCGTCATGCTCTACCATCACTTCCAGCAAGCTGTAATATCTCTGGAATGACATCCATCTATTATTCCAGTCACAATGCACCTTCCCCTTAAGAAGTATAGGCTGTCTTTAATCAGTCCATCTAGCTGGTTCCATTGATAGCCACTTACAAAATTGTACCTTTGGTGAAGTGCTAAAGCAATCAAATGTCCGATTAGATCTAATTGTGCAGTGGTATCATGATAATGAGCAGACAGTGCAAATTATCAATGCAGGAAGTACATGCATGGGTCAATCAGCATTGGGGTCACAGATTTTATTTCCCAGCACCATGCAATTTAATTCATTTAGTCTTTCCTTTCTGAAAATGTACACTACCCTAAAGAATGTTCAATATAAATTTGCTTAATAAGTAACTGTAGAGAGTGAATACACCAGATCTAAGAGCATTTTCAGGGCCAATTTTGGGTTAGTGGTTTATTGGCATCTTCTGTATGTTAATTTCTTTCCCATTGCTGTTTGTGAGAAGGACAATTGCCAAATCTCACTGGAAGTTTTATCATTCTCTTTGTCCTTGGGTTTTGCTAATCAAGATCCAGCCTTTATTTACTGAAAGTAATCGAATAATGATGCTGTGCCAAGCTTACACTGAATATTTATGTCCCAGCATGACACAACTATCACCAATGAAACCAATGTTGGAAGTAATCACCAATTGCATCAGACTTGATTCTGTTCTCTCAGTGGATTGCTTTTTGAACGAAGGATCAGTCCTGCAGGATATCGTATCAATGTGAAAGGGCTAGGATGAGAAGCCAACAAAATATTGCATCCAAAAAATAATGAGCTCAAAATTTTATTTTTGTAACATCAGATCGACAGATGTGTAAGAAAGTATTGCATTATTTCAGTTTTAAGCAATTTTTCTCATATTCTTGGCAGTTACCATCAGTTGTTAATAACATATGGTCTTTTTGTTGTGAGATTTTCTTTTGCTCTAACATTGTTTACCTGGTCTAAATAACAACTGGTGCTACTCATGACAAAAGAATCAACTTCTCTTCATGCTGCAGGCTTGAAAGCTGTGTCATTTAAAGGGCTGGGCACATATCTTTCTGCATTTAAAGGCAGAGCATCGCTGAAGCAAACAAACCTGAAGAAAAATGTCCAAATAAGATCAGTCATCATGTCATTGGGATGTTCACCTTCAAAATTTAGTAGGCAAAACTGTTATGCAAAGTAATTCTTTGTTCACCAGTAAGAAATGAGAGAAAATGAAATCAATTAGAATCATATTAACCAAAATCATATAACTAATTGTTAACCAGAGGGTAGTGATTCTGTGGAATTCATTGCCACAGAAGGCTGTGGAGGCCAAGTCAATGAGTATATTTGAAGCTGAGATTTTTTTCAACATGACTAATCAGTAGCATCCGATCACAAACAAGAGAAAATCTGCAGATGCTGGAAATCCAAGCAACACACACAAACTGATGGAGCAACTCAGCAGGCTAGGCAGCATAGAATATAGAATAGTACCGCACAGTACAGGCCCTTCGGCCCACAATGTTGTGCCGACCCTCAAACACTGCCTCCTATATAACCCCCCACCTTAAATTCCTCCATATACCTGTCTAGTAGTCTCTTAAACTTCACTAGTGTATCTGCCTCCACCACTGACTCAGGCAGTGCATTCCACGCACCAATGACTCTCTGAGTAAAAAACCTTCCTCTAATATCCCCCTTGAACTTCCCACCCCTTACCTTAAAGCCATGTCCTCTTGTATTGAGCAGTGGTGCCCTGGGGAAGAGGCGCTGGCTATCCACTCTATCTATTCCTATTATCTTGTACACCTCTATTATGTCTCCTCTCATCCTCCTTCTCTCCAAAGAGTAAAGCCCTAGCTCCCTTAATCTCTGATCATAATGCATACTCTCTAAACCAGGCAACATCTTGGTAAATCTCCTCTGTACCCTTTCCAATGCTTCCACATCCTTTCTATAGTGAGGCAACCAGAATTGGACACAGTACTCCAAGTGTGGCCTAACCAGAGTTTTATAGAGCTGCATCATTACATCGCAACTCTTAAACTCTATCCCTCAACTTATGAAAGCTAACACCCCATAAGCTTTCTTAACTACCCTATCCACCTGTGAGGCAACTTTCAGGGATTGGTGGACATGTACCCCTAGATCCCTCTGCTCCTCCACACTACCAAGTATCCTGCCATTTACTTTGTACTCTGCCTTGGAGTTTGTCCTTCTAAAGTGTACCACCTCACACTTCTCCGGGTTGAACTCCATCTGCCATTTCTCAGCCCACTTCTGCATCCTATCAATGTCTCTCTGCAATCTTCGACAATCCTCTACACTATCTACAACACCACCAACTTTTGTGTCGTCTGCAAACTTGCCAACCCACCCTTCTACCCCAACATCCAGGTCGCTAATAAAAATCACAAAAAGTAGCGGTCCCAGAACAAATCCTTGTGGGACATCACTAGTCAGAATCCCTCCAGTCTGAATGTACTCCCTCCACCATGACCCTCTGCCTTCTGCAGGCAAGCCAATTCTGAATCCACCTGGCCAAACTTCCTTGGATCCCATGCCTTCTGACTTTCTGAATAAGTCTACCGTGTGGAACATTGACAAATGCCTTACTAAAATCCATATAGATCACACCCACTGCACTACCTTCATCTATATGACTGGTCACCTCCTCAAAGAACTCTATCAGGCTTGTTAGACACGATCTGCCCTTCACAAAGTCATGCTGACTGTCCCTGATCAGACCATGATTCTCTAAATGCCCATAGATCCTATCTCTAAGAATCTTTTCCAACAGCTTTCCCACCACTGATGTAAGGCTCACTGGTCTATAATTACCCGGCCTCCAATCCTCCGGTACCATTCCTGTGGACAACGAGGACATAAAGATCATAGACAGAGGCTCAGCAATCTCTCCTCTCGCCTCGTGGAGCAGCCTGGGGAATATTCCATCAAGCCCCGGGGACTTATCTGTCCTAATGTATTTTAACAACTCCAACACCTCCTCTCCCGTAATATCATCATGCTCCAGAACATCAACCTCACTCATACTGTCGTCACCGTCATCAAGTTCCCTCCCATTGGTGAATACCAAAGAGAAGTATTCATTGAGGACCTCGCTCACTTCCACAGCTTCCAGGCACATCTTCCCACTTTTATCTCTAATCAGTCCTACCTTCACTCCTGTCATCCTTTTGTTCTTCACATAATTGAAGAATGCCTTGGGGTTTTCCTTTACCCTACTCGCCAAGGCCTTCTCATGCCCCCTTCTTGCTCTTCTCAGCCCCTTCTTAAGCTTCTTTCTTGCTTCCCTATATTCCTCAATAGACCCATCTGATCCTTGCTTCCTAAACCTCATGTATGCTGCCTTCTTCCACCTGACTAGATTCTCCACCTCACTTGTCACCCATGGTTCCTTCACCCTACCATTCTTTATCTTCCTCACCGGGACAAATTTATCCCTAACATCCTGCAAGAGATCTCTAAACATTGACCACACGTCCATAGTACATTTCCCAGCAAAAACATCATCCCAATTCACACCCGCAAGTTCTAGCCTTATAGCCTCATAATTTGTCCTTCCCCAATTAAAAATTTTCCTGTCCTCTCTGATTCTATCCTTTTCCATGATAATGTTAAAGGCCAGGGAGCGGTGGTCACTGTCCCCCAGATGCTCACCCACTGAGAGATCTGTGACCTGCATCTATGGAAAAGAGTACAGTCGATGTTTCAGGCTGAGACCCTTCAGCAGGACTGGAGAAGAAAAGGATGAGGAGTCAGAGTTAGAATGTGGGACGAGGGGAGGGAGAAACACAAGGTGATAGGTGAAACCGGGAGGGAGGAGGGGTGAAGTAAAGAGCTGGGATGTTGATTGGTGAAAGAGATACAGGGCTGGAGAAGGGGGAATCTAATAGGAGAGGACAGAAGGCCATGGAAGAAATAAAAAGGAGGAGGAACACCGGAGGGCGGTGAAGTGCAGGCATGGAGATAGGGTGAGAGAGTTTACAGGGGATGGGGAATAGAGAAGGGGTGGGGGGCATTACTGGAAGTTCGAGAAATCAATGTTCATGCCATTAGGTTAGAGGCTACCTAGTCCTTCCAGGTGAGGTGACAGAGTGACAGTTCATCTGTGAGTCTGTTGGGGTTACCTATTGTATCTGGTGCTCCCTCTTGTATATCGGTGAAACCCGACGTAGATCAGGAAACCTCTTCACTGAGGACCTACGCTCCATCTGGCAGGGGTCTCCCAGTGGCCACCCATTTTAATTCCACTTCCCATTCCCGTTCCGACTTGCCCATCCATGCCTCCTCCACTGTCACAATGAGGCCACATTCAGGTTGGAGGAACAACACCTTATATTCCGTCTGGGTAGCCTCCAACCTGATGGCATGAACACCGATTTCTCAGTCGGATTTTGATTAGTCAGGGTGCCAAAGGTTATGGGGAGAAGGCTGTAAAATGAATGGGGTTGACAGGGATAATAAATCAGCCATGATCGAATGCTAAAGCAGACTCAATGAGCCAAGTGGTTTAATTCTGCTCCTATGTCTTGTGGTCTTATGATCATTAAATACAGAGATGCCAACCTGCAGCAAGAACAGCTTCTATCCCGCTGTTATAAGAATCATAAATTAAAGATGAATTCTTGATCTCTCAGTCTACCTTGTAATTGTCCTTGCACCTTATTTGTCTACCACCACTGACTGCACTCTCTCTGAAACTGTAAGACTATATTCTGTATTCTGTCAATGTTTTACCTCGTACTTTCTCAGTGAACAGCACCTACGTTCGAATGATCTGTGTGGATGGCATGCAAGAGAAGCTTTTCAATATATCTCGGTCTATGTGATAACAAAAAACCAATCACAAGTTATTCAGCCAGAGTACAGGACCAACGCCTATGCAGGCTTTCATAAGGGAAACACAACTCATATGTGTGCCCATAGGAAAGTATTTCATTGGCTGCAGAATACCTTTCAGAATAATTGTGGTTGTGAAAGCTGGTATTATAAACCTCAAGCTTAGGTACATGGTAGCTGCACTGTGAGTGGTGGAAAAGGAAGAATCAACATCACCCTCCTTCAGAAGTGAAGTGTCAGGGCTTTTACATGCTGCGTCTATATATACACAATATATGTCACTACTCACTGTTACAACATACAATTCCAAATCAGAATCAGAATCAGGTTTAATATCACTGGCATATATCATGACATGTGTTTTGTAGCAGCAGTATATTGCAATATATAATAATAAAACACATAAATTACAATAAGAAAAAAATATATACTATAAATTAAATTGAATAACTAGTGCAAAAAGAGAGCCAAAAGGAATGGTGAGATAATGTGCACGGTTCACTGCCCATTCCGAAATCCAATGGTGGAGGGAAAGGGCTGTTCTGAAATTGTTAACTGTGCATCTTTAGGTTCCTGTACCTCCTCCTTGAAAAGAGCAATGAAAAGAGGGCATGTACTTGGTGATAGGGGTCCTTGATGATGATGCAGCTCTTTCAGGTATTGCCTTTTGAAGGAAACTTTGATTTTAATGCAGTTTTATCTGAGTACATAGAGGTGTGCGGGTAATCTGGCTGGGTGGTCCAAAGTGCAGGCATTAATGCATCCCTGGCAACTTCCTTCCGGAAGTGGCCTTAAATGAAGAGGATCCCTCCTGGGTGAATTCTCCATTATCAGCTTGTGCAAATTCCTCTGGGCTCCAGGAAACTCTGCCAAAGCCTCCAATCTCTGAATTCTTTGTCAGCATTCCATAGGAACTTGTAGAGTGCCTTTTATCCTCATTTTTGCCCTATAATGACTGCTTCCTAAGTTCAATGTGAATATTAAGGAGAAATTCAACTTGTGAAGTGCACCATTACAAAGCATTACCAAAGGGAGAGAATCCTTGAGTTAAGCTGAAACAATAATGAAACATGTTTGAAATACTCAAACTCAAAAATGTTTAAAATATGAAAACTGTATGTGTAGAGAAGGAAATAAGTCAGTTTCTAGGTCAATTACCTTTCACCTGTACCGGGAAAGTGCTGACATGGGAATGTTGTAAGTTGAAGAGAAGTGGAGATGTTATGTAGAGAGCTACAATATCATGGAGTCCAAGAGAAATGGAATGCACAAGTAGTGGTGGTGCTCACTGGAACTGCGCGATAAACGCTAGTAAACAATGCCTGGAAATCGTGTCAGTAGGTGGAAATAATTGAAGTATAAAATGCCAAAAATACGAAACAGGAATATCTGATTTCTTGAAACTATTGAATTCAATGATGATTCATTGGTGCCAGAGATAGAAGAGTTCTGCTAAATGCTTACCCAGTCTTCATTCAATATTCTCAATTACATTACAACATGAGCTATAATGAAGCAAGTGCAGATTTTTCCTTACCTGGAAATAATATTTGGAATCCTGAGAGATCATCATCAGCTGGCAATGGGAATATATAAGAAGAACTGCAGATGCTGAAAGTCTGAAATAAAGACAGAAAGTAATGGAAATGCTCATCAGGTCAGGCAGCATGTACAGGAAGAGAAATAGTTGACACTTTAGGTCCAGGACTCTTCATCAGAACCAGAAAAGAGAGAAAACAAGTTTAGATAGCAAGAAAGATAGGGATGGGTAGAATAAAAGGAATATGTCTGAAAGGGTGGGAACAGATGCCCTGATGTGAAAGTTAAGGAGCAGTTAAAAATTATCTTAGTGTTATCAAGTTATCCGAGATATTTCTGTCTTATCTGTGTGCTTAGCCCACTGCTCTACTCTCTCTATACCTATAACTGTGTGGTCAGGCATAGCTCAAATAGCATCTACAAATTTGCTGATGATACAACCATTGTCAGTAGAATCTCAGATGGAGATGAGAGGGCGTACAGGAGCGAGATGTACCAACTAGTGGAGTGGTGTCACAGCAACAACCTGGTATTCAACGTTAGTAAGACAAAAGAGCTGATTGTGGACTTCAGGAAGGGTAAGACGAAGGAACATATACCAATCCTCATAGAGGGATCAGAAGTGGAGAGTATCACACATCAAATTTGCTGGTGAACGCAGCAGGCCAGGCAGCATCTCTAGGAAGAGGTACAGTCAACGTTTCGGGCCGAGACCCTTCGTCAGGAGTAACTGAAGGAAGAGCTAGTAAGGGGTTTGAAAGTGGGAGGGGGAGGGGGAGATCCAAAATGATAGGAGAAGACAGGAGGGGGGGGGATGGAGCCAAGATCTGGACAGGTGATTGGCAAAAGGGATATGAGAGGATCATGGGACAGGAGGCCCAGGGAGAAGGAAAAGGGGGAGGGGGGGAAAAACCCAGAGGATGGGCAAGGGGTATAGTCAGAGGGACAGAAGGAGAAAAAGGAGAGAAAGAGAAAGAATGTGTGTATATAAATAAATAACGGATGGGGTACGAGGGGGAGGTGGGGCATTAGCGGAAGTTAGAGAAGTCAACGTTCATGCCATCAGGTTGGAGGCTACCCAGACGGAATATAAGGTGTTGTTCCTCCAACCTGAGTGTGGCTTCATCTTTACAGTACAGGAGGCCGTGGATAGACATATCAGAATGGGAATGGGATGTGGAATTAAAATGTGTGGCCACCGGGAGATCCTGCTTTCTTTGGCGGACAGAGCGTAGGTGTTCAGCAAAACGATCTCCCAGTCTGCGTCAGGTCTCACCAATATATAGAAGGCCACATCGGGAGCACTGGACGTAGTATATCACCCCAGCCGACTCACAGGTGAAGTGTCGCCTCACCTGGAAGGGCTGTCTGGGGCCCTGAATGGAGAAGTGGAGAGTGAGCAGTTTCAAGTTCCTGGGTGTCAAGATCTCTGAAGACCTAACCTGGTCCTAACATATTGATGCAGCTATAAAGAAGGCAAAACAGTGACTATGCATCATTAGGAGCTTTGGTATGTCAACAAAAACACTCAAGAACTTCTACAGATGTACTGTGGAGAGTATTCTGACAGGCTGCATCACTGTCTGGTATGTGGGGTGGGGTGGGGTGGTGCTACTGCACAAGACTGAAAGAAGCTGCGGAGGGTCATATATTTAGTCGGCTCCATCTTGGGTACTAGCCTACAAAGTACCCAGGACATTTTCAAGGAGCGGTGTCTCAGAAAGGCAGCATCCATTATTAAGGACCCCCAGAACCCAGTGCATGCCCTTCTCTCATTGTTACCATCTGGTAGGAAGTACAGAAGCCTGGAGGCACACACTCAGCGATTCAGGGACAACTTCTTCCCCTCTGCCATCCGATTCCTAAATGGACATTGAACCTGTGAACACTACCTTACTTTTTTAATATGTATTATTTCTCTTTTTTTCCACGATTTCTAATCTATTCAATATACATATACTGTAATTTGTTTTATTTATTTATTTATTTATTTATTGCCTTTTTTTTTCCTTCTTGATTCTGTATTGCATTCAACTGCTGCTGCTAAGGTAACGAATTTCACAACTTATGCCAGTGATAATAAACCTGATTATGACTCTGATTCAGATTCTGATTTTTTCTCATTCCCATTGTTCTAACCAATATTGTCCTGAGGATATTTTGTTACATTTTCAGTAGGCATTCCTTTTAAGTCAGTTATTAGCACAAAGTAATCTCAATCTCTGTTGACAAGGAGAATTGGTATTTGAGAACCATACAATTCAATTGACAGGTTCGATTCTAGCATTCAAAAGGGAGTTGGATATGTAACTTAAAATTATTTTGAAATATTTGTAAATATACAGGTAGGGGGAGCAGAGTGGGGTTGGCTGGATGCTCTTAGCTAGAGTCTTTACAAGCTTAATGAAATAACTGTCCTCCTATGACATAACCACTCCGTGATTCTGTGAATTGCAGTCATGAAAAGCAAGTGTGCCTTTGCAAGCAGTGCAATGTCATTATTGAAAGGACCCCACCCTATAATTTAAGATAGGTCTCACCTGCTGTTAAGGTAGTCAGAGATTCAGCTGTTTAACTGGTCGAACAGAGATCCAGGAACTGTTTGGTCTATAAGATTAGACCACTCATCAGAATCTAAACTGACTGCAGCCAGGATTTTTCAAAGCAATTCATTTGAAATCTATTATATAAATAAAAGTCATATATCTATATAGCTCTGAAATAGTCCAGTCATTCACTTGAGAAAAAGAACACGGTTCAAAGAAATGTAAAAATAAGAAAAAAATCAAGTTATTTCATAATGGGTTTTACTGGTTTACAGCCAAAATTTTGCATGCTTTTATAATTGCCTTCTGCTTGACCTAATTGGCCCTAAAATCCATCAACCTATTGTCACTTCAGTAATACCAGTGGAGGGGGATTTCTGCCCACTGATGGATTGTATTACTGACCCTACCATAATTCACAGGATCAGTTCATTACCATATTGAATGGGCAGCCAGAAGTGGTCAAGTGAAATAAAATATTGCTCTGTCAGGAGTGGAATGGGGGTGATACACTGTTTTAAAAACTGCTGTAAATCGAAGTGCACCTCCGGTTCTGGAGGCTCACATTACTGAATGTGCTCTATCTCTTAACCTTAGCTGGAGCGCTTCACTGCAAAAATTTCTTGTCAAAGGATAACTTTCTGATTTCCCCCAAACTTTGTATGGCTCAGCTTTGGGCATTGATGGGATCAAGGCAAAAAGGGCTGAGCCCTTGTTTCCTCAGATGCTGATCTATGGACCCTCCTGCATGAGATCCACCAGAGTTCAGCCTGGACTCATATAAGACACCCCATGACAGGGGTGTTGAGTGACAGAATTCTCAATTGCACAGTAGCAAGCAAGTGATGGAACAACAAACTGACAAGACCAGGCAAGCTAAGAGAAGAGTAGGCTTCACACTTACGCTTCCATCGATGACTTGTATTTTCTTTAAACGGAGAAATTTTCATTCACAGTTCTCTCATTTCTCCATCTAAATGTCATGTTGAAAATATACCTTGCAATGGGCGAAACTGTGGCATGGCTAAAAACCCTTACCTCATAGTACTTGGGTCTTCAGTTCAATCCCGTTCTTGGACTCCATTCCAGTGGAGTTTGCATGTTTTCCCTGTGACCACATGGACTTCCTTTGGATGCTCTGGTGTCCTCCCACATTACAAAAGTTAGTCACTATTGATTGCTATAAATTGATCCTAGTGTGTGGGTGAGTGGTGGAATCTGAAGTACAGCTCAAATATCAGCTATAGCATCTATAAATTTGCTGATGAGACAACCATTGTTGGTAAAATCTCAGATGGAGATGAGAGGGTGTACAGGAGCGATATATACCAGCTAGTGAGTGTTGTCACAGCAACAACCTTGAACTCAATGCCAGCTAGATGAAAGAGATGACTGTGGATTTCAGGAAGGGAAAGATGAGGGAACACGAACCAATCCTCATAGAAGGATCAGAAGCGGAGTGAGTGAGCAAATTCAAGTTGCTAGGTGGCAAGATCTCTGAGGATGTAACCTGATCCCAACATATTTATGCAGCTATAAAGAAGGCAAGTCAGCAGATAGATTTCATTAAGAGTTTGGGGAGATTTGGTCTGTCACCCAAAACAGTCAAGCACTTCTACAGATGTACAGTGGAGAGCATTCTGGCAGGCTGCGTCACTGTCTAGTGTGGGGGGAGGGTGTGGGGCGGATGCGGCGCAGGATCAAAAGAAGTTGCGAAAGTTGTAAAATTAGTCAGCTCCATCTTGGGTGCTGGCTTCCGTAGTATCCAAGACATCTTCAAGGAGTGGTGCCTCAGAAAGGCAGCGTCCATTATTAAGGACCACCACCACTCAGGACATGCCCTCTTCTCATCGCCATTGTCAGAAAGGAGGTACAGAAGCTTCAAGGCACACAATCAGCAATTCAGCAACAGCTTCTTCCCCTCTGCCATAGACTTTGAACCCATGAACACTACCTCACTTTTTAAAAAAATATATATTATTTCTGTTTTGGCCTTATTCTTAATGTATTCAATATACATATATATACTTACTGAAATCAACTTGTGTGTTTATTTATTTATCTATGTATTATCATATATTGCATTGAACTGATGCTGCTAAGTTAACAAATTTCACCACACATGCGGGTGATAATAAACCTGATTCTGATTCTGATGAGAATATAAAATGTAAGTGTAGTATAAGTGGCTGGTTGATGACCCACGCTGACTTGTTAGATTGAAGGGTCTGTTTCTTTGCTCTTTCTCTCTATGACTCAAAAATTTACAAGTATGCAATCCTCTCTTAATTCAAATCCCTTTCCACAGGTTCTATTCTATTATATCAGTTCTCTGCTTTCTCCTACATCCACTTTTCCTCTGATACTCTTAGACCATAAGGCATAGGAACACAATTAGGCCATTCAGCCCATTGTGTCTGCTCTGCCATTCCAACATGGCTGATCCCAGATCCCATTCAATCCCATACACCTGCCTTCTAGC